>NC_062558.1:49332998-49637075 GCF_016906955.1 Phacochoerus africanus | reverse complement strand
ACCTATTGCCTTTTCCAGAAAACTAAAGAAGAGGGGTGTGTGTGTGTGTGTGTGTGTGTGTGTGTGTGTGTGTGTGTGTGTAGCCATGACTGGCAAAAGTTCCTGGGCCAGGGATTGAACCTGTGCCACGGCAGTGACCTGAGTCACAGCAGTGACAATGCCAAATCCTTAACCCACTGAGCCACCAAAAGAGAGAATTCCTACTGACTCATTCTATGAGGTCAACATTATCCTAATATTAAATCCTATTAAAGACACAAAGCAAAATGCAGACTAATACCCTCATAAACACAGATGCAAAAATCCTAAACAAAATTTTAGCACATCAAATCAACAATACAGAAAAAGGATAATAAATCATAACCAAGTGGAATTTTCCCCAGGAATAAAAGACTGGTTTACTATTAAAAAAAAAAAATCATCTTAAACAACTATAGATCAAAGAAGAAATGACAAGGAAAATTAGAAAATAATGATTGAAAATTAAAGCACAACAAACTAAAACTTATGGGACATAGCAAATGCAATTTTTTTTGTCTTTTTTTGTTGTTGTTATTGTTGTTGTTGCTATTTCTTGGGCCGCTCCCTCGGCATATGCAGGTTCCCAGGCTAGGGGTTGAATCGGAGCTGTAGCCACCAGCCTACGCCAGAGCCACAGCAACGCAGGATCCGAGCCGCGTCTGCAACCTACACCACAGCTCACGGCAACGCCGGATCGTTAACCCACTGAGCAAGGGCAGGGATCGAACCCGCAACCTCATGGTTCCTAGTCGGATTCGTTAACCGCTGCGCCACGACGGGAACTCCGCAAATGCAATGTTGAGGACAATATATAGCTAAAAACTTTCTCTTAAACATGAGGAAGTAAGAACTCAAGGAGTTCCCACTGTGGTGCAGCAGATTAAGGATTCAGCTCGGTTGATGCTGAGGTGTGGATTTGATCCCCAGTCCTGTGCAGTGGTTAAAGATTCCGAGTTGTGGCAGCTGTGGCTTATGTCGAAGCTGCAGCTTGCATTTGCTCCCTGGCCTGTAGACTTCCATATGCTGTTGGTGGGGCCAAAAAAAAAAAGAAAAAGAAAAAGAAAGAAAGAAATCAACAAACTATCTGACGGTACTGTAAGCAACTAGAAAAAGATGAACAAATTAAACCCAAAGCTAATGGAAGGAAGGAAGTAATAAAGATTAGAGCAGAGATAAACAAAATAAAGAGTAGAAAAACAGAGAAAAATCAATAAACACAAAAGTTTGTTCTTTGAAAAGATCAATGAAACTGATAAACCTTTAGCTAGATAGACTAAGAGAAGACTCAAATTACAAAGATGACAAAGTGGAGGCATTACTATTGATTCTACCAAAATAAAAAAGATTATAAGAGAATACTTAACTGTTTACCAGCTAATTGGGTAACCTAGATGAAATGGACAAATTCCTAGAAACACAAAACCTACAGAGAATGAATTATGAAGAGGTGAAAAATCTGTATAGACCTTTAACTAGTAAGGAGACTGAACTGGTAAATCAAAAAACTCCTGATAAAGAAAAATCCTCAGAGTTCCTGCTGTGGCTAGAAAGAATCCAACTAGTAACCATGAGGAAAACGGGTTCAATCCCTGGCCTCACTGAGTGGGTTAAGGATCTGGTGATGCCATGAGCTGTGGTGTAGGTTGCAGACACGCCTCTGATCCAGCATTGCTGTGGCTGTGGCACAGGCCGGCAGCTACAGCTCCAATTTGACCTCTAGCCTGGGAACTTCCATTTGCCCAGGTGTGGCCCAAAAAGGAAAGGAAAAAAAAAAAAAAAAAAAGAGGAGGAAAAAAGAAAAGAAAAAAATTACTTGCTCTCAAAGTGAGGCAGAGAAACCACAAGAAAATAAAACTACAAGAGTTCCCATTGTGGTGCAGCAGAAACAAACTTGACTAGTATCTATGAGGATGTGGGTTCGATCCCTGGCCTCACTCAGCCGGTCAAGGATCCAGCATTGCTGAGGGCTGTGGTGTAGGCCACAGACGTGGCTCAGATCCTGTGTTGTAGTGGCTGTGATGCATGCCAGCAGCTGTAGCTCCAATTTGACCCCTATCCTAGGAACTTCCATATGACACACATGCAACCCTAAAAAGGAAGGGGAAGGGGAAGGGGAAGGGGAAGGGGAAGGGGAAGGGAAGGGAAGGAAGGGAAGGGAAGGGAAGGGAAGGGAAGGGAAGGGAGGGAGGGAGGAAGGAAGGAAGGAAGGAAGGAAGGAAGGAAGGAAGGAAGGAAGGAAGGAAGGAAGGAAAGAAAGAGAGAGAAAGAAAGAAAGAAAGAAAGAAAGAAAGAAAGAAAGAAAGAAAGAAAGAAAGAAAGAAAGAAAGAAAGAAAGAAAAGAAAACTACAGAGAAATATCCCTTAAGAACAATGTTGCAAAAATCATCAACAAAATATTAGCAAACCAAATTTGACTGCATATTAAAAGGATCACACACCATGACCAAATGGGATTTATTCTTGGAATGCAAGGGTGGTTCAACATATGAAAATCAATCAATGAAATACACTATACAGACAGAATGAAGGAAAAAAACCCACATGATCATTTCAACTGATGCAGAAAAGGCATTTGACAAAAATCTGGCCTCTAATCCTGATTTTATAAAAACAAAAACAAAACACTCTCAGCAACCAAGAAGAAGGGAACTTTCTCAACCTGATTAAGGGCATCAACAAAACCCAGAGCTAACATTACTCTTAATGGTAAAAGACTGAATGCCTTCCCCCAAGATAGATGTCAGTAAACTATGGCCTTTTTGCTTATTTTGACTGAAATACAGCCACATCTTTTCATTTATGTATTAACTATGGCAATTTCAAGGTGCAATGGCAAAGCTGAATAGTTTCAACAGAGATCTATAACTCCCAAAATCTAAAATATTTAACGTTTGGCCTTTTATGAAAAATTTTGCTGAGCCCTGCCCTAACTCTAATAACAAGATCAAGATATCTGCTCCCACCACTACTATTCAATATTGTTATTTTAGTTTCTAGCCAGTACAATAAGGAAAGAAAATGGAATAAAAGACATCTAGATTATAAAGGAAGAATTAAAACTGTTTTTAGTCACTGATGGAAAAATTGTCTGTGTAGAAAATATGATGGAATTCATATTTTTTTCATTTTTCAAAAAGAAAGCCTCCTGTGATTCCCCCCTAAAAGCCTCCTGTGATTCCCCCTGTTCTTTTTTGTTTCTATACCATACAGTACTCTATACCACAATTATTTATCCACTCACTTTGTCTTTTTAGGGTTGCACCCATGGCATATGGAAGTTCCCAAGTCAGGGGTTGAATCGGAGCTGCAGCTGCCAGCCTACACCATAGCTCACAGCAATGCTATATCCTTTAACCCACTGAGTGAGGCCAGGGACTGAACACGCATCCTCATGGATACTAGTTTGGTCAACCCGCTGAGCCACAATGAGAATTCCTATCTATCCACTTGATGAATATCTGGGCTTCATCATGTCTTAACTCTTACCAAGATTGGGAACCTCGGAGTTCCCATCATGGCTTAGTGGTTAATGAACCCAACTAATGTCCATAAGGACAGGGGTTCAAACCCTGGCCTCGCTCAGTGGGTTTAGGATCTGGCATTGCCGTGAACTATGGTGTAGTGGTGGAGGTCGAAGACGTGGCTTGGATCCTGTGTTGCTGTGGCTCTGGCACAGGCTGGCAGCTACAGCTCCGATTAGACCCCTAGCCTGGGAACCTCCATATACTGTTGGTGCAGTGCTTAAAAAAAAAAAAAAGACTGTGAACCTCATAATGAAATGCGTAAGTATAGCTTTCCCATTTTTTTTTTTTTTTTTGGTCTTTTTAAGGCTGCACATACGGCATATGGAGGTTCCCAGGCTAGGGGTCAAATCAGAGCTATAGCCACTAGCCTACACCACAGTCACAGCAACACCAGATCTAAGCCACATCTGTGACCTACACCACAGCTCACAGAAACACTGGATCCTTAACCTACTTAGCGAGGCCAGTAATTGAACTTGTGTCCTTATAGATATCAGTCAGATTCATTTCTACTGAGCCATGACAGGAACTCTGCTTTCCCAAATTTTGACCAGTGTTTGCACAGTGTATCTTTTCCCATTCTTTTTACCTTCAATCTATCCAGTTAAAGTGTAGCTCCTGTATGCAAAACAGCATTGGGTTTGTTGTTAATAATCTAAAAATTGGTCTTTTAACTGTAATACTAAGCCCATGTACACATAACGCAATTGTAACATACCTGGGTTTAAATTTACTTCTTTGTCCTTAGTGCTTTGTTCTTTTTCTCTCCTCTCCTGCCTTCTTCAGTATTAATCAAGTATTTATTATTACTCTTTTCTCCCTCCTCTATTAACCTCCTAATTTTCCATTTTTTATTATTGTTTTAGTTGTTACCAATAATATAATTAAAATTTTTCTAGGAGTTCTCTTGTGGCTCAGCAGGTTAAAAATCCAGCATTGTCACTGCAGTGGCTTGGGTCACTGTGCTGGCGCTAGTTCTATCCCTGGCCCAGGAACTTCCACATGCCTCAGGTGTGGCCAAAAATAAAAGAACGAAAAAAGAAAAAATATTCTAGCAACTCTGTTTTTAAAGGTAAAAAAGATATATATTTTATTCACTCTAATATACTTAAAATGATAATTTCATATGTGTCAATTATCTTAGTTTTTCTATTTATTTTTTCAGTATCAATATTTTCATTTTTTGTAATTTATTTTTTGGCCATGGTTGTGGCATGTGGAAATTCCTGGGCCAGGCATCGAATCCACACCACCACAGCAACCTGAGCTGCTGCAGTGACAATGCCAGATCCTTAACCTACTGAGCCACAAAGGAACTCCTGTATCAGTATTTTTTTTTGTCTTTTTTTTTAGGGCCACACCCATGCCACATGGAAGTTCCCAGGCCAGGGGTCGAATCGGAGCTACAGCTGCTGGCCTACACCAGAGCCACAGCAACACCAGATCCGAGCCACGTCTGCAACCTACACCACAGCTCACAGCAATGCCAGATCCTCAACCCACTGAGCGAGGCCAGGGATCAAACCTGCAACCTCATGGTTCCTAGTTGGATTCATTAACCACTGTGCCACGACAGGAACTCCCAACTGTATCAATATTTTTAAATGAGATGTTTTACATTCTTTTTCCCCGCATACTAAAAACCTGATCTATGTTTTACAACCACAGCACATTTCAATTTGGATGGGCTACATTTTAAGTGCTCATTAACTGTATGCAGTCAATGGCTACTCTACTGGATACTGCAGACCTAGAGATTCATAGTATGTGACCCTTAACTTATTAATATCTACCAAAAATTAGGAATTTTATAACTTTCTGAACAATACAAAGACCTTACAACATTTTAATTATATTCACTGCTCTACTGACCTTTACAGCCATTTTTGTTTTATATTTTAAACCAAATATATCTTTTTTTCCCCTCTTCTTTTCTATTATGGTTTATTATAGGATAGTAATATAGTTCCCTGTGTACACAGTAGGGCCTTGTTGTTTATCCATTGTATATATAATATTTTCATCTGATCATCTCAAATTCTTTCTAAAAATGATTTTTATTTTTTCCATTATACCTGGTTTACAGTGTTCTGTCAAGTTTCTACAGTACAGCAAAGAGAGCCAGTCACACATACATATATACATTCTTTTTCTCACATTTTCTTCCATCATGCTCCATCATAAGTGATTAGATATAGTTTTCCAGTGCTATATAGCAGGATCTCACTGATTATCCACTCCAAACACAATAGTTTGCATCTATTAAATAAGACATTTTTTTATACTGCAGTCAATATTCATTTATTTTACCCATATACTTACTCCTTCTGTAATTTTGTTTCCTTATGGGGTTAATTCTTTTCTGCTAAAAGAATTTTCTTTTTTTCTTTCAGAGTGGGCCCATTGATGATAAATTGCTTTCGTTGATCTACTGAGAAGTTGTCAGTCTTATTACTCCTCTGAAGCTAATATCTTTTTTCTCTATTTTATGATTTTTTTCATTGACTTTCATTTTTGGCAGGTTTTTTTTTTTTTTTTTTTTTTGGTCTTTTTAGGGCCACACCCATGGCATATGGAGGTTCCCAGGCTAGGGATCGAATTGGAGCTGTAGGTGCTAGCCTATGCCACAGCCAAAGCAACACCAGATCTGAGCTGTGTCTGCAACCTACGCCACAGCTCACAGCAATGCTGGATCCTTAACCCACTGAGGCCAGGGATTGAACCTGCATCCTCATGGATACTAGTCAGATTCGTTTCTGCTGAGCCATGATGGGAAGGAACTCCCTGGCAGTTTTACTATGACACTCCTGTCCTTCCCTCTTCTCCCAGGACCCTAATAACACTGTTAAACAGTCTACTATACTCCATGTCTATGACACCTTCTTATGTATTTTTCAACTTTTCATCTCTCAGTGCTTCATTGCAGAGTCTACAATTCACAAATCTTTATTGTATCTAGCATGTTGTTAAATGCGTGTATTGGAGTTCCTAATTTCAGCAATTATATTTTTTAATTCTAAAATTTCCAGCTGATTCTATCTTATAGACGCCGATTCTCTGGTAAAATCTTCTATCTCTTCATCTATTTTCTTAAACACATCAATCAGTTATTTTAAAGGCTTCATCTCAGAGTTCCAGTATCTAGACCACCTGACTTTGCCCCTAATTACTCATTATTTCCATTGATTTTCAGTCATTTGATCATGTTTACTGGCATGTCTGGTAATTCTGATATAATGCAAGACACTGGGTATCCAAGTGTAAAGGGCTGGATGATGTCATCTCCCTACAGAGAGGTTTTAGGTTTCTTCTGGCAGTTGATCACCTTGACGAAGCGGGTAGAAGTTCTGAAGCTGAATTTCAAGCTAGCCTCTTCCAGCCAATCTTCTTTTGTAAGACACAGTTCTTTTGAGGTCTCTACTGAACTCCCAGAGTGTCTGCCAGGGTCACTGCTCCTTGGCTGGCCTTGGACTCCTGATTTTTGTCTCTTTAGTACCAGAAGAACAAAAGCTGTGCTAAAGTTTTTATCCTCTTGGAGGCATCTTTCTGGTGAATTTCTCCAAGTCCATCTCTACACATCTGAGCATGTGACAAATACCTCGAGGACAAAAGCTCGCTACACTAAGATGGTCTCCTCCCCGGGATTTAGGTAGGACCCTCAAGTCTCAGCTGCCTTCTAAGTAGCTCCAAATTCAAATTTTAGTTTTCCTCCTCAGTAACTCTGAAACAAGCTCTAGATCACCACTTTCTGTTTGGTCTCTGCCCCATGCCAGGAGCTGGCAATCACTCCAGGAACTGAAAAGGGCAGCCTAAATAGGAGCTCAACTCAGTGTGATTTCTTACTCTCTGCAATTTTGGCTTCTGCCAAATTTGACCTAGCTGTCTTGGTTAGTCCCCAGTGCCTAACCAAGACACACACACACATTTTTATATATACATATTTATATTTATATTTTAAACAAAACAGAAGTTCTCAGCAGAGTTTCATCTGATAATCTATCATAACCATATACAGAAATCTATACTAAGTTTTAATTATTGACGCATATTTTACTGACTCATCCACAAGCTTCCTCAAATAGGAAGTACCTTTCTATTTCCCGATTTCTGCTTCAATAGCCAGCATACTTGTTGGCACAGAGCTTAGTATGTATTTGGTAAGTTAACTGTTGTTTTTAGGGCTGCACTTGTGGCATATGGAAGTTCCCAGGCTAGGGGTCAAAATAGAGCTGGAACTGCAGGCCTACACCACAGCCACGGCAACACTGAATCCGAGCTGCGTCTGCAACCTATGACACAGTCTGCGGCAACACCAGATCCTTAACCCACTGAGTGAGGCCAGGAAACAAATCTACATCCTCACAGACACTATGTTGGGTTCTTAACCTGCTGAGCCCAACGAGAACTCTAATAAGGTTATTTTTACCTTAGGAAAAATTGCTAGAACACAAGTAAAGCAAGCACATAAAAACATCCCTTTTAAACTATGAAGTCCATCAATTCTTCTGATTCCACTAACCTCCACTAAGAATCATACAATCTTTTCTTCTTCAATACAAGCACTAATGAACAAATCCCTCAATAAAACTGTGCATTCTTAATGTCTGAGATTAAATTACCTCAGGCAATACTAAAAGCTTTTGCCCATTTATTAAAACTATTTTGTACTAGATTAAGTGATTTCATTATCCTTTGGATTAACTAATCCATCTCTTGGCCTGGCATTTTGTCAGAAAACAATGAGATTTCAAAATAAAGCTTTCTTAAATTAACCTTTAGAGGCTCCTTGATTGTATTCAATTAGATTTTCCTGGAACAAGAAAACAATGGTACAACAGAAACTGTTAAATATAAAATTTAGAACCAAAGAAAAGTATACTGAAAGTATTAGTTATCTTCCTTATTACCTGGTTACACTCATGCTATCAATCTTATACTGTCGATCCCTAAAGGCCAAAGAACTGGAGGAGCTGCTTGGGGGAAGCAGAATGTACAGAGGTGATGAAATAGCAGCAGAGCATCACTTCTCTTCAGAACACTGAAAAATTATTCGAGTAAATTATATATATAAATTAATTTTATTTATTTTGTTAGTTTTTCTTTTTATGGCCACACCTGGGGCACATGGGGGGGCACATGGAAGTTCCCGGGGTAGGGGTCGAATTGGAGCTGTGGCTGCCAGCCTATGCGGCAGCCACAGCCACAACAGATCCAAGCTGCATCTGCAACCTGCTCCGCAGCTTACAGCAGCACAGGAGCCTTAACCCAATGAGCAAGACAGGGATCGAACTTGCATCCTTATGGATACTATGTCAGGTTCTTCAAGAGCTGAGCCACAACAGGAACTCCATTTAAATTAATTTTAAGGAGTTCCCGTCGTGGCTTAGTGGTTAACGAATTCGACTAGGAACCATGAGGTTGCAGGTTTGATCCCTGGCCTTGTTCAGTGGGTTAAGGATCCGGCATTGCCGTGAACTGTGGTGTAGGTTGCAGACACAGCTTGGATCCCGTGTTGCTGTGGCTGTGGTGTAGGCCGGCAGCTACAGCTCTGGTTAGACCTCTAGGCTGGGAACCTCCATATGCTGCAGGAGCGGCCCTAGGAAAGGCAAAAAGACCAAAATAATAATAATAATTTTAAAATACAACTGTATACAAGCTGAGGCACTGATTTAAAAAAAAAAAAAAAAAAAGGAGTTCCCGATGTGGCTCAGAGGTTAACGAATCCGACTAGGAACCATGAGGTTGTAGGTTCAATCCCTGGCCTTGCTCAGTGGGTTAATGATCCGGCGTTGCCGTGAGCTATGGTGTAGGTCGCAGATGCGGCTCAGATCCTTTGTTGCTGTGGCTCTGGCGTGGGCCAGCGGCTACAGCTCCGATTCAATCCCTAGTCTGGGAACCTCCATATGCTGCAGGAGCAGCCCAAGAAATGGCAAAAGGACAAAAAAAAAAAAGAAGAAGAAGAAGAAAACTTGATCCTTATGGCAACAGTTGTAAAGGTTATCTGTGATGCCACAAACTCATGGCATAGCCTTGAGGGGGTTATTTATCCATGGAGGGTTCAGTCCCACATTTGTAAACTTGACAGTAACTCAGATCATCAAGTCCCCTTCAATGGTAATATTCTAGTATTCTAAAACTTCAGTGAATAATTGGTAGCAGGGTGCAATTTAAAAGAGAAAAATGTATTTGTCAGATAAAACCCAAACTCACAAAGGCTTGCTCTGTAATGGATGGTTAATGAAATTACAGTGATTAGTACAATTATTTTAGGATGACTCTTCGGAGAGTCAGAGGAAGATGATATGAGTTCAGAGAATCTATCTCCATTGATTAGACAGCTCCTCAACATTATTGATGTGCTTGAGGCTTGAGAGTGGAGAATGTGCTAAGTGTCACGTACCAGCCCCTGCTCTAGTGAGTGTCATAGCCCGCCCTCTTTTGCTGACTGTGAGAAGCCACAGACCAAGGGACTGGTCCCACACTGCTGGCTTCGAAGGACGGGTACGTTCATCCGTACTTACAGCTAGATAAGGAAAGGGCTCTGGCACTTCTTACGTGGCTCTTGACAAATTAAGGGCTCTATCAGATATATCTTTCAGCTTAAAAAGATTATGCATATAAAATTATGTCCAATTTTAACTCACAGACCTTGAAATAAAAGAACCAGCATCCTATCTACTTTTAAACAGCAAAACAGATATCAGTCTCACAGGAAACAAAAGCCAGACAAACACAAAAGCTCTATGTAGACATCATTAGAGAAGTGTCCATAGGAAGTAAGGAAGGGAGGGGGTGGGTCTGTAGCACAAGATTGTCCAACGTACAAAAAGGTTTCTATTTATGTATGGTTAACCATTTCTGTTTTGCATTACACTTCCTCTTGTGTAGTAAGTACCCAATTAATAAAAAAAAAAAAAAACCCCTAAAATTATTAATTGAGCTTCTTAAGGAACTGATTTGTGGTTTTTTTAGCCTAATACAATGTACCTTAAAATCACACAATCAGAAAAGTTAAGTGGGAAGGAACCAAGAGACATTAGTTAAATCTTCGATTTAATGCCTGAATTATCTCAATCAACCTGTTACTTAATTAATCAAATTGACACATGGTGAGGCTCCATAACCAAAGGAGAGGAAACTTTTTTTTTTTTTTTTTTTGCTTTTTAGGGCTGCACCCATGGTTTATGAAAGTTCTCAGGCTAGGGATCTAATTGGAGCTACAGTTGCCAACTTACATCAGAGCCACAGCAACGTGGGATCCAAGCCAAGTCTGCGACCTACACCACAGGTCACAGCAACGTCGGATCCCCGACCCACTGAGCAAGGTCAGGGATCAAACCCACATCCTCATGGGTACTAGAAGGATTCGTTTCTGCTGTGCCACAACAGGAACTCTGAGAGGTACTTTCTAATCATCTAAAATTACTCAATTTAAGTAGTGGTCTCGGAAAATTTAAAGCTTATGTTACAAGATGACACCAAATAACACAGAAAAACAATACGTTCAAAATCTATTAAACGTGTAGCATATGCTAGAAAATGTTCATGACTATCTCATTTAAGCCTCCATTTTACAGAGGAGGAAACTGACGCCCAGAGAGGCTAGGTAATTTGCAAAAGGTCACGAAGTAAGAGGCAGAGCTGACACTCAAACCTTACCTGACACTCAAGAGCCATGTCTTAATCACTACTCCATGTGTGATTCTCACAGTGGCGTCTATGGACCAACTGCAACGCTTATAAAAACACAGATTCCAGAGTCTGCATCTCTCAGATCACAAATCTTGAAGGGTCATCTGTACTCTTCCTACACTCTTCATGGGTTTTACATACAAGCTTGAGAACCACAGTTCTAACAATGAACCTCCAAGGTACCCATGACATTCAACATACAGCTCAGTCATGCTGCTTTGCCACATGCAGGGCCTTCTGCTGGATGCTGGATGGCAAAGATGGGCCCTATAGGGAGCTTATCATCTCGAAAGGAAGACACATCCGCAAACTGACAATGTCAGTACCCTTGGAATACACCCTACAGAGTTCTATAACACAGGGAAAATGAACCGTAGATACCAAGACTCCCCAAAATAGGCCCTGAAATTTGTAAAGCACTTTGCCCTGGACTGGGCTCAAGTCAAGGGAAAACTAGGCTCCCTGGGATCTGGAGCAGGGGCTGGGGGGATCACACATGAGGGAAGCGTCCTTGTGAGGTGCAGCCGGCAAAAGCAATCCGAAATTCTGCACAGATGCTGACACGGAAGCTGAAGGAGCAGGCACTCCCCGGATGGAAGGGGACACGGTGAGAGTGCTGAAGAGCAAGCAAGACTACACAAGGGCCAGGCCAAATGTAAGGGGTCCTGTTCTCCACACTAAGGATTTGGAGCTTTAACCAAATGCAAAGGAGAAGCAGTTTAAAGAGAAATAACCAGATCACAATTTCAAAGCACTCTGGCAGCCAGGTAGAAGATGGAAGGTGAATGAGAAAAATCACTTAGGTCCATGCAAAACCTCCTACACAGGGTACACAGCAGAATCACCTGTGACAGCCACGACAACCAAACACCCTTTAGCAGAGGGACAACCAAAGTGGGACTTCCACCCAGTGAAATGCATTTTTTTTTTTTTTGGTCTTTTTAGGGCCACACCCTTGGCACACGGAAGTTCCTAAGCTAGGGGTCCAACTGGAGCTGCAGCTGCCAGCCTACACCACAGCCACAGCAACGCCAGATCCAAGCCACATCTTCGACCTATACCATAGCTTACGGCAACATCGGATCCTTAACCCGCTGAGAGAGGCCAGGGGTTAAACCTGAGTCCTCATGGATACTAGTTGGGCTGGTTACTGCTGAGCCACGATGGGAACTCATGGCTCAGCAGAATTCTGTTCAGTCCTAAGAAGGAGTGGCATACGAAGGACTTGCTACAACACAGACAAACCATGAAAACATGATGCTGGATGGAAGAAGCTGTCCCAAGGGGCTCAGGCCGTGTAACATCCAGAACAGGCACAGCTATGGGGATAGGAAGTAGCCCCACAGCTGCCTCCTAATAGGCACAAACACAAGACTCCCTTCCAGACTGATGAATACACTCTAAAACTGATTGTGGTGATAGCTGCACAACTCTGTGATTACATGAAAATGTACATTTTTAAGTGCAAGGACTGTATCTTAAGTATTTCTCAATAAAAAAATGACATAAAGGAAAAACATTAAGGGTTTATTAATTTGTTTGCGATTTCAGCCCTAGATCAAACTGGGATCCACCTGCACTGATGTCTGTGCTGTCCGCAAAGCTGGGGTAGCAGTCACCCCACTTTCAGGCACGGAGCACTGAGGTCTCTCAGGCCAGAGTTTTACATTTGGTGTCTTTCACTTGGCAGAACAGTTCAAGATTCACCCACATAGCAAAACTTCCAAATCATGAACAAAGGAGCTCTCCATTTACTTAGATTTTAATTTTTTTCCACGTGTTTTGTAGTTTTCAGTGTACAAGCCTTGTGTCCCTTTGGATAAATTTATTTCTAAGTCTTTTATTCATTATGCTATTATAAATGGAAATGTAGTCAAGTTCATTTTGGGAATTTCAATTGCTAGTATGTAGAAATGCAAGTGATTTTCACACTGGCCTTGTATCCTGCTACCCCGCTGGACTTACTAGCTCCAGAAGCTTTTTATGTGAATTCTTGAAGGTTTTCTAGGCAGCAATCATGTCATAGATAGACAGACATAGTATTACTTCTTCCTTTTGAGTGCCTTTCCTTTCTTTCTCTTGCCCAACTTACCCAGAGCAAACTTCCAGTAAAATGTCCGATGGAAGTGGTAAGAGTGGATACTCTTTCCTGGTCGGACTCTGGGGGAAAGCACCTAGTCTCCTACTACGAAGTATGATGGTAGGTGTGGGTTTTTTATAGATACCCGTTCTCAGGTTCCTGCCTATTCCAAGTTTGTCAAGTGTTTTTATCATGAATGGGTTTTGAATTTTGTCAAATACTTTTTCCTGCATCCACTGAGATGATTTTGTGGGTTTTTTCCCCCCTTTTCCATGACATGCTATATTACTTTGATTCATTTTCATATGTTGAACCAACTCTGCATTCCTGGAATAAATCCCACTTGGTCATGGTGCACATTTCTTTTTATTGCTGGACTCTGCTTGTCAGTATTTTATTGAGGATTTCTGCAGAAGGAATACTGGTCTGTAGTTTTCCTTACTTGTGATGTCTTTTTCTGGCTTAGCAAAGCAGAAATACTGGCCTCACAGAATGAATTTGGAAATGTTCTCAATTCTATTTTTGGAAGAAAGCGAGAAAGATTAATATTAATTCTTCCTTTAAACGTTTGGTGGAATTCACCAGTGAAGCCATCTGGTCCTGGGCTTTTCTTTGTTGAAAGTTTTTTGATTACTAATTCAGTTTCTCTAGTTGCTTTAGGTCTATTCAGATTTTCTTTCTTCTTGAGTCAATTTTGATAGTTTGTGTATTTTGAGGAATCTGTCCATTTCATCTAGGTTATGCAATGTACTGGTGTATTGTTCACAGTATTCCCTTTTAATCCTTTTCATTTCTATAAGGTCATTAGTAATGTCCCCTCTTGTATTACTGATTCTAGTAATTTTAGCCTCTTCTTTTCCCTTCTTTAGCTAAAGGTTTGTAGATTTGCTGATCTTTTCAAAAAACCAACTTTGGAGTTCCCGTCGTGGCTCTGCAGAAACGAATCTGATTGTTTCCATGAGGACACAGGTTCCATCCCTGGCCTTGCTCAGTGGGTCAAGGATCCGGCATTGCTATGACCTGTGGTGTAGGTCGCAGACACAGCTCAGATCTGGTATTGCTGTGGCTGTGGCTGTGGCTGTGTCTGTGGCTGGCAGCTACAGCTCCAATTCAACCCCTAGCCTGGGAACCTCCATACGTCGCAGGTGCTGCCCTAAAAAGACAAAAAAAAGGAAAAACAAAACCAACTCCGGTTTCACTGACCTTCTCTACTGATCCTTCTATTCCCTCTATTTCTGCTTTAGTCTTTTTTTTGTTTTGTTTTGTTTTGTTTTTGTCTTTTTGCTATTTCTTTGGGCCGCTCCCTCGGCATATGGAGATTCCCAGGCTAGGGGTCGAATCGGAGCTGTAGCCACCAGCCTACGCCAGAGCCACAGCAACGAGGGATCCGAGCCGCGTCTGCAACCTACACCACAGCTCACGGCAATGCCAGATCCTTAACCCACTGAGCAAGGGCAGGGACCGAACCCGAAATCTCATGGTTCCTAGTCGGATTCGTTCACCACTGCGCCACGACGGGAACTCCCTGCTTTAGTCTTTATTATTTCCTTCTCCTGATTGTTTTACGCTTGGTCTGCTCTTCTTCTACTTGCTTCAGGTGAAAGGTTAGATCACTGATTTGATACTTCTCTTCTTTTTAAAAGTAGACATTCAGGAGTTCCCGTCGTGGTGCAGTGGTTAACAAATCCGACTAGGAACCATGAGGTTGCGGGTTTGGTCCCTGCCCTTGCTCAGTGGGTTAACGATCCGGCGTTGCCGTGAGCTGTGGTGTAGGTTGCAGATGCGGCTCGGATCCCGCGTTGCTGTGGCTCTGGCGTAGGCGGGTGGCTACAGCTCCGATTCGACCCCTAGCCTGGGAACCTCCATATGCCTCAGGAGCGGCCCAAGAAATAGCAACAACAACAACAACCAAAAAAAAAGACCAAAGACAAAAAAAAATAGACATTCATAGCTATGAAGTTCCCTCTGAGAGCTGCTTTTCAACTCCTCCCAGTTTTGTAATGCCGTGATTTTTCCTCCTGTTATTAATTTAAATTTTTCTGTATAATTTCAAGCTTTTATTGTATTTTATTGTTTTTTAGGGTCACACCTGCAGCATATGGAGGTTCCCAGGCTAAGGGTCTAGCCGGAGCTACAGCTGCCAGCCTACGCCACAGCCACAGCAATGCCAGATCTGAGCCAAGTCTGCGACCTACACAGCAGCTCTCAATCCTTAACCCACTGAACAAGGCAAGGGATCGAATCTGCAACCTTATGGTTTCTGGTTGGATTTGTTTCCACTGTGTCACGATGGGGACTCCTCAAGCTTTTAAAATGTAGTGATAAGTCAACTATAATGGAAAAAATAAAAGTCATATAAACTTAAAAAAATTTTTTTATTTTTATTATTTTTTATTTTTTGTCTTTTTGCTATTTCTTGGGCCGCTCCTGCAGCATATGGAGGTTCCCAGGCTAGGGGTCGAATCGGAGCTGTAGCCACCCGCCTACGCCAGAGCCACAGCAACGCGGGATCCGAGCCGCATCTGCAACCTACACCACAGCTCACGGCAACGCCAGATCGTTAACCCACTGAGCAAGGGCAGGGACCAAACCCACAACCTCATGGTTCCTAGTCGGATTCGTTAACCACTGCGCCACGACGGGAACTCAAAAAAATTTTTTTAAATAAAAAGTAGTGAGACTTGTTTTATTACTCATT
Organism: Phacochoerus africanus; assembly: GCF_016906955.1. Taxonomy (NCBI): domain Eukaryota; kingdom Metazoa; phylum Chordata; class Mammalia; order Artiodactyla; family Suidae; genus Phacochoerus; species Phacochoerus africanus. Next base: position 49,621,060 of record NC_062558.1, on the reverse strand, counting down.
ATACCATCTATCCTGAACGTGCTGTGTGTATCCAAGAAGAATGCACATTGTGCTGCTGTTGGATACAGTCTTCTATAGATGTCACGTAGGTCTACTTAGTATATAGTTCATATACATAGTATATGGTTCAAATCTTGTAAGTCCTTGCTGATTTTCTATCTAGTTGTATCTCAATCATTTACTTTTACTTTTGTTAAGCAATTATCTTGTAAGTGTACAGTTCAGTGGTATTAAGAATATTTAGACTATTGTACAGCCATCACTGGCATCCATTTCCAGAACCTTCTTCATTTTGTATAACGGAAACTCTGTACTCTTCAAACAGTAACTCCCCACTACACCTTGCTCCCCAGCCCCTGGCAACACCATACTACTTTCAGTCACTATGAATCTGGCTATTCCAGGGACTTCATATAAGTGGAATCATATAATATTTATACTTCTGTGCATGACCTGTTTCATTTAGCATAATGTCTTTAAGGTTCATCCAGCTGTGGAACATGTTAGAACTGTTTTTCTTTTAAGGGCTGAATAATATTCCACTGTATGTATCACAGGGAACAATATTCAATATCTTATAATAACTTAAAATGGAAAAGAATTTGATAAAGTTCCCGCTGTGGCGCAGTGGAAACAAATCTAAGAACCATGAGGTTGTGGGTTCGATCCCTGGACTCAATCAGTGGGTTAAGGATCCGGTGTTGCCGTGAACTGTGGTACAGGTCACAGCCATGGCTCAGATCTGAGGTTGCTGTGGCTGTGATGTAGGCCAGCAGCAACAGCTCTGGTTAGACCCCCTAGCCTGGGAACTTCCATGTGCCTAGGGTGTGGCCCTAAAAAGCAAAAAAAAAAAAAGAAAAAAGGAAAGGAATTTGAAAAAAATTATGTATGTATCGGAGTTCCCATTGTGGCACAGTGGAAACAAATCCCACTAGGAACCATGACGTTGCAGGTGTGATCCCTGGCCTTGCTCAGTGGCTTAATGATCCAGCATAGCTGTGAGCTGTGGCATAGACTGCAGATGTGGCTCAGATCTGGCATTGCTGTGGTTGTGGTATAGGCCAGCAACAACAATTCCGATTAGACTCTTAGCCTGGAAACCTCCATATGCCACTGGTGCAGCCCTAAAAGGACAAAAGACAAAGGAAGAAGAAAAAAAAAAAACAACAGTATGTATGTGTGTATGTGTATATATCTGAATCACTTTGCCATACACCTGAAACTAACACAATACTGTACATCAACTATACTGAATTAAAAAGAAACAGTTACTTTAAAAGTGAGAAGAGAGAGAGATACTGACAGAGACAGGGGAAGAAAGGGCAGACTCTAAAACCATCCATATGTGGAATGACAGGGCATAAAGACAGCACAGTGGGAAGGAGGAAATGCTATGAAAGACGACGTAGCCAAAGAAAACTTGAAACATAATAATTAAAATCTTAATTTAAAGTAAAATAAATAATTTTTGCCCTCAGTCTGGATGAGACCTCAACAAAACATTTATTGGAGACTCAAAAAATAAAGTGCTACAACAGCTGAATAAGAATACTTTGAAGACTAGCTGCCCTGCAAAGGTAAGAAACATTTCATCCAGGTGACACTCCACCAAGTTTGGGGGAGACTCAGCCCCAGGACAGGTCTTGTCACTGCTCAGTGAGCTGCATCATTAGCACCTGGAATGGCAGCTGCTCCTGGGGGACAAAAGAACCGTGTGGTTACCTGGTAGCCTTCAGTTTTCTTCTGACACCATTTCAGCAAGGCATTCCTCTTTGATCCTCCATATTCTCTTGCCAACGCTGAGAGAGGGTCCTTCCTTTCTTCCCTGGTAAGTGAAAATAAGGAACCCATGTTGAAATATTTTTAATTTAAGCAACGTTATAAACCAGAAGTCCAACAAACAGAAGAGAACAGTGTGGGTTTGCATCTCAACAAACGTATATTCAAAGGCATCTAACAGCAATCTGTCTTCATTTGTTTGGTTTTTACCTATCAATGTTTAAGGGTTTCGCAGACCCACCACTGTCAGGGGGTTCTGCCATCTGAACGGGGCTCAACTCATTATCCACATGGAAACTGGCCAAGACTCAGTACAGTGTGTGTTCACAACTAACAGAATATGCTCCAGGGCTTGAACTGACACTTACAGCCTCTGAAAGTCACCACAGCTGCCTTTCTATCCTCATCCTTCCTAATCTTTATGCATTACTTTTATCTTACCTTTTTTTTTTTTTGGCTGCACCCATGGTATGTGGAAGTTCCCAGACCAGGGATCAAATCCATGCCACAGCAGTGATCCGAGCTGCTGCAGTGAAAATGCCAGATCTTTAACCTGCTGCATACAAAGGAACTCCCTTACCTTACTCCTTTTTATTTCCAACCTTTTGTGTCTTCATTTAGGTTTTTTTTGTTTAATCATTTAACGTAAATACAAAAGAAAAGGTTATGCAAGGTGAAGGATTATAAGGAATTGCTCCTGGTTTCCAGGTGCTTATAACTGGGGGAAGTAGGTAAGATAAAAGACAGCAATAAGGAGTTCCTGTCATGGCTTAGCAGAAACAAATCTGACTAGCATCCATGAGGACGCAGGTTTGATCTCTGCCCTTGCTCAGTGGGTTAAGGAGCCAGAGTTGCCGTGAGTTGTGGTGTAGGTCCTAGATATGGCCCGGTTCCTGAGTAGTTATGTCTGTGGCGTAAGCTGGTGGTTATAGCTCTGATCCACCCCTGGCCTGGGAACCTCCATATGCCAAGGGTGCGGCCCTAAAAAGACAAAAAAAAAAGACAGCAATAAACATTACAAACATTCATAAAATGTCTCAAATGTGTTTACTGCCAAGTTGTATGCTCTTTACTGACTATAAGCAATTAGCATGTCACTTTACATAGAAGATGGAATTTTTCTGTAAACTCATTCATTCAGTTCCTCCTTATGCAGCACCACTGTGCCAGGCCATGGGGCAGTGAACAACACAGGGCCCTTGTCCCTCAAGGAACTTTAGCATTTATTATGGGATGGACAGCACACACTTAAAAGTTTGGTCTAATTTTCAGTGATTATTTCTCAAGTGAAGTGCAGACTCTGGCCCCACCACCTACACACCTAACTGTCCAGTAACTGTTCTAGATGTTTCAGTGTCACAAGGGGCTTAGCATTCTTTAGCATACTGGTTCTCTCTGTATTCACCCTGAAAAGTAGGTTAAGAAATCATAGAGCACACATATAGAACTGAAGCTTTTCCAACTGAGAGGAACACTGAAATAGCACCAATTTTTATTTATCTTAGAGCCAAGAGTAAAATATAAAAATATTTCAATATGCAGTTAAACTGCCACCTTGAAGAAATATACTTTTAGGAATTCCCTTCGTGGTTCAGCAGTTAATGAACCCAACTGGGATCCATGAGGATGCACGTTCGGTCCCTGGCTTTGCTCAGTGGGTTAAGGATCCACCGTTGTCATGAGCTATGGTGTATGTAGCTTGGATCCCATATTGCTGTGGCTGTGGCGTAGGCCGGCCACTCCTGCTCTGATTGGACCTCTAACCTGGGAACTTCCATATGCCGAAGGTGTAGCCCTTAAAAAAAAAGTAAAATAAAAGCAACTACTACAATCACTGGGTCTGCTCTAGTTAATAGGGGCTGTTTTGTCATAGAAACAGCTTAGAAGGCATTAAAGAAGAGTAAATACTATGGGCACAATGAGAAGCTGCAGGAAAGAACCCCCCAGAATTCATGGTGGTCTCTTGTAACATCTTTAAGACCAGGAAGCTGAGGAAATGCCTTCCTAAGGGTCACAGTTTCTGAGTCAGGGCCAAGAAGAGTAGGTGCTCTACCCACAGGACCTACAGGCGGCCCATCACCCCAGACACAAGGACAAGCACAGCTGGGCAAGGTGAGCCAACTCTTCACGGCACCCTGCCTGCCCGATACTGCCACTTACAGGGCCACTCTTGTAAGAGGCTGGTCCTGAGAGGCAGAGCTTTAAAGGTAAGTAACAACTTGAGTCTGAGACACCAAATACTCCATTTTGTCCTCAAACCTGTAAGTCAATACACGGCAGAGTCTGAAATCCACTCCCATCCCACCGTCATCATGTTCATCCTTCCTGTACATCCACTGGAGTCAGTGATCCTGCCACAAACGTCCCCTCCCCTCACCCATACCTTCAAGGCCCCCTCTCCCAGCCTCCCCAACACCCTACCCACACTCCAAATTCGAGTCTCACTAAACTTACTTTTGTACCCAGCTGTTCTGTAATTTACAAAACCAAAACTAAAAAACCCACACACAAAAAAAGCAAAAACACCAGCTGCTTGGGGAAAATAATTCTCTCTCTCACTTTTACTTTTTTACTTCTTTATCATCTTTCCCAATTCTGGGCACAAAAGACTCGATCAGAAAATACCTACTATTTTCAAAGAAGGAAAATACCACCACTGTCCTACAGCCTCTCAGAAGGCCAGGAACGGCATGCGCGAACTACACCAACTGTTCTCTACCTTATCCGGCTCCGGGTAGTGGGGGTCACGGAGGCTGTGGGAGAGGAGGACAGGGATAGCTGTGGCGATGTGGCCCCCATGGCCATGAGGGAGGCAGGCGACGCACCCTCAGGTGCAGAGACATCTCGCTTCATCTCTTCGCTGCTCCGTCTGGACACTGAGGGTGAGAATTTACAGCACAAACATTTTAAATTGAGTCCCTGAGACATTTTCTTCAGCAGGTCTCCAAAACAGCAGAAATTACCATACAGGAGGGAGAAAAAAAAAATCAACATTTTATCTTATGATAACTTGAAAGTTTTTTTGTGGTTTTTTTTTTTTGTCTTTTATATTTTTAGGGCCACACCCGAGGCATATGGAGGTTCCCAGGGTAGGGGTCAAATGGGAGCCATAGCTGCAGGCCTACACCACAGCCACAGCAACACCAGATCCAAGCTGCGTCTGTGACCTACACCACAGCTCACGGCAATGCCAGATCCTTAATCCTTCACTGAGCAAGGCCAGGGATCGAACCCGCAACCTCATGGTTCCTAGTCAGATTTGTTTCCCCTGCGCCACAAAGGGAACTCCGGTTTTTTTGTTTGTTTCATTTAAAAAAGTGTATGTAAGGACAACTCACAGAATGGGAGAAAATATCTGCAAATGAAGCAACTGATAAGACATTAATCTCAAAGATATATACACTTCCTGCAGCTCAATACCAAAAAAAACACAAACAACCCAATCAAAAAATGGGCAGAAGATCTAAACAGACAATTCTCCAAAGACATACAGATGGCCAAAAAAACCACAAGATGTTCAACATCACTAATTATTAGAAAAATGCAAATCAAAATTACTATGAGGTACCATCTTACATCAGCCAGAACAGCCATCATCGAAAAGTCTACACAGAGTAAATGCTGAATGAAGAGGGTGGGGAGAAAAGGGAAACCTATCACACTGTTGGTGGGAATGTAAATTGGTGCAACCACCCTGGAAAACAGTATGGAGAGTCTTCAAAAGCTAAAAACAGAACTACCATATGATCCAGCAATCCCACTCCTGCGCATCTACCCAGAGAAAACCATGACTTGAAAAGATAACATGCACCCCAATGTTCGCTGCAGCACTACACACAATAGCCAAGACATGGAAGCAGCCTAAATGTCCATCAGCAGAGAAGTGGATAAAGATGTGGTACACACACACACACACACAGAAATATTACTTAGTCATAAAAAAGAATGCATCAACATGGATGGACCTAGACATTATCATGCTTAGTGAAGTTAGACAGTGAGACATAAACATCATATGCTATCACTTACATGTGGAATCTAAAAAAAGGATACTTATTTGCAGAACAGAAACTGACTCACAGACTTTGAAAAACTTATGGTTACCAAAGGAGACAGGTTGGGTCAAGGAGGGATGGGCTGGGGGTTTGGATGTAAATGTTCTAAAATTAGGTTGTGATGATGGTTGTATAACTACAAATATAATAAAATTCATTGGGTTTAATAAATAAATAAACTATGAAAAAGGTACAGTAGTTGAAATATGCACAGAAGCCCCCACTCCCTGAAGGCAAGGAGCATGTCCTACCTGCCCCTTCCCACTCACAGCCCCCACCCCTGCACAGGGAGGTCTTTGCAAATTGTGCTCAATCACAAACACGGCCAAATTCAAGGCTGACAAAAGCCACATTTGACAACGACTCATTCTTAACTAAAATGAACACAACCCTTCTGAACTTGGCCAAAAACTGCTACAGAAACAGAGGGAAAGAGATCCTTCACTACGGGGCCACACTTAATTCTGGGTCAAGCCATGTTTTAAAAAACATAAATCAGTGAGACAGATGAAAAGCAACAGGTCTCCTGTCAAGTCAACTACTGGGAGCTAAGAACAATCAGGAAAGTGAGACAGAGCCCCTTGCTGGAATCACAGAAAGTCCTGGGAACTCTGAAGGGAAAGCTACAACAAATCAGCTTCCTGGCCAGGACCAACTGAGGATGAGCAGGTGCTCAGAGCACTGGGCCGAGTGGAGTAAAGGGGAAGACAAACTCCCTCTCACCCCAGGGAGTGATGTGCAGGATCATTCCTGATCCCCAGCTGGCCATGGTACAGTCAATGCCATACACATGACCTTCCCTGCTGACTGGTACCGCCCCCTTTCACTGGTGAAGTCTCTCGATGCTTTTAGCATCGCCACAAGCAGACCACAACCCTGTGGCAGGTAAGCAATGCGTTCACAGGGGACAGGTGCTTTCTCCTGTCATAAGACGGCATCAGAAAGATGCACTTCCATGTCTGACATGACTTTATAACATTCTGGCTTTTTCTCTCAGTTTCACATCCCTGTCTGCCTTAAATCAGCAGTTTCTTTTAAGTGGTGTGCTAGATAGGATAGGAACACCTTTCAAAATTTTATACAAAACAAAGGAAATAGACTGAGAAAGAGTCAGCAGAACTCTGTTTCAGGACAAGGCTCTGGATCTGGGCTTTGGGGTGGTCGTTCTGGTTGGACTACCCATGGACTTAAAGACCTAGCTAAGATGTCAAAAAAAAACAAACAAAAAAAACCTGTATGAACTTAAATCCACATACAAGAGGATAGTTTCTAGTTGAGCTGTTAAGGGTAAAAAGAGACCACCCGAGGAACATTATTTTATTTAACATATACACCAAGGAGCTAGCTTCAGGAGAGCTATGAAGTTAGTCCTCAGATCCCTTGCTGTGGGAGTTTATCACACTGGAGAATCTGGGTTCCAGAAGCTTTTGGGGTGCTCTGAAATAACCCTTCAGAAACAGTCAGGTCACATCTTGGGATTAAGTATTCTAATCTTTCACAACTATACAACTTGGAGGAAGCTGTATTTTCAGTACATCTGCTAACCCACTCTAGGCACTTAATGAACACCTGTTAAGTGAATGGAACTATCCAGCTCTTTTTTATTTCTGAAATCAGTGCCATGAAATGTGATTTCTATAGAGTCTAGAAGACACAATAAGGGAAATTCAGAGTGAAAAACAATCAACTCAAAAACTAAAGTGTAAATAAAAAATAAAAAGCCAGCAACAACAACAACAACAAAAACTAAAGAGGCAAGTAATTAAGTCTAAAGAGAACGTATTCAGTACTGTTACTAGAACTTCTGGAAGAATCTTCTTAAAGGAAACTTCAGATAAAAGGTGTTACCTGAGATGGTCTTGGCACTTTCCATGGCAGGCACTCTCGGCAGAGAAGCAGGTCGGCTGGTTGATGACGTTCTTAGTAGATGCTCTGCACGGAGTGGAAAGCATCACAGTGAAGAGACTGACCCTGAACTTAGAGAGGCAGAGGCAGCAGCAAGGTGAGTCCTGCTCCTCTCCCAGAGGCGCACCCCCTCTTTCCCAGTCCAGGGCACCTCTGCTCCCCCAGAGCCCCTTCCACCAAACAACTTCTGCAGAACAGGACCCTGGGGAACACTTCAGTCCATTTTATTTCAAGGATGAGACATTCAACACTCGATGAATGCCTCTAAACTGTCTGCTACTCACCTCTTTGATGCAATTCAACCCAAGTTCAAAGACCTCTGCTGGATCTGGGTCTAAGGTACAAGCTTACCCACCCCAACCTCAGCCCCCCGCCATCAGTGGTAAAGCCTTACAACACACACCCAGAGAAAAGTCCAGATGGAAGCTGAAATAACAGAATGATAAAGCACTATCAAACCACAGAGGGGAAGCCATGAACTTCCATTGCAGGCGGCGGGAAGCCTCCAACAGCATAATGACATTATGCCATCTGTCAGATGCCTGCTTTACCAGTGGAGAAGAGGGGTGAGGAGCAGGATTTCAGCCAGATGATCAGAGAAGAGGCAGAAGGGCATTAGGGTTGGAGGGCGATAAACCCCCAGTGTGGCTGAAACTTGGGGCACAAGGAGGACAGTGAGGGAGGACATGGCTGGTAGATGAGAGCTTCCCTGTCCCATGTGTGCATTTCGGGGTTTGGGCAACAGGGAAGCAGTAAACACTTTCAAACCTTCAGGTCCTGCTTCCACTGTTGGATGGACAGCCCCCCCCCCCCCCCAGTCCTGTTCCTCCCTTGTTACTTTTTTCTTCTTCTTCTTTTTTCTTTTTTTTTTTTTTGCTCTTTAGGGCCACACCCACAGTATATGGAAATTCCCAGGCTAGGGGTCGAATTGGAGTTGCAGCTGCCAGCCTACACCACAGCCACAGCAACGCCAGGTCCAAGCTGCATCTGCAACCTACATCACAGCTCATGGCAAAGGTGGATCCTTAACCCACTGAGTGAGGCCAGGGGTCGAACCCAAGTCCTCATGGATACTAGACAGGTTTGTTACCACACAGCCACAATGTGAACTCCTTTGCTTCTTAAACACAACTGAGCTGGGAGTTTCTAGAGTTCTTTGAACCCTGGCACAGCTATTCCCTCGCCTCCACAGCCTGATGCCTTCCCCAGCCTTTGGGCCCACATTCAACATGGCTTCCTCAGCACCTTCTCCCACTGTGGGGTCTCAGACACAGACCATCACTGCTCTGACCCAGGTAACAAGCACAGGATGCTGGACTGTCCTGCCTGGCCAGGTGTGTCAGGGATGTGTGACTAGGATTAAAGGGGATGAAGAGGAGTTCCCATCGTGGTACAGTGGTTAACGGATCCAACTAGGAACTATGAGGTTGTGGGTTTGATCCCTGGCCTTGCTCAGAGGGTTAAGGATCTGGCGTTGCCATGAGCTGTGGTATAGGTTGCAGACTCGGCTTGGATCCCGCCTTGCTATGCCTCTGGCCTGGGAACCTTTATGTGCCATGGGAGCAGCCCAAGCAATGGCAAAAAGACAAAAAAAAAGGGGGAGGGGGATGAAGATTGGTAGCTTGTTCAAGAGCATTGACACCACAAACCACTCTGACAGGAAAGAGCAACTGGACACCAAACAGCCTATCAACATGTCTTTTTAAGAACTGAGACTCTGACAAATTCTCTCTCTCAAATATCCTGATGTCAAAGGTTGTTGTAGGACAGCACATCTTTCGCTCCAGAATCTACCTTCCAGGCATGTGAGAAACACTTGGTTGTAACCACACAGCACCTGGAGGGAAGAGAGCAGGAAGGATGAAGGAACTTTCTCACACAGCCCAGAGCCCTTCCATGTTCCCATCCCAAGCAAACATCATCTTGGCGCAGAGCCCACCAGCAGCCGTCCATCAGAACTCTGAACCCTCCTGTGGCCACATTCATCCTCACAGAAAGACGCACCAAGTCTGACAGACAAGGCAAAGTTTGTAGAGCATGGAAAGAGTGGGAAACAGAAATCAACATTTTAAATTGAGTCAAAATGCCCTTTTACACTTATGAGGCTGAGAGATGAAGGCTTTAGGGACATGACCAAAGAACATAGAAAATGAGGAAAGTGAGAACAAGGTTATAAGGACAAATGAGTTGAAACACGGAGTGTGCCCGCTGAGGACAGGCCCTGCTGTTCCCACCATGGGCGGGAAGCACCCCCGTGTCCTCCCCTGGCACAGCTGAGGGCACCATGAGGGTGCACAGCTGAGGCAAAGATCAGTCCTGTCCTTACTGCACGTCTGAGAACCCAACTCTATCTCAATCTGACAGGCTGTCCCTGGCAGGGCCAATACCTCCTTTCTGGGAACATACAAAACAGAGGCAACTGGCAGTGGTCGTGAGTTCCCACTGCTGCCCAATGGCACCTGCCACTGTAGCAGCTGCAGAACGTCTTCAATGCAATGGGCTGGCATCACAGTCAAGTGCGCAGGCAGGAAAGAGTACAAAGGTGAGAGCAATCAGGTTGTTCCTTTCTTTAATCCATTCATTAAACATAAACCATGTGGGAGCCATGTGGATATGATGCCCAGGTCAGAGAAAGAAAAAAAGGAATCAGGAAACTTGCCCTCGTGGAACTCTGTGTCTATAATGGAAGGCAGACATCTGAAAAATGGCTGCAAGTAAGAAACAGAGGGAAGAAGCAGGACAAAGGGCTCTGGGAACACAGCAGGGAACGTGACCTGCCCTTGAGAGGAGCTCCGGAAAGGCCTCCTCGGGAAGTAACATCTCAGCTGAGACGAGAAGGGTAATTAATAGCTTCTACACAGGCAAAGAGAACTACTCCAGCAGGGTGTTCAGCAGACAGCAAAACAAGTCTAGGACAGCAGTGCTGTGGGGGCAGGGGACCCAAGGAACCCAGACCAGCCAGGGCAGAGTGTGGACCTCACCCTGGCAACAACGGGAGCCAGTCAAGGTTTTCCTAGGGGACATCCTCCTGGCTGCAGGGTGACAAGTTTTACTGCACAGCAGAGAGAAGGGCGACCTGGACTCAGGGAGATGGAAGAAGTACACAGGTTCAAGGGCTCTTCAGTGAAGTACAATCAACAGCTGGCCAACCACCCGGACAGAGAGGTGAGAGGGAAGGAGGTTTCCTATGCAGAGAAAAGAAAGAGGAAGATCACTACAAGAGGGAAAGAGATGAAGACAAGCTGGATTTGAGCACCATCCAAAGATGGGGCGGGCAGTTAGAGAGTCAGATGAAAAGGCAGCGCGAATACGTACAGGTCTGGTGCAATGAGTGAACTTGGTGACGTGGACATCATGGTGGCCTTGGTCAGGGCACCTCATACTCCTTGGGGACAAAAATAAGTCCAGAATGTCTGAGAAGCAAGGGGAGCAAGGGAGACAAGCTGCCTGCATAAGGGTGAGAGAGAAGTGGAGGAGCCACAGGGGGTAGGGCGCAGCAGACAGGAGAGCATATGGTGGCTGGCACAGGGGCAGGGATCATGGCATGAGGCTAACCGCCCTGAAAGCCCAGGCGAGAGCCGGGCTCAGGAAAGGGAGCAACCACAGACACGCTGCTCACTTGCAACAGACAGGTAGCAAGAACGCAAGATACTAGGTCTGCTAATAACTCTCCCCTTTTAGAAATCATAAAGATAAATAGGTACATTAAGTTCCCGTGGTGGCGCAGTGGTTAACGAATCCGACTAGGAACCATGAGGTGGCAGGTTCGGTCCCTGCCATACTCAGTGGGTTAACGATCCAGCGTTGCCGTGAGCTGTGGTGTAGGTTGCAGACGCGGCTCGGATCCCACGTTGCTGTGGCTCTGGCGTAGGCCAGTGGCTACAGTTCCGATTAGACCCCTAGCCTGGGAACCTCCATATGCCGCGGGAGCGGCCCAAAAAAATAGCAAAAAGGCAAAAAAAAAAAAGATAAATAGGTACAGGCAGCTATCCCTTTACTGTTTGTATCCATAAAGTTGATAGGCAAAACAGTGGGTTTAAAAACAAGAGCCTTAAATATCCAACTTCTGTTCATAGAGGAGTAGTTCCAAATGGACCAACGACTATTGAAAAAAAAAAACAGAACAACAGCTACCTAAAGGCACTGAAGAGAAAGCAAAAGCAGGCAGAAAACAAGTCCACACCCGGAAGAAGGAACTAGCGCTGGGGGAGCTTCCTAGTTTGACAGCTGCAGGTGTGAGTGGAAGCCCAGCTGAGGCCATGAAGGCCGCCATGAGGAAGCAGCGGAGACAGCTCAGGCAGACCAAAGCTGCTGGAAAGCAAGGGGCTGGGGAAACGGTCACAAATTCTGTATGTAAACTCTGCCCACATCCACTGACCTCTGAAATCCGCAAGCAAATAAGCAAAGGGAAAAGGCCAGAGAGCACCTAAGGTGCTGGCCTGGAGTGGAAGGCATGAGTTAAACCCATGATTTCTGACAGACAGAGAAATAACTGTCCCATGAATAGGCTGGTACACACACAGCCCTCCTGGCTCTGTCCAGAGAGGAGCTGGAAGTGTTGCAACCTCAGTAGTGACCAGCACACCTCCAGCCCAGATCTTGTCTTCTCAACACTACGGTCCACGGCTGATGTCAGGCAGACAATCTGGATCACCTGGGGTGCCTCAAAGTAAGGAAGGGCTTCAGCACTTTGGTGGGGTGGGGGGGTATGAAAAAGAGCTCCCAGTGGTCAAAACTGGAACAATATGAGCAACAAAATAAATAATAGTAACAGACTATAACCCAAAGAACAAAACAAATACCCATGAGTCTACACTAATACAATGTAAATGCTATAGATATAACAATAAGTATAATAATATAATACACATAATTCCTTACAGGAAGAATAAGGAAACAGAAAATCACCGCTAGAGCACAGCAATCACTGCTGCAGGCAAAATGCACAAAAAGATGCTGAAATCAGTGAGAGAAAATAAAGCAGGACATAGGACACAGATTATGTACCAGCAGACTATCACCCTACCCAAGCGATCAGGGTCACATCACCAATAACAAGACACATCAACATCACGTGCCCCAGCCAGCGTGATGCACCTTGGGCGGGCACAGCACCTCTGTACCACCCCTCCCAACAACACACAACCTCGCCTAGCCAGGAGGAGGTGGCGGACGAGCCCATACTGAGACAGCCTGACAAACAACTGAGCAGTACTCTTCAAAGTGTCAAGGTTAAAGAGACAATGAGACAGACTGTTGCAGAAGGGTGGCGACTCAAGGAGGTCAGACAACTCAATGCAAAGTGGGGTCCCAGGTCTGATCCTGGAGCAGAGAAGGGAAGGCAGGTGAAATCTCGAGCCTGCAGTTCAGTTAATAACGTGTCCAGAACATTGTCTTCCTCCTTGTGATTGCTGTCCCGTGGTTATGTAGGCTGTCCACATAAGGGAAGCTGGTTGATGGGTTTAAGGGAACTCTAATATTTTTATAACTCTTCTGTAAGTTTAAACTTATCTCAAAAGTGTTTAAAGTAGGGGAGAACATCTTCAACAGTGCAATGAGTGCTCATTGTGACAAGGTACTGGATGCAACTTACCTTGAAATATTCAGGAAAAGATGAACTGCAGGGAGGCTGGAGGGATGGGTAAATATGTGACAGGGCAAGCCTAGCTGAGTGCCGTAGCACCTAGGTAGTGAAACATTAATATGTGATTTCTTTCAACTTTTCCGTATGCTTGAAATTTTGTATAATATATTGGGAAATCATGGGAGCCTAGACAGTTTATCAAGACAAATACCAAGAATCACAGGGAAGAGAAGGAAGGTGGGGAGGGAACTTCAGAAGTGACTAGATATCAATGAGACTATAAATACTGGAGGGGTGGATTTCTATGTGACATTCTCCTTGGAATTTCCCAGTGAGAGCTAGATCGAGGGCTGGGACAGAAGTTGATTCAGATCTGCCCTTTGGAGAATGAAAATTAATGTGAAACTTTTTGATAGGTTATTTTTCTTTAACTTAAAGGAAATAACTTTTAACAAAGATTTGGCTTTCCAGTAAAACCTAATTTTTATCACACTTACTACCTGTACCTTTACCATAATTCAATTTTTTCAAAAAATACTGAGATTTTAAAAATCTAAGAGTTCCTGCCGTGGCTCAGTGGAAACAAATGTGACTAGTAACCATGAGGACGCAGGTCGATCCCTGGCCTTGCTCAGTAGATTAAGGATCCCGTGTTGCCATGAGCTGTGGTATAGGTCGCAGATGCAGCTCGGATCTGGCACTGCTGTGGTTACGGTGTAGGCTGGTGGCTACAGCTCTGATTCAACTCCTAACCTAGGAACTTCCATATGCCACAGGTGTGGCCCTAAAAAGACCAAAAAAAAAAAAAAAGAATAAAATAAAATAAAAATAAATAAAAATTTCTATCTCTATTCTCAAGTAACACAATTTAGACAGATGATAATGGCATGAGTTTCTTTACAGAACATGACTGCCCTTGGCTAATCAACTAAGATGCCTATATGTCAGATCTGATGACACACATAAGGTCAGGCTGTGGCCAAGCAACCCCAGTCTTCCTGACCATCTGCATCATCAGCAAAGGTCTCTGCTTGGCACTGGACCATAGAGATCACTGTGCAAGTACCTGAATCCACGTATCTGGCAGCAGGTCTATCTCTTCCTTCTTAGGCTATGAATAAGAAGTCATAGCCTATCTACAAAGATCAACAAGGTGGCAGCTATCGTGACCCAGACCACTGAAGTCAACTGCCAATAATACCAACAAAAGAGCATCTGATCAGTCCGATTATAAAAGCTCTCTGGTCCAAAACATTTTCCTGCAACTGACAGACAAACACGATGAATAAGAGATATAAAAAACCCACACCTTTTACACAATGCTTAACTGCAAACAACAAATTCCTCAAATTTAAGTATAGTAGAACAAGAGGCAGCACCTTTCACACTATCAGTAATGAAGCCACTGAAACTTCCAAACTGAAAATTATAGACTGTTTTCTGATTTATGCCAAGACCGAAGGTACAATCGAGGAAGAAAAGCAGCTCCGGGAGAAATCAGAAAGCCTACTCTCCTAATCATAGTTTGGATAACCAGGTGGCTTTTTACAGCCAAGAACCATTGGTTGTTCTTGGCTGTGTAAGTAGTTTCTTTCTCTAGTGACTGTTTAAGATAAAAGGTTACACTATCTACAAATTCTCAGATAAAAATTCACACAAGCATGTCTCCCTCTTCTTGTATTTGCAGTTTCAACAAAGGCCTGTGAAGGTATTAGGGCAAATGGAGTGGAGAATGAGACATCCACACAGACTGACCACACATACCCCGTGTCTAGTGCGTTATCATTTGGACGTTACCAGATGATGAAAGAGGGGAGCCAGAAAAAGATTTAATTCAGCTGAGCCCTGGAGACACTACATTTAGTCTGTGTCTTCAAGAACCTTGGCCCACAGACCTTCCAAAGTCAGGGGAATGGGAAAACTAAACTGTAATCTTTGCCTAGTTTCCCTAACTTGTCCTTTCCTAAGAGTCATTTGGGAGCTTTTACAAATGAAGTTTCCAAGTTCCCTTTCCTGGAGAGTCCACATCAGCAGATCTGATGGGAGGCCCAAGTCCATATTTTTACCAAGTGACTCAGGTAAATCTCTGAGTAACTGCCAGTGCTGGCTCTCTCCAGTACACCTCACCCTGCTGTGGGCTGATCCAGACAAGTGGGGAAGGGGGGCCCTGACGGGGAAAAGGCTCCTTCAGACTAGCCTGGGAGGTTTGAGTCATTTCTCACTCTCCGTGAGGCCACAGGGGCCAGGGGCCTGGGTGCTCTCTGTGCCCCAGACCCCCAAACCACTCTCCAGATACGGTCTTCCCCACAGGCCACCATGGGCCCAGGGCTACAGGCGCTCTCCAAGCTGCGGCATCCTGGCTCCTGGCCACGACTGCTGGTGAAGAGGCTGACCGCTGAGAGGACGGGGCACATGTAACAGGCAGCAGAGTAGGAGAGTTCATGACCCCCCGGCTGCCACCTCTGCCCTCAGGCGTGCACTGCTCTCGGATGCCCAGAACATAACATGCATTGGTGCTTCTCACGGTTACTTGGCAGCAACAAGCCAGGGCAACTGACAATGTACTAAAATCTTTTACTCATAGGCAGTAAGGGCCATCATTCTCAGCTGCGTGTGCTACACACATAACAGAAATAAAATCTAACAGCATCTGCTATGGGCTAAACTCTGCACCAAGTACTTCGCACACCATAACTTGAACTCCATTCCCTGGCCTAGATTTCTCATCTAGAGCCCAACACACCTGAGGGTATCTGAGAACAGCACGACATACATCCTCAACCTCGTGGGCCTTGCTGTGAAAGTCACAGATAAGTACATGGTGTGGTCGGAGGAGTTAAGTACTGAGGTTAAAATACAACCTAAGGGGGAGATGTGGGGAGAGGGGGGTGCAGAAGAGCACGGCCTGCTGTGTTCAGCACACCTGTGGCCTCATGAGCTAAGATCTGAGCAAGGCTAGAAGGAGGGCAGAGGGAGGCATCTGGCAGCGGGCACCAGTGCCAGCAGAGAAGAGCCGGTGTGAGGTTCCGAAGTCAGAAGCATGCGCTGGTGCCCAGGGGACAGCAAGGAAGCCCATGCTGCTGCACAGAGCAACCAAGAGAGAAGGATGAGACCAGAGAGGCAAGTGAGAGGCACTGGGAGGGTCCTGAGGCCACTGAGAGAACTCGAGGTTCTCTTCTGGAAGGTGGGGGGGGGGGTTGGGGTGGCTGTGAGTAGGGTGACAGGGTCCAAGATCACACTGGCTGTGGTTAGAGCAGATTGCAAGGGGTATGAGGCAGCTTTAGACTCCAGGAGAGAGGGGATGGTGGCTGAGCCCAAGGAGGTGGCAGCTAGGGGACAGGGGGACAACGCCCTGATTCAGGATGTACTTTGAAAACAGACACAAGGGTTTTCTAAAGAATTGAAGACATTTCAGAAATGGGGCCTGAGATCTGAGATACAGGAGGGAGTCGAGGGGGCCTCCAAAGTTTCTGGCGAATGAAACTGCCATTAATTGAGGTGGAGAAGGCAGATAACAGTAGCACAAGTCTGGGCATTCTGTCCTGGACACATTTGGTCTGGGGTTCAGTATCAGGCTGGAGCTGTCACACAGGCAACTGGACACATGAGCCCAGAAGAGAGGAGCAGGCAGGGGACAGCAACTGACAAACAGGACAAAAGCCCAAAACAGGATGCAGTGACAGCGTAGGCGCAGACAGAGAGGCCCGGGCAGACCACCACTCCAGCCAAGGACAAGAATGAGCACAGGAAATGGGAGGAGGCACAGGAGTGGGCACAGAGGAAACCGAAAAGAACATCCCGGAGAAGGAAGCGCTGACAGGGCCAGACGCTTCCCCTTGAGTGACAGGAGCATGAGGCCTCTGACAGCCCTGCCAAAGGCAGCTTTGGTGAGGCTGCAAGCCTGACAGCAGGTGTAAGAGAGCCTGGGAGAGGGATTCAGAGCCTTGAGCCAGGTGTTTGTGACTTTCCCCAATCCACACAAGGAAACTGCATCAGAAGGGTCAACAGCCAGAACACATGGGGTGGCGACCTACATACCACACATAATCCCGCTGGGCTACCTAAGAGGCGGGGTCAGGGTCCTGGTAAAGATGCAGAGGGAGACCTGGCACTCTATGCTTGTTTCCTTAGCAAGAGGCCCTTCTGAGGGGAGAAAAGGCCTCAGGTCACAGCTAAGGAATGAACCAGAAGCTGAAGCGGGATAGAAGGCAAGGCAGTGCAGGGGTGCTAAGAACAGCACTGTCCTGAGCTCTACTGTCTCTGAACATATGGAGCTGGTGGGTGGAGAGCCAGGCCCCCCTGGGGCCCACAGAGCCAGTCCTGGAGGTTCTTGCAGGGGACATTTCTCACAGGCATGTCCCTCTCTTCCCTACATCCTCAGAAACCTTGCAGCCTCAGCCCCAGAGCCCTACTCCCAAAGCCCCAGCACACGGAAGGGCCCGGCTCTGGTGTAGTGGTCACACCCCAACCAGCTGTGCCTCTGCCAGCACCAGCCCAGAGCCCGCAAACGTTCTTCCAAAGCACTTCAGCAGTGACCCTAAGGAAGAAGCAGGGCAGAAGGATCCCTGACCTTTGAAGGGCAGGAGTCCTGAGCTCTGGGGCCAGCGCCACCATAAATGAGGAGCCATGTGGAAATGGCTTTCACTGGACCTCAGCTTCCGTTCTCACTCTCCTCTCGGAAGTGACGTGGAGCACAGAGATCAGGAGAATTGGCTTCAGGGTCAGGCAGCCCGGGCCCACCATCAAGAACTACGTTAACCTGTGTTGCTGAGTTATCTGTAAAATGGGGATAACTCCACATGCCCACAAAGAACTGTGGAAACAATGCCTGGCAACAGTGCGGACACCCTGCCACAACAAGGTGCTACAACAGTCTTCTTCCAAGGTGCAGCCACTAAAAACTAACCTTCCCATCTGCGATTAAGACATGCTATCAACTGCCAATAAAGAGGCTTACCAGCCCAGAAAAATAATGTGAACAAAAGAAAGAAACCAAGCCAGTTGGCCAACAAGTCAGAAGAATAAAAAGAAGTAGCGACAAATGTGAAACACTGCACATGAGGTACCTTGAACAGGGATCTCTCCGTAGTTTGGTCTCTTATCTGTCAGGGCTGTCAAGGGCTTGGATGTAGAGATTGGTCCACTGATGGAATGTCTCTGAAATCATAAAACAAACAGTGTCCAGGTTTAGCTTCAATGTAGAGCTAGGCCTCACAAAGAGTAAATTTTGGGTTACAAATTTACAGAGCTCCCTTCATGGCTCAGCGGTTAACGGACCCAACTAGGATCCATGAGGATGCCAGTTTAATCCCTGGCCTTGCTCAGTGGGTTAAGGATCCGGCATTGCCAGGAGCTGTGGTATAGGCCAGTGGCTGTAGCTCCAATTGGACCCCTAGCCTGGGAACGTCCATATGCCACAGGTGCACCCCTAAAAAGCAAAAAAAAAAAAAAAAAAAGCATTAATTCCTTCCACACTGCTACAGTAAGGCTGAAACGCACACATTCTGAGACATATAATGGGATTGACATACTATTTCTAAATGAACACAGAAAGACCCCACAGGCCCCTCACTCACCAATTAGCAAAATATAGACGTGCTCCTGTAGTACTCTGGCCATCCTAGCCCCAATTCCAAATCCCGATTCCAAATGATCTCATTCTGTCACCTACTGACTCCCCAATGTCGCTGTGATTCTACTCTGCACCACTGCACCGCCAGCCTCGCACCCACACTCACACCTACTGTTCTGCACCACGTCTGCCACCTCTGCATAGTGCCCAAAAACCGCCTATGCACTCGCCCCCCAGGACATGCCATTTGCCACCCCCGGCCTTTTCTCAGCTTCATTCCTCAGCTTCCCAGCCTTTTCTACCCAGCTAACTTCTACCCATTCATTTCACATTCCCAGCAGAAATGGGTGGAGTTCAGCTTCTCCATATCCCCACCAACATGTGATACTGGCCGTCTTAATTTTAGCCACCCCAGGTATGCACCGGGCCCTCGCTGTGGATTTAAGTTGCATTTCCCCATGACTAATGATGCAGAGTATTTTTTCATGTGTTTTTTAACCATCTGTGTATCTTCCCTTGAGCGGGGACTTTTCAAATCTTTTGCCTATTATTTATTGGGTTGTCTTGAACCAAGATGATAAACAAGTCTTCTTTGAATTCAAGATTTTGACTGTTAGATGAATAGCAAATATACTCTTCCCAGTCTTGTCTTTCATTTTCTTAATGTCTTCCAGAGAAGTTTTAAATTTTGATGCTCAAGTGATTTTCTTTTATAGTTCATTCCTTTTTGTCTCCTAAATAAGAAGTCTTTGCCTTGTTGAAGGTCATGAAGATTTTCTCTAATGTTCCCATGTTGAAGTTCTATAGTTTTAGCTTTTACATTTACATCTATAGTCACTTTCAATTTTTACAAATGCCATGAGGTAAAGGTTGCCTTTTTTCCCCCCTTATGAATATCTAGTTGTTCCAAAATCCTTTGCTGAAAAGGGCTCCCCTCTCACTGAATTACCTTGGCACCTTTGTTGAAAACTGATTCACCTATTTCTGGGTTCTCTACTCTGATCTAATGTCTATGTTTAAACTTCTGTCAGCACCATACTATCCTGATTAGCCTAAGAGCTAACATCAAATAGCCCTCCAAAACGAGTCCTCCAAAGTTGTTTCTCCCCTACCCTAGATGCTCTGGATGTTCAGGGTCTTTAGAATTTCCACACAGACTGTAAATTACATTATCAACTGCTAAAAAATAGCGTGCTAAGGTGTAAGTGGGATGTGCTGAACTACTGCTCAGTGTGAGGGAGAAGTGGAAAATACTAAGGACTCGGAGTCTTCCTACCCATGAACATGATGCATCTTCCCATTAATGCTCCTTTAACCTCTCTCATGGGTCATGCACAATATTGTATTAAATGCATTGCTAAGTATTCAATTTACAATTGTTTACTGGACTGAATCTACAAGCCAGCAAGAGGAGCACTCAAGACAAAAGAGAATCTTTTAACCTCATGTTGTAAGTGACATCCCACCATTCCACCACTTTCTGTTCATCAGGGGCAAGTCACAAAGTCCAGTCCACCCTCAGAAGGAGCAGGCCACACAAGAGCATGGCCCACAGGAGGCGTGGGTCACTGGGAAGTATTGCAGAGACTGCCCCAGTTACTGGTGGATCTCCTCGGTCCTTTTGAGGCTTGTGTTGAAGGTCATTTACGGCAGGTCTAGAACAGTGTTCACTCCAGGGCTCTTCAGTTCCACTCACAGAGTGGCCCTTGGGGTTCTCTTCTCCTCAGTGGCCAGAGGGAATTCACATGATCCTTGATAACTTGTCTTTCCTGCCCAGCCTCAGGGAGTCACCCGCTGTCAACACACATGCAGACTGGAACTCAGCAAAGATAGCAGGATGCCTTTTTTATGCAGCTCCCTCCTCCAGGTACCCTGTCCCTGAAGTCCAGGCCTCGTCCTCCCTGAACACTGACACCTGTCTCCTGGGACCCAGATGGTCCCCTTCCCTGCTTCATCCGGATCCATCCTTCCTGCCCTAGCAGAGAAGGGGGGCCATGGAAGATTCAGCTCATCCCTGACCTCCCTTCATAGGTCACAGTCTTGTACCACCTGTCAAACAACTGCTTCCTGTATTTTGTCCAACTTTTCAGTTGCCTGTAGTGGCAGAAAAATCCAGCCCAAGACTCCCAAACAGACAGAAGTGGAATTCCCACTCAGGGAGCTTTGAGAAACTAACAATCCTAATCTTGGACCCATTCCCCAGGGACTCCTGTTCACTGGGATGAAGCCTGGGAATCTATGTTTAAAACTCCACATGATTTTTGTGCTCAGTTAGGCTTGAGAGGCACTATACTAACTAATCAAGTACTAAAAAGCTACCGAATGTGGCTTGTAATTACTTTTTTTCCCCCAAGTTAGACAGAGATAAGATTTTTCACAAAGTGATACTACGAACATTAAATTTCAACTGATAGGAGTTCCCGTCGTGGCTCAGTGGTTAACGAATCCGACTAGGAGCCATGAGGTTGCGGGTTCAATACCTGACCTCGCTCAGCGGGTTAAGGATCCAGCATTGCTGTGAGCTGTGGTATAGGTCGCAGACACGGCTTGGATCCCGCATTGCTGTGGCTCTGGTGTAGGCCGTCGGCTGCAGCTCCGATTAGACCCCTAGCCTGGGAACCTCCATATGCCGTGAGTGTGGCCCTAGAAAAGACAAAAAATAAAAAATAAAATAAAATAAATTTCAACTGACAAACCCTAGAGAAACTTCACCTTATCTGAAGTCTATTATATTTTGCACCTTTATTTGCTTTTATTTATGTCTTCACGTCTTTGGAAAGTTTGGTTAATACAGCACATAAAAGGCTCATTACAGATGGAATATGGAATTTCCTTTGCCTTCCTTTTAAATTAAGAGTATATCTTTTGCATAAATGTGAATGCAAAGCCACAACTTGTAACATTACAAATGCAGAGGGAGGGCATTTCTACCCTAAACTCACAAAGGGAAAAGTTAAAAAGTTCACTCACAAAATGCACAGAGAGTAGTTAACACCACACTGAAGTCTCCACTCAGAGAAAATGTTCCCAAACCCTATCTTGTAGGGAAGAGGTGTAGCCAACGCTATCCTAGATCAAGGGTACTGAGTTTTAGGCCACTCACTTACATGGAAAAATTCCACCTCGGCCACTCCTCCCAAAGTTGCTTGGAGCAAGGGCACAGCAAGAAGCCTCCTGCACGCAACAGAGTCACCGCCTCCTGTGTTGCTTCTGGTCGGCACTCTCACAGCGGCAGAAGGGGCACCCATGACACTCGTTTATAACCAGTCAGCAACGCCCTTGTGCCAGCCTACTGCAAAACGGCCCACCACAAATCTTGCTGCTCTGAATTCAGGCCTGGGCAGCCCCCTCCCATTCAGAATCCAGGCTGGCGTAGGACTTGCTTAGGCCAAGAAAAGGGGATATGATGACACAGTCCAGGTCCTAAGCCAGGTCTTAGGTGGCTTTGATAACTCCTACTTTCATGCTCTCAGAGCTTGGGACAGGCAGGCCGTGACAGAGCCTGAGAGGAAGACCATGTGGAGAGGACAGTCGAGCCACCCCTGCTGAGCCCAGGCCCCAGCCCATCCGTCCACAGAACGCAGCTGCAGAGTTGGCCCAGGCCACACCAGCAAAGGACTGTACAATCAACCCAGAGGAATGTGGATGACAGTAAAGTGCAGTTGTGAGTCACTAAGTTTTGAGCGGTTTCCTGTGCAGCAGGGGCTAGACATGCCAACTACAGAGCTGACCCTTGAACACCATAGGTTTGACCTGTACAGGTCCACTTATGTGGATTTTCATCTGTGCAGAGGATTGGTGCCCCTAACCCCATGCTGTTCAGGAGTCAACTGTATATTCTACTTAAGGAGGTGTCTCAGTATAGGGGTTAAATGTACAGTCTCTGAAGCCACAATGCTCAAGCTCAAATCCCAACTACTGTTTCTTAATTATATGACCCTCAGCAGGTTACTTAACTCTTCTGGGCCTTGGTTTCCACACACAAAAACTAGGGTACACATAATACCTAATAGCCAGTAGAGTTGTCATGAGGATTAAATAAGTTAACTATAAAGCATTTGGAACAGTGCAAAACACACAGTAAGTGTTGAGAAGTTGTTAGCTATCGCTGTTATTACAGATTTTCGGAAGAGTAACACAACTGGCATTAACATAGCTCATCTTAATTAAGGATATTCACAGCATCTTAGGAAAACAATCCCAACTATATCCCTCAAGAGGCAGCCATCTGCCCACCTCGTAACACAGTGTAGGTGACTGGAGAGGACTGGCCTTGAGAGGTCACAGGCACTGACCTGCATAGGGGACACAGCTGCCGCAGGAGGTGTCTTCATAGGACTCGGACTCAGGGGCGTTCGAGGAATTGCAGCTGCAGCAGGGCTGGGTACTAGAAAAACAACAAACACACGAGTAAATAACACCTGTAGGGGGCGCAGTGGATGCCTTTGCAATTGCTCTCCCTTAAGGGTTCACCTGGTTAACACATGCTCTGGGCTCCCCTGGGAGAGGCACAAGGCCTCACCTCCCCAACACTCACAGCCATGTCCAGCCTAGCACCACTCCTGCCACTGGGTGAAAAGTTTGTTCCCCAGACCAGGTGTGTTTATTTCCAACCTTTCACTATTCAATTAACTTATGCAGTTAAAGTGCTCCATAAACCAAGGAAATCCAGGTACAAAAACCTCGGGAGGAGTCTTTCGGTGACTGCACCAGGTCACTGTGTAGTGAACGAAGGAAATCTGGGCTCCGCTCATCTTTCCTCACCTCCTCCCACGGAGCTCGATTACCTCACATGGATTTTCACGTGTACTTCATTTAATGCACGGATGTGTACTTATCCTATCAGTCTCCCTCTCTAGGCTGTTCAAAAGCAGGATCCATTACTTATTCACTTCTATGGGCCTGTGCTTAGCACAGATTCTGGTAAAGGTGGCACAAAAATGGTCATTCATTGGAAGCAAAATTAAAATCAAAATGGGACATACAAAGGAAATGAGGCACATCAAGCAATGCAACAAAATGAAGTCAATCATTGCAGGTGTTTTTATGCAGCCATGTACTTATATTTAGAACTGTTATTTTTAGATGCATTTTGGGACTGACATAAAACACTTTTTTAAGTGTGCATTTGGTACATTCATAATACTCTGCAACTATCACTACCACTATCTAGTTCTAGAACATTTCCATATCCACCCCCAAAATGGAAACCCAGTACCTATTAAGCAGTCATCCCCACCTACCTTCCCTGGCCCCTGGTAAACAGCAACTGCTTTCTTTCTCTAAGGATTTACTTATTCTGCATATTTCATACAAACGGAATCTTACAATGAGGCGGTTAATGTCTGGTTTTTTTCATTTACCATATTTTCAAGGTTTACCCACATAGCAGCATATATAAGCACTTCATTCCCTCTTATAGCAGAGTAATGTTCCATTGTGTGGATAGACCACATGCTGTTTATCCAAATGTGGATGGACATTTGGGTTTTTCCACATTTTGGCTATTATAAACAGTGCTGCTACGACCATGGATGTACCAGTATTTGCCTAAATACTTGTGGTCACTTCTTTTGCATATATAATTAGGAAAGGAATTGCTGGGTCATTTAGATGTATTATAAAATATCACTTTTTAAAAAGATCAATATAGGAGTTCTCATCATGGCGCAGCAGAAACGAATCTGACTAGGAACCATGAGGTTGCAGGTTCGATTCCTGGCCTTGCTCAGTGGGTTAAGGATCCAATGATGCTGTGAGCTGTGGTGTAGGTCACAAATGCGGTTCCAATCCTGCATTGCTGTGGCTGTGGCTAGTAGCTGCAGCTCCGATTAGACCCCAGCCTGGGAACCTCCATATGCTGCGGGTGGGGCCCTAAAAAGCAAAAAAAAAAAAAAAAAAAGATCAATATAGAAGCAGATTATCTTTTTTTTTTTTAAATAGCCACACCTGCAGCATATGGAAGTTTCCAGGCCAGGGGTTGAACAGGAGCAGCAGCTGCAGTCTACGCCATAGTCACTGCAACTCGGAATCCTTAACCCACTGAGCAATGCTGGGGATCAAACCTGTATCCTCACAGAGGGAACACTGGGGTCCTTAGCTCCCTGAGCCACAACAGGAACACCTAGAAGCAGATTATCTTTTTGATTTAAGGTGACTTTATTAATATTTTGAATAACTGCATAATTTTAACTTAATGAGATAGTCCATTATCATTTTATTTTAGAAGTCCTTTCACCTCACCCCATCATATTACCTACCCAGAAGCAGCCACTAACAATGGTTCTGAGTGCATCTTTCTCACACCTTCAATGCAAACATCTACAAACTTTAAAAATCATAGTAAGATCACACACTGACATTTGTCTGCAACTTGCTATACATTACTGCAGACATATTTAACACCAGCATGTCAAAATCTACCTCATCCTTATTAAAAGATGCATAGTATTTTGGTTGTAAATGACTTAACCCCCGCCCTTTTTTTTGCTTTTCAGGGCTGCACCTGCAGCATATGGAAGCTCCCAGGCTAGGGGTCCAATTGGAGCTACAGATGTGGGCCTATACCACAGCCATAACAACGTGGGATCTGAGCCAAGTCCATGACCTACACCACAGCTCACGCCAACCCTTAACCCACTGAGGAAGGCCAGGGATTGAACCCAAATCCTCATGGATCCTAGTCAGGTTCATTAACCACTGAACTCTGACTTAACTCTTTTAACAGGCATTTAAGGAATGTGCAGGTCTCCTGTTTTCTCATTTATCTTTCTACATTTGTACCAGTATCATGTATAAGAACTTCAAATCTGTGAATATTGCATTTTAAGTTGGAAGACTCTGTGTAACTACCTTCCAAAATGTCTATGCCAACAGATGTGTGACTATATGGGTGACTTTCACTCTAATTCTAAGTCAAAGTAAACAGATTTTTGTATAATCACAGAATAGTTTCCAACAACTCTACTTTTATTGGAGTGAATTAGAATAAAGCCTACGATGAAGTTTAAAGAATTTCTAGATGAAAATGTAAACTTCAGGACACATTACACTTAGTTGTTTTGAAGAACTACATCCCTTTCCCTCTCCCAGAGCTGATGAGGCTTGAGAGAAGAAAAGGAGTGGCCACCTGAAGCTGGGAGGAGCCTCTAGGCAGGAGTAAGTGTGCTGCAGGGCCTGGTTTGTGCACCTGGGTACAAGGGTGGAGGCACAGTGGTCCAACCCAAACAAGAGGAAGGCGGGGGCAGACATTGCAGGCCTCTGGGATCTGAATTTCATTCTAATGAAGATAAAACTGAAAGATTTTAAGTGGGAAAAGGTCTTTCTAAGATGAAAAGACATGGGAAGACCAAACAGGAGGTTACTGAAACAGCAGTTAAGGATGGCTTGAACTTGTAGTCGATTGTGCCACCAGAGATGGCGAGGAGCAGAGATGTGCATGCTGGAGGCTGGATCAAGTGGCTGCTAACGGACTGGATGTGGACGTGAGGAAGGAGGATTTAAGGAAGAAAGAAGACGCCTAGATTTCTGGCTCAGTTACTGGGTAGAATGGTGCTGCCACTAACAGAGGGGAAAGTTGAAAGCTAAGGGACAAGACTTGGCTTTAGACATAAGAAGATGTCCAGGAGAGGGCTGGTGTCAGAGTCCAGCTGGCATCTGAACATTCAGGACTGAGGAGTTCAGAGGGAGGGACAGCGCTGAAGGCCCACATCTTGAAGTTCTTAGGCACAGAGAAGATCTGCAGGCCATGAAGACTCTCCTGTGTGGGATAAGGCACAAGCCTGACACTTAGATCTCTGAGGCTGAAAGGACCCCAAGTCTCTGTTAAAATTCCCCAAGCAGGAAGACTAACTTACTAACACCGTAGGACACTTGATGAAACTCAGAGCAAGATGGTGAGGAACACCAGCTAGACCAGAAAACACATGCTGTGTGAACACACCCGCCTACCCGCCCGGGCATGACGGGGTCATGAGTCACCTTGAGATGCACTGTCGAAGGACTTGATGAGGGTCTTCACCGTAGGGGTCGGCTCAGAGGACGTCGAAGACCTTCTGCTCAGCCCCATCCCCTGCCTTAAGGCTGCCAAATCTCTCTCAACAGCATTCATGTAGTTATATACCCGGCCTCGCTCCTCCTCCTGCCTGAAAACAATATTGAAATCAGGGCATTTTTATACATACACTAGAAAATACATATTTCCTCTTCCCAACTAAAAAGCATTAAAAAGTATCAGTTTTTTGGAATTCATACTGTGGATCAGTGGTAGCAAACCTGACTAATATCCATGAGGACTTGCATTCGATCCCTGGCCATGCTCAGTGGGTTAAGGATCTGCCGTTGCCGTGAGCCACGGTGTAGGTCAAGGCTTAGATCCCTTGTTGCTGTGGCTGTGGCTGTGGCTGTGGCTGGCAGCTGCACCTCCAATTCAACCCCTAGCCTGGGAACTTCCATATGCCTCTGGTGCAGCCCTAAAGAAAACAAACAAAGTATGTGTTTTTTTTTTCCTAATTGCATCAGTTGAGCTGAGTAAATTATCAGGTCTAATATTCTTATTTCCTTGGTAAATTCCAGGAAATGATTTTTTTATATCAGGTTATCCTAACTAGGTTAAGAAACCATCAGTTTTCATTTCATCTGAGTAAGTGCAAGGTGAAGACATCAGCAATCAACGAGCAATAAAACAGGAGATGGATGTGACTCAGAACTGGAGATCCTGGAGTTCCCATCATGGCACAGTGGTTAACAAATACGACTAGGAACCATGAGGTGACGGGTTCGATCCCTGGCCTTGCTCAGTGGGTTAAGGATCCGGTGTTGCTTTGAGCTGTGGTGTAGGTTGCAGACGCGGCTCTGATCCCACGTTGCTGTGGCTCTGGCATAGGCCGGTGGCTACAGCTCCGATTAGACCCCTAGCCTGGGAACCTCCATGTGCTGCGGGAGCGGCCCTAGAAAAGGCAAAAAAAAAAAAAAAAGAACTGGAGATCCTGAGGTTCTGTGCTGCCGAGAATGCTTGGCCTTCTCAGCAGAGTGAGACTGGGAATTCACCAGATCATACAGACAATCGATGCTGGTTCTATCCAACATGCCACACCTACACATGGAACTACAAAGAAACGAAATCAAAGCCCATACTATAAAAATTTGAAGAAAAAAAAATAGTGTAGTCTCCAAGTAGAATTTCTACAAAGAGGAGGGAAAAAACAGCATAGCCCCAATTAGTAACATGAATCTCCTAGATGCTTGGAGTGATAGATCCACTCCATTTCAGGACAGCTCCAGTTCACTGAGCTGATAAACCCTGAAGTTCTCATCTGGAAAGAGACCAACTGCACAGTCTGCATGTGTCATACAATACATACAAGTAAGTTTATAGCAGATGAAAATTAAGTCAGTTTTTAAGGAAAATTTGTCTTTGGTAGCCATTTGGCTCTTCTGAATTTTTTGCCAGAAGGTCTCAAGCTCAGATGTTTTAAAAAAGAATCTAGGAGTTCCCGTCGTGGTGCAGTGGTTAACGAATCCGACTAGGAACCATGAGGTTGCGGGTTCGGTCCCTGCCCTTGCTCAGTGGGTTAACGATCCGGCGTTGCCGTGAGCTGTGGTGTAGGTTGCAGACGCGGCTTGGATCCCGCGTTGCTATGGCTGTGGCGTAGGCCGGTGGCTACAGCTCCGATTAGACCCCTAGCCTGGGAACCTCCATATGCCGTGGGAGCGGCCCAAGAAATAGCAACAACAACAACAACAACAACAAAAGACAAAAGACAAAAAAAAAATCTACAACAGCAATTATCCAACTTTTGGGTCTTAGAGCCCCTTTCCACTCTTAAAAATTACTGAGGACCCCAAAGAACATCTGTTTATGTGGGTTCTAGTGACTGACATTCATCAGATTGAAAAACTAAGAAATTTTTTCTTTTTTTTGGCCTCCCCATGGCATGCGGAGTTCCCAGGCCAGGGATCAGATCCGAGCCACAGTTGCCACCTAAGCTAAAGCAACACTGGATCCTTAACCCACTATACCTGGTCGGGGATTAAACCTACATCCCAGCACTCCCAAGATGCTGCCAATCCTGTTGTACCACAGCAGGAATTCCTAAAAGATATTTAAAGGGAGTTACCTTGAGGCGCAGTGAGTTAGGGAGCCAACACTGTTACTGCACTGGCTTGGGTTGTTGCTGTGGCATGAGTTTGATCCCTGGGCCAGGAACTTCCACATGCCATAAGTGAAACCAAAAGAAAAAGAATATAAAAATGATTTAAAATATTTAACTCGGAGTTCCTGTCGTTGGCTCAGTGGTCATGAACCCAACTGATGAACATAAAGACACAGGTTCATCCCTAGGCATTGTTCAGTGGGTTAAGGATCCAGAGTTGCCATGAGCTGTGGTGTAGGTCAGAGATATGGCTCAGAGCCCATATTGCTGTGGCTGTGGTATAGGCCCACAGCTACAGCTCCAATTCGACTCCTAGCCTGAGAACTTCCATATGCCACGGGTGCAGCCCTAAAAAGCAAAAATAAAGAAAGAAAAAAAAAAAAGAAAATACTTAACTCATCTAAAAATAAAAAAGTCAGGGCTTATTAACATAATTAACATTTTTATGAAGAACAAGTAGGTTTTCCAAAATAAAAAAAATATGAAGAAGAACAGTAGTGTGTTTAACATTTTTGCCTAGCTCTTTCATGTCTGGCTTAAGAGAAGACTGTGAGATCCTCATTTCTTCTGTCTTCAATCTTTTGCAATATGAAAAAAAAAAAAAAAAAGCAGGCCTCAGATATGGAAGGGAAGAATATTTTAATGATAATAAAATCTGTAGTTGTGGCTTTTTAGATAACTGTGCTATTGTTCCTTGATACTACACTAAAACATAACAGACGGTAATTACTTGAAAGTTAATTAAAATGTGGAACCTGAAACCGAGCTTTTCTGGTCATCTCGTACTTTTAATGGCTATGGATCCTTCACCCACACAGCACTGGGTAACATCACACATGGGTCACACGGAAAATAATGGTTCACTGAGTTCCTCGGATTTTCCAAATGTTGATGCCTGCCCTGCCATTAAAGTCTTTTATTTATTTATTTTATTTTTTTAGTCTTTTGTCTTTTCAGGGCTGCACCTATGGCATATGGAGGTTCCCAGGTTAGGGGACCAATTGGAGCTGTAGCCGCCAGCCTATGCCACAGCCACAGCAATGCCAGATCCGAGCCATGTCTGCAACCTACACCACAGCTCGTGGCAATGCTGGATCCTCAACCCACTGAGTAAGGCCAGGGATTGAACCTGCAAACTCATGGTTCCTAGTCAGATTCATTTCCGCTGCACCATGACGGGAACTCCCAAAGTACTTTATTTTTTAAAGTGTCTTGTTAATGGCACTAGTGATCTCATCAGCACACCCTTCGTGGGAAACTGCTGAGCTCACAATGGCAGATACAAGTTTTCCAAAATCCTATCATTCACTTAAAAGCCCACATTTTATTATTAGTACCAAACACTGTAAGTTGTTTTCCTTGAAGTGACAGGATTGCTTAATCATTTTCAAGAAATAGCCACCAAATACCAAAGTCTGAATACTGATAGCTGTATCAATCACTCTCAAGTAAAAAATTTCCAGTCCATAAAAAAAGAAAACAGCACAAGCCACAGTGGCTGCAATGCTGTCCTCCAGACAACCTCAAGCTCATTCACATGGCAGACACAGCAGCACCTCACTTTCCATCATCGCACAGCATCCTAAAAAGAATACACTCAAGGAACAAGACAGGACTTCCCTGGTGGCTCAGTGGGTTAAAGGATGTGGCATTGTCACCGCTATGGCTCTGGTAGCAGGTGTGGTGTGGATTCGATCCCTGGCCCTGGAACTTCTGCATGCTGTGGGCACAGCCAAAAATAAAACGAAACAACAACAAAGGATCAAGACAGAGTGATGTTCATAATTTACTGCTTCACGGAGGACATCTGTAAGGAAACCTATACTCTGAAAATGCACATGGCTGGTAGGGATTAGCACAATGGCCCTGTCCAATTTGGTGCCAGGGCCATGATCTATCAAGTATATGTTCACTTTTCAATGTCTGTACAAAAGTCAACACAGTGAAGAGGGCAAACAATATGTCAGTATTATTATGAAAACAGTATGACTTAGAAGAGCCCCTAAAAGGGCCCCAGGGACCCTGGGGTCTACAGACCCCACCCACTCTGAAAACCGCTGTTCTGCAGGACTCTACTTCCTATAAATATGTGTCTCAAAGACTGACAGGCTTCCAGGACCCAGTGGAATGATTCCTGAAGAGTAGAATTTCAGCCTTCAGGTCACCTTTAGAAAGGAGCACCTCCAATACAATATTCATTTACAACTATGAAGGCAGAAAGGTAATGTAACATGAGTTTTGTACTAGTGGAGAAATAAAAATCTTCCACCTCATTCCATGTTCTGCTTATTAAGGAAGCCAAAGGGAAATGGTTCTCCAACACCTTCCACTCACCAGAGCTAGGCAACATTAATATAAGACAGCTTTTCAAAGTTGGCTTGTTTCATATTTTTCTGAATCTTTTTCCTAGATCTACTGAAGAATGGCAGAATGGCTTAAAGTAAAGAATAGTCGGATTCTTTTTTTTTTTTTTTTTTTTTGCTTTTTGCTTTTCAGGGCTGCACCTGCGGCATATACAAGTTCCCAGGTTAGGGGTCTAATTGGAGCTACAGCTGCTGGCCTACACCACAGCCACAGCCACGCCAGATCCTAGCCACATCTGCGACCTACACCACGGCTCAAGGCAATGCCAGATCCCTAACCCACTGAGTGAGGCTAGGGATTGAACCTGCATCGTCATGGATCCTAGTCGGGTTCATTACCACTGAGCCACAACAGGAACTCCCAAGAGTAATCAGATTCTCAGTAATAACCTCAAATTCTACTACTTAATAAAAATCTCAAACACTACTTTCCCTCCCCTCACAGACAGAATCTCAATGAGGAACTCAGAGCAAGTCATCAAATGCTTTTTTAGGGGGTTTCCAAAGATCTCTGAGTTACAAGCATAAAATAGGCGATGGGGAGAAAACGCCCTACAGTATTCTCTAACAACATAGCTTATGGACACTCACCATGGCCCTGAGCACCCAAATGGGTTAAGGATCTGGTGCTGCCGTGAGCTGTGGTGTAGGTCGAAGGCGTGGCTCTGAATCCCACGTAGCCGTAGGTGTGGTGTAGGCCAGCAGTTGTAGCTCCAATTTGACCCCTAAACTGGGAACTTCCATATGTCATGGGTACAGCCCTAAAAAGCATCTAGGCAAGTCTCACTTCAGCCTTCAACAACATTGTGACACAAACAATACTGTCTCCACTTTAGAGACGAAAACTAAGGGCCTAACCAAGATATCAGGGCCAGTAAAGGCAGAGCTGCACTCAGACCGAGGCTATCTGCCTCCATGGCTACATCCCCAGTCGGGAGCAGAAGCTAAGGAGTAACAGAGCGGGAATGGGGCACAGAGGAGGGAGAGGGCCATAGCAGACCACTGGGGCCCCTCCAGGGTTGCTGACCATGGACACTGACAACAACTCTGAAAGACCACAGAGACCGCACTATTTTGCAGGTGTCATAAAATGCGGCCAGAGCAAGTGGGTAACTCCCACTAAACCCAAATTCAGTCACATCCGTGTCAACCCCACATTCTTTCCACAATACACATCATAAAACCGCAGCTCAAGTGCTCCCTATTGAAAAATAAGCACACGACTGCTTTCTCAAAACATACTTGCGTGACTTTATTTCCTCCAATTCTTTTGTTAGTTTCTCATTTTTTTCTTGTGCCTCATGTAACCGGCGCTTCAGATCACCAATCTCCTCTTGGGCTTCAGATTTAATGTCATTTGCGATGACCACTGCAGTCTGGAGATCAGCCTGAAACTGCCGCCATTCCGCTGACTCTTCCTGTATTAAAAAACTAAATTTTTATTTCCAAAAGAGAGCAATAAAGACTTATTCTAAAATAATAAAATGTGTTCATAATTAGACTGCTATAATGCACTGTCTCAAACAATGATTAATTTCTTTTAAACCCCAGAGAACTGCTATTACCTCTTTTTTTTTTTGCCTCTTCTAGGGCTGCTTCCCGCAGCATATGCAGGTTCCCAGGCTAGGGGTCGAATCGGAGCTGTAGCCACTGGCCTACACCACAGCCAAAGCAATGTTGGATCTAAGCTGCATCTGCGACCTACACCACAGCTCATGGCAATGCAGGATCCTTAACCCACTGAGCGAGGCCAGGGATCGAACCCGCTACCTCATGGTTCCTAGTCGGTTTCGTTAACCACTGCGCCACAACGAGAACTCCTGCTATTACCTATATCTAACAGATAACAGAGTTATTACTAGTGAATGTGTTCTTGGTGTGGAAGCATTTCCAGCTGATCTGCTTCTCAATGGACCACATACCCAGGATGTTTGAGAACTATTACTGATGAAAATGTCAAGCCTCCCTTCCTCATGCAAGTTTCAAAGTTAGCCTTATAAAAAGAAACACATGACCCAAAATTTGAAGCACTTTACTTCTGAAAAGCTCGAGGTGGGTAAGTGGTGTGTGAACCATACTGAAAGATTTTGCAGTGAGAAACTATAAATATCCTGACATCAAAAACTAACAAGAAAAAAAATCAAAAGTAAAGGAAAAGGAAGAGGAAGCTGAAGAAAAACACTAAATCTGGGCAGACAGAAATCATACAAAGAGAGGAGCTGAGGGTTGCATGGTCTGCTGCCCCACCCCCCAGCCGTGGGGATGTGGGCATGGCTGAGAGCCCCCCACCCAAGGTGCCCCTTCTGGAGCCACAGCAGGCTGAGCAGCTGAGGCAGGACCCAAACTGTGGCACCAGCTCGCCCCCCTCCCCAACATCGAACATCAGTGCCATTGGCTGATCAAATCCCCAGAAGCCAGAAAACTCATAAGAAAGCAGCTTAGTCTGGGACACTAGTCAAGCCCTAATAAACTTTCTCTCCAAAATACAACACTTGCTTCCTAAATTCATCTTTTAAAATCACCACTCACTGGGAGTTCCTGTTGTGGCTCAGTGATTAATGAACCCAACTAGTATCCATGAGGATGTGGGTTCAATCGCTGGCCTTGCTCAGTGGATTAAGGATCCGGCATTGTAGTGTATGTCACAGACATGGCTCAGATCCCAAGTTGCTGTTGCTGTGGTGTAGGCCAGCGGCTACAGCTCTGATTGGACCCCAAGCCCGGGAACCTCCACATGCCATGGGTGTGGCCCTGAAAAGACAAAAATAAAATTAAATAAAATTACCACTCATAAATTACCAGTACATTCTTCTCTCCAGAAACTAGCACCAGTCCCAGCCTGAAGAGATGGGCTTTCTGCACTAAGCCCAGTGGGATCAGTGTTATAACTGTATCTGAGGCTCATGATGAGGGAGAGTGTGGTCAGTGACTCCTGGGTGCTCAGCTTTCAGAAAACTATGCTTTCTGATGAGATGACCTGTGAAGATTTATTCAACCTACCCGAAGTCTCCTGTGGAGTGTCTTGATTTCTCTTTCCATGTCATGTTTTTGGTCCTGGAGTTTTTTAACCGTATCTGAAAAGATCATAAAAGTTTAAATATTTATTCTTAAAAGTGCATTTGAAAAGAGTTTAACATAAAGGGAAGATGCACTTAAACATGACATTCAAGAAGTTGTCCTGCCTAAAGACTTCTATTTTTAATACACAACTTAAAAAGGAAAAAGGAATGTTCAATCCAAGTATAAACAATATTACTTTGTAAGGAAAATATGAATTTAAATCACAACTTCTGGATTACTTCCTTCTAGTGCCTTAATTCTGAAAAAAAGCATTAAGTAAAACCAATTGTTAGACACACATACACATTGCTGGCTCATAACCAATCCAAACAACACTGACTGCAATTAAAACATGAGTTTTTAATCAAAAGTGTTCTTAATCTAGAGGGTTTATACAAATATAACTTACTTTACACACTGGAATAAATTCCAGAAAGGTGGTGAATCAGTAAAATTTTTACAAACTTAATTAATTATGTCATAACTCAGGGGAGGTGCTACTTTATTCCCTGGAAAGTCTTTTTACAAGATAAAGAATTAAATAAATCAAACTCCTCAAATTATATCTTACATCATTTGAATTTCCTTCAATTTCATGCACTGTGAACATCTGATAAGCATCACTAATACACAGAGGCCCGTACTAAAGAGTGGGGATGCAGAGATGAAGGCACAGCCAAGGCCTAACCTCTGGGATCCATAAATGTACAACTAAGTCACATTCCATCTGGAGGTTCTGCTCAAAAATCTCTGCTTGGGGAAAGGCCTTGGGAGGGCACCATCCTGGTGACTGCCACCCAGTATCTCTATTGCAGCTGGTTACCTCAATCACTGTCTCTTAGTTATGCACCAGAAAAGGCCCTTACATGAGGTGACACTCTTAACTTCAGCCATGCCCCCTCTCCAGCAGAGCCCCGACCTTTCCATGTTCCAACTCTGCCCTATACAGCCTGGTCGCTGTTGCTACCAACATCTTTACACATCTATCTCTCCCCAGAGACTGAGAACACCCCAAAGCCAGGAGCCATGGGGTGAAGTCAAAGCCCCAGCACCTGGCACCTGGCTGGCCTGCAGAATGGAGTTAAGTGTCTAAATACGCAAGCCAATGGAAGCAGAGAGAGAAAGCAATACTAAACTCAGAAACTAGGATCAGGTGTTTTCATATTCCACTGACAGAACTTAACTGTTTATTGTCAGGAACATGGAACTATGGACACTGGTGTTTCTGAGTAGGCATTCCCCTGTTCCCTCACTCAGCACTGGAAACCCCGGCAGAGCAACCACCCATATGCAACAATGCACGGAACCAAAACCTTTAGGCTGACACCTCTTACCTCCTAATCGAGACCCTGATGGCTTTTCTTAGGCTGCTGTGTCCTCCTCCTCTCAGTTCCCTGAGGAACCTGCTCTGCTGAAACAGCCGAACCTTTCATTCAATGTTGATAAATTTGTATTCTGACTTTTTTTGTTTTTTTAGGGCCGCACCTATGGCACATGGAGGTTCCCAGGCTAGGGGTTGAGTGGGAGCCACAGCTGCTGGCCTACACCACAGCCACAGCAACATCAGATCCAAGCCGCATCTGTGACCTACACCACAGCTCACAGCAACACTGGATCCTTAACCCACTGAGTGAGGCCAGGGATCGAACCCACATCTTCATGGATACTTGTGGGGTTTGTTAACCACTGAGTCACAATGGGAACTCCTGTTCTGAATTTTTTTTTTGCCTTTTTTTTGGGGGGGGCCATTTTCTTGGGCCGCTCCTGCAGCATGTGGAGGTTCCCAGGCTAGAAGTCCAATCGGAGCTGTAGCCGTCAGCCTACACCAGAGCCACAGAAACGCCAGATCCAAGCCACGTCTTCGATCTACACCACAGCTCACTGCAACGCCGGATCCTTAACCCACTGAGCAAGGCCCGGGATCGAACCCGCAGCCTCATGGTTCCTAGTCAGATTCATTAACCACTGCACCACAACAGGAACTCCTGTGCTGACATTTTTAAATGGCATAGATTCACTTTGGTAATAATATAAAGCCTAGAATATTTTTTAACAATTATATGTGTTATATTATAAATACACAATGTTGTTTTTGTTTTTGTCTTTTTGCCTTTTCTAGGGCCGCTCCCATAGCATATGGAGGTTGCCAGGCTAGGGATTTAATCAGAGCTATAGCCGCCGGCCTACACCAGGGGCACAGCAACACAGGATCCAAGCCACTTCTGCAAACTAGCGACCTACACCACAGCTCACAGCAATGCCAGATTCTTAACCCACTGAGCAAGGCCAGGGATCGAACCCACAACCTCATGGTTACTACTCAGATTCATTAACCACTGTGCCACAACGGGAACTCTCAATGTTTTCTAAAGTTGGGTAAAAAAATAAATGAGATAAAACATGAGTGAAAAAACTGGCCGTTTTTGGTAGCTAGTAGCCGATTTCCTCCCATTCATCACCCCAAACTTTTTCAACAAAGTCAGGGCTACAAAATAAAAAAAGATAATTAATTACTTTTACCCAGTAATTCAACAAATTCCTCATAAGTACCTACTTTGTATCATACATTTTTTTGGCAAGGTGCTGGAGACACAAGGGAAAGGGAAAAAAGGTACAATCTCTACCCTTTTAGACACAGAAAAGATGATGTTTTCATATGCAGAAGACTAAATGTTAAAAGTCTGTCCCTCTACAAGCTGCTTCAAACCTCATTTAACCTGGAAACTAAGGGTCAAACAGGCCATCCAATTTGGTGGAGAGCAAAGTAGACACCCAGGAGAGTGGTGACCCTCATCCTGACCTGTATCTGCAGGGTGACTCTGGAACCAATAAGGACCCACCCGATGCGTAGATGAAATCAGGTGCTGCTGATATTACCAAAGACAAGAAATAAGGACAGAAGCTAAAATACTTCTGGTGTAGAAAACACTAGGGGTTACACCTTTCGTTTACACTGTATTTGTATAATTTTTTTTTTTTTTTGGTCTTTTTAGGGCTGCACCTGTGGCACATGGAGGTTCCCAGACCAGGGGTCCAATCGGAGCTACTGATGCCGGCCTACACCACAGCCACAGCAATGCCAGATCTGAGCCACTGAGCAGGAACAGGGATAGAACCCACAACCTTATGGTTCCTAGTCGAATTTGTTTCCGTGGCGTAAAAATATTTTAGTTTATTGTTATGGTTTTTTTTTTTAGGGCTGAACCGCAGAATCAAACTGCGTCTGCGACCTACACTATAGCTCACGGCAACACCAGATCCTTAACCCACTAAGTGAGGCAGGGGATTGAACCCGCAACCTCATGGTTCCTAGTTGGATTTGTTTCCACTGCACCATGACGGGAACTCCAAAAAACATTTTATAATTAAAACAGGTAAGCAAACGAAAAATGTGTAATTTCTCCTCCTCTGTTGAAAATCATTTTCATTTTCTTTTGATCACAAAGGACATACCTACCTACCTTTAGATAACTTACATGAGACAATGACAGCAAATCTAAACAGCCACTCTAAACATCTGGGGTCTTGAGTCCCTGGTTACATGAGAAGCCACTGGTCATCTTAGACTGACTATAAAATCCAAAATTTCATTTACTTCTTTTGATCTTACCCTTTCTCTTTACTGACCTCCACATTCACAGCTCCTCACTAGTCCACGAAGAGTGTCTACACTTGGCATTGGGTATTTATCGTCATCATGTCTTCTTTTGAACAGAAGGGAAGCTGACAACCAGTGGAAATATTCAGGCCGAATGAAGTGCACTACAAGTATCTCCGGGGAATTTGATTTAAACTTTACAAATCATGCCTGTATCTTCACTTTGTAACATAAAGCATTAAAAGCAACAACAGGCTTTTCCTCTGTGGAAACAAAGGCATCTGTGCTCCAGTTCTCACCACAAAGATGCTTAGCAAAACGCTGCTGTGCCCAGTGATCAGTCAAAGAGGATGAGGGTGGCTTGGCCATCAACTCCAGGGCCCCAAAATAGAGCTTCCCTCCCAAAGTTCTTCTAGTGTAAGAGACACTGCCACCTACTGTCTTCAACTCAGAAGCAACATTATATTCAAAGGACAGAGAACTACTGTTAACCTCCCTTTTTTTTTTTTTTTTTTGGTCTCTTTGCCATTTCTTGGGCCGCTCCCGCGGCATATGGAGATTCCCAGGCTAGGGGTCCAATCGGAGCTGTAGCCACCGGCCTACGCCAGAGCCACAGCAACGCAGGA
The DNA here is from genome assembly GCF_016906955.1 of Phacochoerus africanus. Lineage (NCBI taxonomy): Eukaryota > Metazoa > Chordata > Mammalia > Artiodactyla > Suidae > Phacochoerus > Phacochoerus africanus. The sequence continues at coordinate 49,582,364 of NC_062558.1, read as the reverse complement.
TCCAAGCCGCGTCTGCAACCTACACCACAGCTCACGGCAATGCCAGATCGTTAACCCACTGAGCAAGGGCAGGGACCGAACCCGCAACCTCATGGTTCCTAGTCGGATTCGTTAACCATTGCGCCACGACGGGAACTCCCACCTCACTTTTTAATTATAAATTATAACTCAATTTTACAATGTTATTTTTATTCTAGAAATCCAGTATATTCCTCTTCTCACTGTTATTGGTTTAACTTTGCTCAGAACAATTCTGGGCCCTGCCCTGCCCATTTAACAATGGGGTTCATAACTTCTCACCACCAAGACCTACCATTACTAGTAAATTCAGAACCATCAAATCAGGCTACAATGGCCAGGCTCAACCTGCAATCCTTGGGGTGAAAGTCATGAAAGGTCCCTGGCAACCTCTCCTGCCCTCCAGATAGAGAGCTTAGCACTCAGCCAGGCTCCTGCATCTGGCCAAGCACCTCCAACTGCTGTCAGACACAATCCTTAGAGGAAGAGAAAGAATCGGAGGAACTTACCAGTTAAAGCTCTGTATCTCAGGGGCAGGGATCAAAGCAGCAGGTGCATCCAGCTGCCAGGCCACAGCTTTACCCCCAAACCTGAATTCCTGACTTTCAAACGAACCACTTACTACTTTCACTTGTCTTTATTTTTTTATTTTACACTTTTTCACCCCCCCCAAAGTGAATATAACTCCCCCGCCCCCGCCTTGATTCTAAAAGCAATGCACGCTCACGATAAAAAGTCTGGAGAACAGAATAATGACAAAAATAAGATTACCCAGCATTAGCATTTGGCATATATCATTCCAGACTTCATCTAAGAAAAGTAAATTATCCTCTTCATACTGCTTCACAAGACTTTCCACTAAGCAGTAGACACAGGATGATTTTCTCCAGAAATACAGACCTGCAGCACCATTCTGATGGCCATATTAGTACCCCATCAACTGTATACACCATGATTTGCCTCAGCAATTGCCTACTAAGTCACAGCCAAAATAAACAATGAGGGTCTTTACACAGCTGTTCAGGTTAATCGAAGACACATCTCTAGAAGCAGAAGTGATGAAGGACCACATGAAACTATCAATAGGATCTAAGTCAATCCATTAGAAGGTTCTAGCTCAAGAACACACAATTTTTTTTGAGACGTCACAAAGTTAGAGAGTTTATGATTTAGAACACACTGAAATTGGTATTTCTTAAGAGAACAACATCATGCCTGGCTACCATTTAAACCATTTATAGTTTGAACAACAGAGGTAGTCCACCTGGCTCGTCCTCCACGTGACTTGCTTTATTTCAGGTATAGCAAGTCCCGGTGCCTATTTCACTCTTTTCAAAGGAGAAAGGGTAGCCATGGGAAGGAGGCACTATGCACACTGGCTGTTAACTAGATCAAAACTGGTGAAATTCAGGTATTTTTCAAGTTTTGATGGTAACCAGCCACTATGCTGTGTGTGTGTGTGTGTGTGTGTGTGTCCATTTCAATGCTGGACCAAACCGCTTTTCCCAATGTGTGGTCTTTAAGATAATGAGGCAGCCTGAAGTTATTGCAGGCATGGTATGAAAGTTGTGCCTCACTTAGAAAAGAGCTGAGTCCAGGAGCAGCCTGGGGGCAAACACACCAGAGCCGGCACCCTCCCCAGAGTGGATGGTACCCAGCTCAGCATTCCTTTACACCGCAGCCTAAAACTGCTGCTGCTTCCAGGCCCCACTATCTCTGATGTGGAGGTCTAGGTCCCGCATCCCCACAACTTTGCTGGGCACATCATTACTCAGAGCTTCAGCAGATGTTTCTGTACTGATTGACTTCTCCATATCCAATTCCATCTGCTCTACTTAAAGTATTCCAGAAATTACTCACAACTGTTTATCTGCTGAAAGGAGAACCCTTCCCCCATTTTCTATCTTTGCTCTAGGCTTCTTATAATTTTTATCTCTCCTGACATGTCAGTAGGACTTTGGGAGGAAAAGGAAGAATGTATGACCTCAGGCCATTATCTTGAACTGAAAGCCTTAATAGTACTTAGTTTTTACATCAGACCTTCTCCACTTAGACATCAAGTCCAAGAACTGCCGAGAAGTACTGCAAGCCAGGTCTAGGCAGTACAGCACTGATGTTCTCTAGGAAGCTGCCTGCACTCCAGGTATGCAACGCCTCGTGGGGGCTGTCCCACAGGTCACTGCTGTGTTACTCATTTTCTCCATCTTTTCTCTCTCTGCCCTTCAGACTGGATAATGTCTCCTGACTTCTCTTCAAGTTCACTGGGTTTTCTACATCTCTAATTTCTTGTTTAAATGATTCAGTAACTTTTTATATTAGCTGTTTAATTTTTAAATTCCTGAAAAACCTACTAAGTTCTGTTTAGGGTTTTTATTTCTCTGCTAAGATTTGCTATCTATTCATCATTATGAGTGTATTTTCCTCTGCGTCTAATAGCTGTTTTAAAATTCTGTCACCTAATACCAAATGCAGAATCATCTGGGGGTAAATGAGGAGTGATTGCTAATGGGTACAGGATTTCTTTTGGGGGGTGATTTAAAAAAAAAAAAAGTACTAAAACTGACTACGGTGATGGTTTCATTCCTTGGAAGAAAATCTCAGTTTCCCAGTTAACAGCTCTCCCTGCCATCAAGGCCCCTATGCCAAGGGCTGCCTTAGCAATGACCCCAAGTGCTAGAATCCTCTAGGAAAAAATTAACTCCTATCAGACCATGGAGCTATAACAACAGATTATAATGCATGAAACTTGTCTGGATACTGCTTCCTGTAAAAAAAATAATAATAAAAAAACCACTAGGAGTTCCCGTCGTGGCACAGTGGTTAACGAATCCGACAAGGAACCATGAGGTTGCAGGTTCGATCCCTGGCCTTGCTCAGTGGGTTAAGGATCTGGCGTTTCCGTGAGTGTAGGTCAAAGACGCGGCTCGGACCCTCATGGCTGTGGCTCTGGTGTAGGCCGGTGGCTACAGCTCCAATTCGACCCCTAGCCTTGGAACCTCCATACACCGCGGGAGCAGCCCAAGAAATGGCAAAAAGATGAGAAAAAAAAAGAAAAAAGAAAAAATATATATAAAGGACACTGTGGGGACAGCTGGGAAAATCTGCATATGGGGGGGTATTAGATGATGCTAAGAAATGACTGATTTTACTAGATATGGCAACAATAATGAAGTTAGAGGAGAATGTTTGGGAAGTGCATGCTGAAATACCAGGAGTTAAGTGTCATGAGGTCCATAGCTCACTACCAACTGGTCCAGTTAAACACACATGTACAGAAGGTGGATACTGCAAAACGTTAACAACCGACAGGTCCAGGCAGCAGGTGCTAACTGCCATGCTACTCTTGTGGGATCTCTGTGAACTGCCACTTTTTATTTCAAAAAACTGGGGAGCACTACATGGCTAAAAAAAATTATTAAGGATTTTCAGCCATTTTATAATTAAAATCCACATGATGTTACCGTAATTTTTATTTTGGCAATGGTTTGGAAAAGTTTTTCCCAGGAATCCTTATCATCTAACATCTATATCTAGCTATTACCCTAATTACCACAAGGTGTCACACTTGCCACATTCAAATCAAGGCTTATAAGGGAAAAGGCTATCAGCAGTACTAAACGAAAAAAAATACACTGAACTTTTACGTTAATCTGAAAAACTTTAGAATCGCTTATATTCAGTTAGTAAAATTAGATAAATCTCTCAGTTCAGAGACAATGAAATACAAACTAGATATTAACATTACACTAAAATGTTTTTTTGTTCATGTGTTTTTTGTGGCCGTACCCATGGCATGTGGAAGTTCCCAAGCCATGAACTGAATCCGTGCTGCAGCTGTAACCTACGCTGCAGCCATGGCAACACCAGATCCTTTAACCCACTGCCCTGGACTGGGAATTGAACCCACGTCTCCACAGCAACCTAAGCCACTTCAGTTGGATTCTTAACTGACTGCACCACAGAAAGAACTCCAAACTAAAAGTCTTTTTTAAACTTTAGATGAAGGGGAGTTCCTGTCATGGCACAGCAGAAATGACTCTGACTAGGAACCATGAGGTTTCGGGTTCGATCCCTGGCCTAGATGCAAACTACTGCATCTGGAGTGGATAAGCAATGAGATCCTGTTGTATATCTAGTCACTTATGATGGAACATGATGGAGGATAATGTGAGAAAAAGAATGTATACAGGAGTTCCCATCGTGGCTCAGTGGTTAACGAATCCGACCAGGAACCATGAGGTTGCGGGTTCAATCCCTGGCCTCACTCAGTGGGTTAAGGATCCGGCGTTGCCGAGAGCTGTGTGTGGTGTAGGTCTCAGACGCAGCTCAGACCTCACGTTGCTGTGGCTCTGGCGTAAGCTGGCGGCTACAGCTCCAATTGGACCCCTAGCCTAGAAACCTCCATATGCCGTGGGGGTGGCCCTATAAAAGACCAAAAAAAAAAAAAAATTTATATATACATGTATGACTGGGTCACTTTGCTGTACAGTAGAAACTGACAGAACACTGTAAACCAACTATAATGGAAAAAAATATAGCATTTAAAAATAATTTTAGGGCGTTCCTGTCGTGGCTCAGTGGTTAACGAATCCAACTAGAAACCACGAGGTTGCAGGTTCAATCCCTGGCCTTGCTCAGTGGGTTATGGATCCGGCATTGCCATGAGCTGTGGTGCAGGTCGCAAATGCAGCTCGGATCCCACGTTGCTGTGGCTCTGGCGTAAGCTGGCGGCTACAGCTCCGATTGGACCCCTAGCCTGGGAACCTCCATATGGCACAGGAGCAGCCCAAGAAAATGGCAAAAAGACAAAAAATCAAAATAAATAAATAATAAAAACAATTAAAAAAAAAACTTTAGATGAAACAGTTCACCCCTATGTCTCTAAGAAATACAGTCCCACAATCCACTACTTCAGTAGCCAGATACCTTGGAATATTTTGAATAACCCTGGGGTGAATCTATAGATGCTGGGCTAATTATCTAGCCAGAGCTCAGAACCTCCACTAGACATGGTCATGGCTCCTGCAAGTGACTGTCTCCTGGAAACAGTTCGAACCTTTCATCTGCATCCACAGCACACGGGATCTGGCTGCATGCCGTATGCGCCTATCAACCCTCTGTCAAGGTAGAATAAACTGTTAGCACTCAAAGGAGCAGTATCATGAACCACAAGTTTGAAAAGCTGTTACCAGAGCATCCAAAAAGTTTACCCCCATTCTCCCTGTCCCCTCCAGGCTATCATATTAAAGCACATTACAATATAAAATCTGTTAACATTTGAGAACTCTAGGTGAAGAATAACATAAGAATTTTTTAACTGTATTATGTGGAAATAATTTCAAACTTACAAAAAGATGCACGAAATAATACCAAGGAATATCCATATACCTTTTACTCAGATCTGCTTATTGTTATCAGTTTACCATTTATCATTTATTATCTCTGATCCCTGTCTGTTTGCCTCTATTTACCCCTAACTTTTTCTTAACCTTTAAGGATACACATGATGGTCCCGCATCTTTCAGTGTGTGGTTCCTAAGAATACACACACAGTTTGGTTATTGACTTCATAAATGCATACTGACATGATATGTTTATCTAATCTCCCACCCACACTCCAACTCTGTCACCTTGCCCTTTATAGCAACTCCTGGCAGCACTGAAGCCAGCACAGGCACAGGGGCTGAACATATTGCCTCCTTAGCCTGGAACTTTTTCCTCAGCCTCTGTCTTTTATGACACTGGCATTTTGAGGAATATAGCACCACTCATTCCTGGGCTTTTAGTACAACATTCCTCATTTTTTGTCTGTTTAATGTTCCTTTACGATTTTTTTCCCCCTTTGGCTGCTCCTTGTGGCATGCAGAAATTCCTGGGCCAGGGATCGAAACAGACCCACTGCTGAGTCCTTAACTGCTAGGCCACCAGGGAACGCCCAATGTTTCTTTATGAGTAATTGAAGTTATGCCTCAGCCAGAATATGGCCTAGTGATAACCATATGCCTCTGTCACTTACACAATCACCCAGTCACAGTGTTGCCTAATTGTTCCACTGTATAATTTCTGATTGCTTCTTTTTCGTCACTTAAAACATAACAGTCTGTGGGAAGACATTTTAAGATCATGCAAATTTCTGTTTCCCACCAATTTTTTTGGGGGGGGAGGTCTTTCTAGGGCCGAACCCGTGGCATATGGATGTTCCCAGGCTAGGGGTCCAATGGGAGCTACAGCTGCCGGCCTGCATCACAGCCACAGCAACATGGGATCCAAGTCACGTCTGCAACCTACATCACAGCTTGTGGCAACACCGGATCATTAACCTACTGAGCAAGGCCAGGGATTGAATCCACATCCTCAAGGATACTAGTTGGGCTCGTTATTGCTGAGCCACAACAGTAATTTCCCCCACTAGCTTTTCATTTAAATGATTTTTCATTATTACACAGAACTGTAAAGCCATGCTCCACTCAAACAGTTCTTTAGGAACAAAAAGCAGCTGGAAGATGGCATGGCCGTGGAAACATCATCCACCACACGTGCGTATCTGCTGGCCACCAAGCTCTTGCCATGAACCTCTGTCCTATCAGAAGCCCCACTGTCATCCTGATACTGAACACAGACTCCTCCCATATGCAAAAATGTGTAGGACACCACTTACTTTCTAAGTCAGAGATGATGAGGTTGTCATGAAGCTTCACTGCCCGGTGCTGTTCCACTTCATCTTCAAGTTCAAAGATCGTTTCTTTCATGTCACTCCTTTCTGTCTCTTTCTCTTCCAGCTCTGATCTTAACTTTTCTAATGTCATATTCAAATCTTCTATCTGCTTCTTAGCTTCCTCCTGGAAGGCTCGGTATTCATCTTCTACCTATGTAAAATGGATGGTGCCAATCAGAGAAATGAGAGTTGTTCTGAGATAATTCCTAGGACGTAGGTACCCACTGTTTTAGCTGGAACCCGAGTGTGAGTGGCTGTGTGAGCGAGAGCGACCTGTGTAACAACTATACAGAAGGCACTCTCCAAAAATAGGACTTGACACAACACACTTCAGCACTACATCTGCTGCTACATCACTCATTGAAATTATATGGACATACCACTGAACTGAACTACATTATTCACGAGAAAATTTTACACATCTTCCCTTCCCCAAAGTTTGGACTGAAGGCATACATCTGATTAATGATTAACATGCTTTCCAACAAAAATGATGTCTGATTTGTGACAGTTTCAATATCAAATTAAAAATGGAAACAAAAAATTCTCAAATATTGTCATTGTCAAAGTGTTAGTTCATAAATATGCTCGAACAAATCTCCTTTACTGTACCTCTTTAAAGTCCTCACTTAAAAAATTAACATTTAGGAGTTCCTGCTGTGGCACAGGAGAAATGAATCCAACTAGTATCCATGAAGATGTGGGTTCAATCCCTGGTCTCACTCAGTGGGTTGGGAATCTGGTGTTGCCATGAGCTGCGTGTGGTGGTAGGTCACAGATGTGGCTCAGATCCCACGTGCCTGTGGCTATGGCGTAGGCCGGCAGCTGTAGTTTGGATTCAATCCCTAGCCTAGGAACTTCCATATGCCTTGGGTGTAGCCCTAAAAAGCAAAACAAACAAACATTTAGGAGCAGTGGGATGCAGGTTTGATTCCCAGCCCGGCACAGTGGGTTAAGGATCCGGCGTTGCCACAGCTGCAGCTTGGGTCATGACTGAGGCTCAGATCTGATCCCTAGCCTAGGAAGTCCATATACCTAGGGGTGACAAAAAAAAAAAAAATTTAAGGTTAGGGAGTCACCGCTGTGGCACAGTAAGTTAAGAATCTGACTGCAATGGCTTGGATCACTACAGAAGTGCAGATTTGATCCCTGGCCTGACAGTGGGTTAAAAGATCTGGCATTGCCACAGCTGCGGCTTGGCTTGGATTCAATCCCTGGCCTGGTAACTTTCATATGCCATGGGTGCCGCCATTAAAAAATAAATAAATAGTTTAGGAGTTCTTTTGTGGAGGAGTGGGTTAAGGATCCAGTGTTGTCACTGCAGTGTCTTGGGCAGCTGTTGTGGCATGGGATTGATCCCTGCTCTAGGAATTTCCATATGCTGCCAGTGCAGCCAAAAATAAAAAATAAAAAAATAAGGTTTAAATTATTCAAATTTTGGGAGTTCCCGTCGTGGCGCAGTGGTTAACGAATCCGACTAGGAACCATGAGGTTGCAGGTCCGGTCCCTGCCCTTGCTCAGTGGGTTGACGATCCGGCATTGCTGTGGGCTGTGGTGTAGGTTGCAGACGCGGCTCGGATCCTGCGTTGCTGTGGCTCTGGTGTAGGCCGGTGGCTAACAGCTCCGATTCGACCCCTAGCCTGGGAACCTCCGTATGCCGCGGGAGCGGCCCAAAGAAATAGCAAAAAGACCAAAAAAAAAAAAAAATTATTCAAGTTTTAACCAAAGTCATACTGTTTCCTACTTTAAGAACTACTGCACTAAAACAGGAAATAAAATGTAAGATAGAATAATTAGATAACTCATGCAAATAAACACTATATCAGCAACCACATGGAGCACAGAGCCCTGGCTAGACTGCCAGCAAACCTGGGCTGCATTTTGGACTGAGTCCCCACTACCATGATGCATGTAAAACCAGGGGGCTGGACTGAGTCCTCACTATCATGCTGCATGTAAAACCAATCAAAGATCTCCAAAGTCCCTTCCAGCAACGGATCATGGGCCTCTAAGAAACAGGAGCCTTCCTATCCAAAAGTATTTTCAACTCACAACAGAACTCCACTGGAAAACCGACGACAAAAAGCAGACACTGCTAATCCCAAAGACTGGAGGACTGGCTCTCCATTGTTCTTATGTCAAACTACATTAGAGATGAGGACATGAAATTGCACAACACACTCCCTTGGGAATAGCCAGAACTATGGACAACCTCTGTTAGTCATTGTTAGTTGTAACTCTAGCCCCATCCATTATCTCTCTCACAGGAAGGAAAAGAGTAACAAAATGTGAGTGAGTGACATCATCGCAAGAACACTTTTCACTCCATCCAAATACAAGAAAACCATCGTGAAGCTTAAAAAGGGCTAAGCATACACCACCAAGGATGCTGACCACGTACTGCAGCACGAAACACTGGCCCAGAAGGGCCCATCTACCTCATGGTACCTTTGCGATGGTGTCCTGTAGCCGATTGGCATCATTCCGGGTGTGAGCCAGGTCCTCCTGCAGGCTGCTGGCCAGAGTCTCTGCTTTCTCTTTGTCCAGCCTGACACTCTCCAGGAGATCCTGAATGTCAGATTTATCTCCAGAGTTATGGATGGAATACAGCTCCGCCACTTTCTGCTTCTCGTTCTCCAGCTGAGCCTTCAGGCGGTTCATCTCGATCTGGTCGGTGGCAACCGTGGCTTTGAACTCCTCCAACGTGGCTGCCAGGGCTGCCTTGCCCTTCTGCTCGGACTCAACGATGCGCTCCATATGGTGGTTGCGCTCCTTGAGCGCCCCGATCATCTCCTGAGCCTCCTTGTTGTCTTGTTCTGCCATCTTCAAAGTGTTGCTTAGGTGCTGCTGGACACCAAGAAGCTGCTCCCGCTCGAAACGTGTGTTCTCGGCTAGATCCATGTAGCGCTGTTCCAGTTCCATATAGCGCCCACTTTTTACATCCTCATCTATGACATAGGAAATGTGGTGCTCATCTAGAAGGGAGCGGAAATACTCAATCTGTCGGCCAAAGTGTTCCAACTTGTCACTCTGCTGACATAAAGACTCCATGAGAATCACCTTCTCCTCCCCGAGCCTTTCATTCTCACTGTTCAGCTCCTGGGTGATCTGCTGTAAATCGGCCAGCTCCTGCAGAGTCGCCTGGAGCTCCTCACTCGTGCTGTGCTGGTTCTCCTCCATCTGGTGGATCCGTTCCGTCAAGCAAGCGACGGACACTTCACTGGCATTCCCACTACTTCCCTTCCGAGAGCGCTCTATGCTTGGAATGCCTTCTGACTCAGAGGACGACGGCGCATCCAGGGCATCATCGCTGGATGTGAGGGGCTGGTACACCTCACTGCACTCACTGTCCAGGTTGTCCAGAGAGTTGCTGTGCTGGTGGTCCATGAGAGTGCTTTCATCCTGGCTCAAGAGATCCTCCACTGACCCCGGGGCAGAGCCCTCCACCGAGGAAGTCAGAGTCCCTCCTCCGTCACTCTGGTTGCCAGGGGTGATTTCGGGGCTCAAGGACTGGTAGCCAAACAGCTTTTCAGAATGGTCCAACCTCTGCTCCAGGGAGAAGCCCAGTGCGTTCAACCTGTCCTTGAGCATCCTGTTTTCATTTTTCAGCTGGTTGAGCTCCTCACGGATAGCGGCATTCTGCTCCTGTAACTGCAACAAAGTGGACTCAACGTCGGTTGGCTGGTGAGCAATGGCAGCTTCCTTCTCCTCAGTCCTCTCACCTCCCTCGGAGTGGTCCTCGCTGATGCCCAGCTGAGCACGCATGTCCCGGAGCTCACTCCTCAAATGGAAAATCTCCACATCCTTGGTTTTGGCCAACGTGAGGAGATCCTTCACTTTGGCTTCCAGGGCAGCTCTGTCACTGATCTGATTGTCCGATTTGGACTTGCTCATACGGACGTCACATTCCGTGGCTGTGCGACTGCGGGAACGCTTGGCCAATGCCACATCATGAGCACCCTGACCTGCAGAAGGTAGTTTTTTGCTCTGGTTTAGTCGGGTACGCTCGCGTAATCTTTCTCTAGTAGAACTGGATTCTTTATTACCTGTAGAAGTGCTCCGCCTGGTTGAAGAACTTGTGCCTACATGTTTAAAACAAAGAATTTCAGGCCAAAAATTAGCAATAAAAAGGCACACAGTTATGCCTGGGTCTAATGAGATGAAATCAAAGGGTCTACACACTGACACTGACCTACACTGATCCTGACTAAACGTCTGCTTACTGTAAGGCTCAGTTTCCTCTAAACCAGAAGATCAATCATCTTTTAATTATCAATGAAAAAGAAGTTATTATACACAGAATTGTACACTTTAAAGGGGTGAATTTTACGGAATATGAACTGTGTCTCAAGCTATCACATTAAAAAAAAAAGTTATACACATGAACTCAAATCTAAACCACAGCTTTCAACAGGTAGCCAGGGGTAGAGGACTCTATCATAGGCCAGATGAAGGTGCCTCTAGGGACATCCAGGTAAGTAGCAAACTAACTGCAGAAATAGACAGACAGTAAAGGAATTTCAGAGATGACCAGAAGGGAAGGGGAGCCTCTGGACAAACAAGAAATCTAAACTACCTACAATAAGCACGAAAAAAATATGGTCAAAGTAAATGCGAAACATTTTTCATACCATAAAATGTCACATAAATAGTACCAATAACAGAAATCATAGTAACAGATAACATGCACTTATACCTACCACACACAAACACATATTAACACTTTACATACATTAATTATACAAGCTTCATTATTATCATCTTGTTTTACAGATAAACTCCCAAAAAGATCTTAAATGTCAGCACCCCACAGATAAGACCTGGATGAGCCAGGACTGAATCACAGGCAGGCAGCCTGGCAGAACCTGCAACTTAGCCACTCTGCTTCTCTAAGTGCTAGAAAATGACAATGCAGTAACGCTAGGTTAATCATATACGCTTCACAAGTCACAATATTACTTAACTGCTAAAATGTTAAACCTGTGCAAACAATCGACATAATCATGTATTAATATAGAAAGGAGTACATTTACATACCTAGAAACACTTCAAGAAATAATAATATTTTTTACTTTGAAAATATCAGACCTATACCTGATCAATAAACATTTTTAAAGAACTACCTGGTTCATTATGTGGCAGGCACCAGGCTGCAGAGTAAGAGGGACTGAAAGGTCTACCTGACGTAGGATGTGGGAAGAGATCCATCACTCTGCCAGAGATCAGGTATAGAGCAGGGGAGGGAAGGAACACTGTCTGGCCACACCACAGACAAGGATGAGGAGGCAGAAAAAGCAGAAAGGAAAAGCACAGTCACACAGTCAGTGAGGTTTCTCTAGGGCCCTGAATGCCAGGGAGAATTCGGGGAGTCACAGAAACTAACGTTTGGTGAATTTTCTCGAGCAAGAAAGGAACACAGAGCAAGAGTGCTCTGATGGAAATTACCCAGAGGATGCTCAGTGAGACAAGAGGAAGAAGGGAGAGCAGTAAAGGAGGAATGTGGGCAGGCAGAGCAGTAAAACTAGAGGAAGGCCCACATTCAGGAAGCAAGAGCTCAATCTCCTTAGGAACAAGGAAAGGGCAATAAGTCTGCAACAGATTCCAAAGGCAGAAGCAACACAATTAGGAGGAACAACTGCAAATAGAGGCCAAAAGGGGAAAAAGATAGGGCAACTGATCTGGGGAGGTGAAAAGTGCACTCACCCTGGCAAGGGCAGGAGGCACTGACCAGCAGGGAACCATGTATGCAAACATGGAATCTCACCCAGGAAATTCTTTTTTTTTTTTTTTTTTTTGTCTTTTTTCCTTTTTAGGGCCGCTCCTGGGGCATATGGAGGTTCCCAGGCTAGGGGTCCAGTCAGAGCTGGATTGGACATAATTTCCTTCTCACTACATAAGCTGGAATGTAACCATAGTGATGACCCCAGGCTTGAGGGTAAAAGGCAAGATCCAGTTTCTACCTCACCACCACCTCTGGGGCCTGGTACAAGGTGGATACACAGGGAGTAGTCACTGAGCAAATGCATGCATGGCTCTGGGCAAGAACTTAAGCTTTCCAAGGGCAGTTTTCATATCTCTAAAATGAGGCTAAAAACAGCCTCTACCCCACAGGGCTACAGTGAGGTTAAATAGGAATAATGCCTCTAAAGCAAAGCTAGGACCTAAAACATTTTCTCCTGGTGACCACATCGCACTGCTGTTAATTAACAGTGGGGTGTGATCTGGGGTGGAAGGAAGGATCCAGAGGGTCAAAGCAGGCGAGAGGACAGTAGGCAAACCTGGGCTAGAAAAAAGTCCAGTGCACACAGGGGGGCCAAAATGATGGTAAGGAGGGTCTGCTATAATTTCTGCCAATTTGCTTCATAAGCTTTATTTCAAACACATAATCTTAAGTTGGATAGAAGTTTTAAAGGTTTTTTTTCTCTAAGTTTAAGAAGCAAAATGTGATACATTACTCCTTGACTACAGAATGAGATCTAAAATGAGCTGCTGCTAATGAAGGAAGAAAGGATGATGGAACTGGAAAAATACATCAAGGCAGCCCATCAGAGGCTGCTAAGCTCCTGGAGCGAGAGACAGCCTTCTGATGGATGGACGACCATACCCATGAAGGAGTCAGCGGAAGGTGGGCAGGGGAGGAAACTCAATTAAGGTTCATTAAGACTCTAGATCCAAAGACATTCACAGTAAATAGTAAACAGAACAAAGGAACATGGTCAAGGTCAACATATGAATGTGACACCAAAATCCAGGTCATGGGCAATTCTATAGGGTCAACAACCAGGTTTCACAAAAATTTAATTGCAAGAAAAAAGGGGGGATAAACTCATAGATGTAGAAATGAAGTTTTAAGAGACACTTCACCAATTACTATCTATGGATCTTTTTTTTTTTTTTTTGTCTTTTTGCTATTTCTTGGGCCGCTCCCACGGCATATGGAGGTTCCCAGGCTAGGGGTCGAATCGGAGCTGTAGCCACCAGCCTACACCAGAGCCACAGCAACGCAGGATCCGAGCCGCGTCTGCAACCTACACCACAGCTCACAGCAACGCCGGATCCTTAACCCACTGAGCAAGGGCAGGGACCGAACCCACAATCTCATGGTTCCTAGTCGGATTCGTTAACCACTGCACCACGATGGGAACTCCACTATCTATGGATCTTAACTGAATCCTGGTGAATCCTGATCCAAACAAATCAGTAAATAAATGTATGCAATATTTATAAGGTAGTTGGAAATTTTAGTACTTACTGAATAATTTATGATTTTCAATAAATTTAATTTACTGAATAATACATGATTAATTATTTCAAGGACTGATAATGGCATTGTCTGATAATTTGCTTTTTAGAGCAGAACTGAGGTTCCCAGGCCGGGGTTCCAACTGGAGCTACAGCTGCTGGCCTACACCATAGCCATAGCAACGCCAGATCCGAGCCATGTCTGCGACCTACACCACAGCTCATGGCAGCACCGGATCCTTAACCCACTGAGCAAGGCCAGGGACTGAACCCGCAACTTCATGGTTCCTAATAGGATTCGTTTCCACTGCACCACCACTATTGTGAATATACGAATATATTTTTAAAACAATCCTTCCTTATCTTTCAAAGATAATTAAATATTTGTGGATGACATCTGGAATTTGCTTCAAAACAATAACAGGGGAGGTGGGTGTCAAGGGGCTAAGGGTGGCCATCAGGTAATAAGGGTGATGAGTACCAAATGCTTCGTACATGTTTGAAACTTTCTGCACTTAGCTGGAATCCCTAAATACCACTGAACTCTGCCTACTCAAACAAAAGGCAGCTCCCTCTCACACCAAGTGCACACATACCTGTGCTAGTCTTGGACTTGCTCTCCACAGTGGTCATGGCAGGGGCAGGTGCTGACGGTGCTGCGGAAGGGCAGGTGCTTTTCTTTCCTCTGACACCATTAGTCACTGTGACCCCTCCAGCCATCCCAGCTAAGAGATCATCACTGCTCTTGGTCTAAAAACAACAGAAGATAAAAACAAATTGACTAGATGAAGCAAGATTAAATAACATTTTCAGACAAAACAAAGACCTTGACTTTGACATTGCATTCAAGAGCACTAGAAAGACTGACACTGCTCTGTGCTACAGACACAAAACCTCTTCACTACTTCATAAATGAGCACACTTCTTTTTTAAATATGAAAATCATAATGTATGCAAAGATTTTGAGGAAGCCCATGGTGTGCCGCCATGTGCCAGATTTGGTGAGGGATGGGAGAAAGTGAAGACATCCCCTTGCTACCCTCTCTCATCTAGAATGTGACTTATGAACCGGGATCACCTGAGTGACATCACACCCACTCTCTCCGGAAAATCCTGCTGCAGTCACAGAAGATGCCACCATGCAACTTCTAGAGAGAAGCAGCACCGAGAGTCAGGAAGAATCTCCAGTGCTCTGAACCAATTCAATGATGAAGCCAGTATCTATAAGAAATTATTCTGAAATTCACTTTCCTTGCCTTATCTAACTTTTTTAGTAGTCTAATTTAAGTCAAAAGTCAAAAATATACAAGTTAAAAGCTATAGATTTTATGGTTAGAGTGAGGGTTAATCAGCCTAAATGATCATACATAGTACTTGAGAAAGACCATTTATAAAGTTTATATTTATGTTTTATGAAGATGATTTTTTAAATATAAGCTTTTTATAAAGAAAAGAAGCCCTCTGGATGACTGGATTGGGTATAAACTCATTACTTAAGAAAACAGTGAAGAAAACTGATTTTACTTCTATAAAAGAGAGAGAATACAGAGGAGTTAAAAAGATCTACAGGGGAGTTCCTGTTGTGGCTCAGTGTAAACAAATCTGACTAGTATCCATGAGGATGCAAGTTTGATCCCTGGCCTTGCTTAGTGGGTTAAAGATCCAGCGTTGCCATGAGCCGTGGTATAGGTCGAAGACAAGGCTCAGATCCAGCATTGCTGTGGCTTTGGCGTAGACCACAAGCTACAGCTCTGATTGGACCCCTAGCCTAAGAACCTCCAGATGCCGTGGGTGCAGCCCTAAAAAGATAAACAAAACAAAACAAAAAAGATCTACAGGGGAAAAACCCCTGCTTTTATTTTATTTTTTCTTTTTAGGGCCGCACCTGGGGCATATGGAAGTTCCCAGGCTAGGGGTCCAACCGGAGCTACAGCTGCTGGCCTACACCACAGCCATAGCAACACAGGATCTGAGCTGCCTCTGCAACCTACACCACAGCTCATAGCAACGTGGGATCCTTAACCTACTGATTGAGGCCAGGGATTGAACCCACAATCTCATGATTCCGAGTCAGATTCATTTCCACTGTGCCACAAGGGGAACTCCACCCCTGCTTTTAAATAAAAGAACCAAAAGTTTGCCCACAAGGTGAAAGCACAAGTTAACCAGCCAATTTATGTTGTTTTCTATCTGGAATCGTGCTCACCCTTGGATACTCATAATGAATTCATTTCTACAAATTAAAATGGTTCATAAACAACTCAGCTCTAAATCAAAAGCCTCGGAGTTCCCGTCATGGCGCAGTGGTTAACAAATCCTATTAGGAACCATGAGGTTGCGGGTTCGATCCCTGCCCTTGCTCAGTAGGTTAAGGATCCAGCGTTGTCGTGAGCTGTGGTGTAGGTTGCAGACACGGCTAAGATCTGGAGTTGCTATAGCTGTGGCGTAGGCTGGCGGCTACAGCTCCAATTCGACCCCTAGCCTGGGAACCTCCATATGCTGTGGGAAGCGGCCCTAGAAAAAGGAAAGAATGAATGAATGAATGAATGAATGAATGAATAAATCAGTGACTCCATATGGAGCAGTACCACTAGGTAGGTCAATCTGTCTTACTAAAAAAGAGGCAGAAAGAGGATTAATGTTTTAAATAAATTGTCAGAATTCAGCTTTGGTAATTTAGGGTTGTCACATTATTATAAACCTAGATTACATAGTAAGGAAGGGGAATCGTGCATTAATCATTAAGGATGGTTGCCCCTCCCTCCCCACAGCACTGGCCACCGATTAAAGGGGTCGAAGCGGAGTTCCCGTCTCGGCGCAGTGGTTAACGAATCCGACTAGGAACCATGAGGCTGCAGGTTCGATCCCTGCCCTTGCTCAGTGGGTTAACGATCCGGCGTTGCCGTGAGCTGTGGTGTAGGTTGCAGACGCGGCTCGGATCCTGCGTTGCTGTGGCTCTGGCGTAGGTTGGCGGCTACAGCTCCAATTCGACCCCTAGCCTGGGAACCTCCATGTGCCGCGGAAGCAGCCCAAGAAATAGCAAAAAGACAAAAAAATAAAATAAAATAAAAAAAAATAAAGGGGTCGAAGCTTCGTCAGCCAGGTGGAGGACAAGAGGTCTTGCCAAGGGCCGGCGGGCAGAGAGGGTGCACTGTGAGGGCCCTCTGCACCATGTACACCATCACCAAGGGACCAAGCAAGCTGGTCCCATAGCACCGCACAGGTCCCACACAGCAGCAGGTGGAGAGCAGGCTCCTCGAGCTCCTGAAATGCTAGCATCCTGAGCAACCAACCCTGCAACCCCCACGGACACAGCCTCCAGGACCCTGGCCCTTGTCAAGTCCAGGGCTGAGGCTCGTGTTCAGTCAGGTGAATGGCCGGTGGACTCCTGCCACATCCCCATCCCTCGAGGGAATCCAAGAGACGTAAGCATAGGCCCACGAGGAGAACAGACGATTTGTGTCTGAAGCCTGGCAGCAAGTGGACCAGCAGCTGGGTGGTGGCCCAGCCAGTAAGAGTGGGCCAAGGCCTGTGCAGTACGTGGAGAGGACCCCCAACCTCCGGCTACAGAACTTCGTGCCCATCGACCTGGATGAGTGGTGGGCACAGCAGCAGGATCGCCAACTGCTCCTAGCTTTGAAGGAATGCTGCCTGTGCAGGGCCTGGCCCTGCCTCACGCTGGACCCTCTGCCAGGAGAGGACCACAGTGCCCTGTTCACCCACTGTGGCAGGCCAGGCTTCACCCTGGGCCTGGCCAGGCACTGGCCATACCTTAAGTGCCAGCATTTGGACTTTTGCATCTGCTGACACCTTGGTCCAGCTGTTCTAGACTGCCAGGGGATGAAACTGTCTGACCTCAGCCCTGCTTACTGTGCCCTGGGCCAGCCCATGGGGCTGGCAGGGAAGAGCTCCAGGCTAACAAAATTGAGAAACTGCCTCCCCCCAAAGAAAACATTAAGGATTGTTCATATTCCTGAAAACCAGTTTCTCTTAATAAAACTGGTCATCAAGTATGATGCAAAAAAATTGTAAATCAAGTTACATTTCCTCCCTGTCAATCTGTCCCTCATCTATTCATCATTAAATAAACTCAGCATACTGCTACATTTTCAAATCATCTTTGTATACCGTCAATGAAAGTTAAAATTATCTTTGAGGGAGTTCCCATTGTGGCTCAGCAGTAACAAACCCAACTAATAACCATAAGGATGCAGGTTCAATCCCTGGCCTCACTCAGTGAACTAAGGATCCAGCATTACCAAGAACTGTGGTATAGATCTGGCGTTGCTATGGCTATGGCAGGCAGCTGTAGCTCTGATTCAACCCTTAGCCCTATCCATATGCCACAGGGCAGCTCTAAAAAAAAAAAAAACAAATAAAATAAATAAATCTTTGAACAAATTCTCCATCCTCTACAAGGTTAAATATTCTTTCATAATATTTACATCTGAAGACCATGTAACATAGTCCTATAAAAAGCAGCTTAATCACATTTCTCTGCTTACAATCTGTCTTTGGGTAATGGCAAAGTTAAACACACATCAGAGCATAAAATCAAAATCTATGTAATTATCACAGTAACTGTAACAGTACAATAAGGGCACAGGAATAAACCACACTGTGTACATATAGGGACTCGATTTACAACCAAAGAAGCAGTACAGGAAAAGCAGATTTTTCAATAAACAGTGTGAGGTCAATTGTATATTCGCAAAGAAAAAAATAATAAATGAGCCCTATTTCACACCACATCAAAAATCGATTCCAAGGCTTTCTATTATTCGAAATTCTGAATGATTCAAAAAAAAAAACTGAAAAATTTGACTACATAAAAATTAAAATCTTAAGAAAATTTTTTAAATTTCTGCATGGCCAAAAAAATCATAAGTAAAGTTAAGAAAAAAAATAACATACATAAGAAACTGGTTAAGTATATTTGTAATATCTCACAGACAATGGGCTAATATCCTGAATACACAAAGAATACTTAAAAATCAATGGGGAAAAGACAAAAACCCACAAAGAATAGTGAGCAAAATGAAGAATCACAAACAATCGATTCACACAAATGTACAAAACAAGATGACCAGTCAGTCTAACACAGTAGGAGAAATGCAAATTCAACAGCAGTGAGATAGCACTTCTCACCCAGACTGGTACAAAGAAAAAGGCAAAGTTCCTTTGGGAAGGATGGGGGAAGACAGGAACTCTCCTAAGTGGCCAGTGAGAACACAGCTTGACTGACAGGGCCTCACATCTAACAAAGATACACAAGCCTTTCCCTTCCGCCCTGCAATCTCCCTTCTAGGAATTTAACCTGAAGACTCACCTCCAACAATACAAAAATACATTAGCGTAGAGTTATTCACTGTAGCATTGTGTTTAGTTGCAAAATACTGGAAACACCTTAAACGCCTATACACAGGAAAAGTAGCTGAATAAACTATAGTACATCCATACAATGAAATATTAAACGGAAGGAGAAAGCTTGTTTAAAAATGGTATGGAGAGGTCTGTAGAATAAATTAAGTGGAAAAAAAAAGCCAAGTGCAAAAATATATCTAGGATTCCCTGCCATGGCTCAGCAGTAATGAATCTGACTAGTACCCATGAGGATTCGGGTTTGAGCCCTGACCTCGCTCAGTGGGTTAAAGATCCTGTATTGCCGTGAGCTGCAGTGTAGGTCACAGACATGGCTTGGATCCTGCATTGCTGTGGCTGTGGCATAGGCCGGAAGCTGCAGCTCTGATTGGACCTCGAGTCTAGAAACGTCCATATACTGCAGATTCTGCATTAAAAAGCAAAAAAAAAAAAAAGTACATCTAATTATGTCAACTTTTGTGTAAGAAAGGAAAAATAAAAAATAAACACCTACTCATTTATGCAAAAAAGAAACACAGAAAGGGATAAACACAAAAAAAATTAAACCGCTTACCTACAAGCAGTGGTAGAGTAGAAAGGGCGGGGGAGGGGAGGGGCACTTCTCTGAACATATCTCAGAGCTGAGACACCAGGAACTACAGGAGTTTCATGTGCTCAAAGAGGATAATTAAAGAAATAAGGGTGGGGGACCCTAAAGTGGAACACAATGGGAACAACTGCACTATTTTTTTTTTGACCACACCCATAGCAGGTATTGAACATGCACCTCAGCAACCACCCAAGCTGCTGCAGTGACAACGCCAGATTCTTAACCTATTGAGCCATGAAGGAACTTCCCAAATACAGTATTGACTATAAATCTCCAGAACTCCCAAGCTAAAAACAAAAACATATAAATTCTGAATTCTAGCTAGTAAACTTGTTTTTTTGCAGTGGTATGAATGAGCAAATCTATTTTGTGTATATTCTAGTATTAAGGAAATAAGTAAATCTATTGTAGATAATGAAAGCTGCTATTGGAGGGAGGGATTACAGTTATGGAAAGTGGAAAGACTGCTATCAACCGTGTATATCACCTGGAACTGGAGTATCAGTGTGAACTCAGAGATTTAATGTATACGGAGAAAAGCAGATACAGAAACTGGGAGATATGTAGGTACATACATGAGTGTTTGCTTGCACATTTCTACCTCTGTCTGTGGCTTAGAAACAATACGTGCAAAAGCAATGAGCACACCTAGATTCCAGGTGGTTTAAGTTCTAATCCCACTGGAAAGATCAAGGCCTCCTTGAAGAAAAAGCTGATTCTAGGACTGAAGCTGGAAAAGTAGGACATTCACCATGCCAGAAATTAAGAAATTGCTCAAAGAATAAGAGGAACATGTCAGAAGGACACAGGAACCAACCTGAAGGGGCTCCCACCTGACAAATCAGGGACAACCTGAGCATCAAAATAAATGGTGCTCACACTGTACAGCCCACTGAGCAAGGATCTACGTATCCACACTCACAGAAATGAATACATAAATGGGGGCTGCCGGGAGTTCCCAAAATGGCTCAGCAGAAACAAATCTGACTAGTATCCCTGAGGACACAGGTTCGATCCCTGACCTCCCTCAGTGGCTTAAGGATCTGGCATTGTCCTGAGCTGTGGTGTAGGTCACAGATGCAGCTTGGATCTGGCGTTGCTGTGGCTTTGGTGTAAGCCGTCAGCTACAGCCCTAATTCAACCCCTAGACTGGGAACCTCCATGTGCCATGGGTGGGGCCCTAAAAAGACCCCCCCCCCAAAAAAAAGGTTGGGGTGGTTGCCAACTAATACATAGAAGGAATGATGGAATTAAAAAATTACCATTTGGCAAAAATCGCAGTAATTGATTCTGGAAAGAATTGCTAAAGCTAGGGTGAAAGTTTGATGAGAAAGAGGCTATTTGCAAAGTGCCAAAGAATTTTTGATAAGATACTTATTTTTACAGAAGGAAACATAATGACCAGATAGTGGAGGAACCTAGCAGACACCACCTTCACCAAGTCAACATCACCAGGAACAGAACAGACTGACACCATGTGCCTCTGGAGACCAGAAGACATAACTCCTGCAGGGCTCCTCCTCATCACAGGAAACACCAACACACCCAGACATGGAGGACAGTCTACGAACAAATGGGCCTACACTCTTTAGTAAATGTCAAAGTCATAAAAGACAAAGACTGAGGAACTATTCCAAATGTAAGGAGAATGAAGAACTTAACAACTAAATGCAACTCATGATCCTGAACGGAATCCTGGACCATAAAAAAATTTTTCTTTTTTTTGCTAAAATGGACATTATTACAAATGATAAAAATTAAAGTCCATAAATTAGATACTGACATTTTAGCAATGTTCATTTCCAGATTTTAAAATTATACTATGGATAGAGTTCCCATTGTAGCTCAGCAGTAATGAACCTGATTACTATCCATGAGGACAGGACACAGGTTTGATCCCTGGCCTTGCTCACTGGGTTAAGGATCTGGTGTTGCCATGAGTGTGGGTTAGGTCGCAGACGCAGCTTGGATCTGGGGCTGTGGTGTACGTTGGCAGCTGCAGCTCCAATACGACCTCTAGCCTGGGAACTTCCATATGCCACAGATATGGCCATGGGAAAAAAAAAAAAAGTGAATATATTTAATGTCATTGAACTGTAAAAATGGTTAAAATGGTAAATGTTGCACGTATTTTACCACTTTAAAAAAAAAAAAAGACATCACAGGGGGAAAGAAAGTGGTCTGAACAGGCACTTACATGAGAAAATATCTATTTTTTTTTTTGGTCTTTTTAGGGCCGCAACCGAGGCATATGGAAGTTTCCAGGCTAGGGGTAATCAGAGCTGTAGCTGCCAGCCTACACCACAACCACAGCATCGTGGGATCCAAGCCTCATCCACAAGCTACACCACAGCTCACAGCAATGCTGGATCCTTAACCTACTGAGCAAGGCCAGGGATTGAACCTGCATCCTAGTTAGGTTCGCTACCACTGAGCCACAATAGGAACTTTCAGAAAATATTTAAATGTCCACTAAACACATAAAAATATGACATGGAAAGGTGCTTAATCTCACTGATAACAATGTAAATGCAAATTAAAGCCACTTTAGAACCCTCTACACACACTTGACTGGCTACAATGAAAACGGTAATGCAAGGAGTTCCCCACTGGCTCAGAAGGTTAAGGATCTGGCATTGCCACTGCTGTGGCTCAGGTAGCTGCTATGACACAAGTTTGATCCCTGGGAACTTTTGCATACCATGGGCACAGCCCCTCCCTCCCCGCGCCCCCCCTGCAAAAAGAGTTTAAACTGGTAACCCCTTTGGGAAATGACTGGCTGCCTATTAAAGATCAATGCTGTTTACCCTACAACTCAGAAATTTCACTCCTGGTTACAGAGCCAACACAAATGGGTACACGTGTGTATAAAAAACATGTGTAAAGATGTTCATAACAGTTCAATGCTGAACAGCCCCAAAGGAAACCCTAGACAGATGTCCATCAAGAGCAGAGGAGGTGAATGACCTGCAGTCATTCCACAGTTAGTAGTCATCGAGGAGGAGCTACTTACATGAGAATCTATATACAAAACAGACACAGACTCATAGACATAGAAGACAATCTGGTTAGTAAAGGGGAAGCGGGGGAGGGGACAAATTAGGAGTTTGGGATTAACAGATACAAGCTACTACACATAAAATAATCAACAAGGATTTACTGTAGAGCACAAGGAACTATATTCAGTGTCTTGTAATAACCTATGATGGAAAAGAATCCAAAAAAAAAATATATATATATATGTAATATAACTGAATCACTCTGGTGAACACCTGAAATAAACACAATATTGTGAATGAATTATACTTCAATAAAAAATGGTGGGTCTGCTGCTATAGGCAACAACAGAGATGAGTACATGACCAAAACAGAGTTAAAGAGACCAGACACACACAAAACAAAACTTTTCATCCAATTACATCTATGTAAAGATCCCAAACTGGCAAAATGAATCCCTGGGGCTGGAAGTTAGGGTAGCAGTTAACTTCCGGAGAGGACGAAGAGGGCGGTGACAAAGGGGGCATAAGGGGGTTCAGTGAAGGACAGGCGGGCTCTGCTTCCTGACCTGGCTGGTGGCCTGGGGTACGTTTCGACTCAAAGCCCAATACAGATGACCTGTGAACTTCTCTGTATGTATGTCCTACTTCATCAAAATAGTAAAAACAAAGCAAAAAAATAAGAAGACAAAAAACCTCTGCACTTTCCAGCTTGCCTTTTACATGAAGGTACTTGTAGGCTCTGCTATTTTTCCCTATTTCTTTTAATATTTGTTACACAATTCTATAAATACATGTGCATTCCCACACATAAACATCCCCCATCAGCAACATTCCAAAAAACTGAAACTGATAAAGGAATAGATGTTTAGCTTACTTTTTCATAAAAGGTGCAAATGCAAAGCATTTGGTAAAAACACATAGATACAAATCCTGAAATATTACAACCAAGAATACATGTTTCAGAGTTCCCATCGTGGCTCAGCAGAAATGAATCTGACTAGTAACCATGAGGAAACAGGTTTGATCTCTGGCCTCACTCAGTGGGTTAAGGATCCAGCATTGCCATGAGCTGTGGTATAGGTCACAGACTTGGCTCAGATCTGGTGTTGCTATGACAGTGGTGTGGGCCGGCAGCTGCAGCTCCAATTCGACCCCAGCCTGGGAACTTCCATATGCCACAAGTGCAGCCCTAAAAAGCAGGGGGAAAAAAAAAAAGAATACACACTTCTCAAGGTAATGTCCAAGTTTCACAGTCACATCTTCACCTCGAAATTTGAGATAGTATAAAATTTTAGCTTGCAAGTTTCAGAGATGGACTGCTCAATAATACCACTAACTTTCACACCAAAAAGGTATGCTCACAAAGCATCATTGAGAGTCATCAATTATTTAGATAAACTCTAACTGAAGTAAATGCAGCCTATTAATTCTCATCTCTCAATTATTAGAAAAAAGTGTCCACAGGACAATGAAAAAGTATTACTTCTAAAGGATTAACTGTGAATACCTGGGAGATGCAGACAGGGAGCAGACCATCTCTACCTGGAAGACAACCCCCTTCTGCTGCTGTGACAAAGAATGACCCACACAGAGGCCCAAGCCAGATGTTACTGCTACTCACAAGAATGGGAACAATTTCCTCAAAAGTTGCTGTGAAGAGCACCAGTGCTTTTCTTCATATTTACAAAAGCTCCATTCAGAATCAAAAGGGTCCTTTCCAACACTTCACTAGATCTGGCCACCAACAATATTTGAAATAAGAGGCAAAGAAATGCATGTGCAAGTATGCTGTCACTGTAGGAAGTATCACATGAATCCTGTGCTGTGATACACACGTGTGTGTGGGTGTCCACAGGGGTGGATGAGTATGTGTATGTGGTGTCTAAATGATTAAGAGCCAAATGCTTCAATTCATCTGGCTGGTCGTCAATGTTCCACCAGTTACAGGAATGAGGTGTGGGAGGTGACAGTATGCTAAAGAAGCACCATGAAATATGGAAACTTAGAAAAATAAAATACCACTTAAGTTAATAGGCTCTCCAAGCCTTTTTGATTTTTCCAATTTTTTCTATCATTTTCACTATTTTCTTCTTTCCTTATCATCTTACTCTAATTCCTAGTCAATGACATTTTTTTTTCTTTTTTAAGTAAAAGCCATTGCTTCAGTCCAGGCAAAGAGTTCCCAAATAGTTTCACCTCTTCTATGACTGTTCCCATCCAAGCACACTCACAGAGAACTACTTAAATCAGCCAACTCTGTAGAGCCCAAGCCATGGATAGCGGCACACGGCAGGGACACCACTCTGCCTTACGATGAAGAAGTACTCACTGCTCAAGAACAAACTGCCATCAACTCAGGGTCCCCACCTCAGAAGACAAGACACTCAGGGCACAGTCCAGCGAACCCCCAAGATGCTGGCAGCAGCGAGGAGCAGGCAACATTCTGTGTGTCAATGCTTCAACCTGTTCCTCCAGCACTGTAAGTCGAGTGTGGCCCAGGCACACAGGTAATCCACTCCGAAGATAGCCCAGCAACTGAGTAACCAGCTAGGGTGGAAAACACCAGCTCTCTTAGACAAGGGAGGCAGTGCTGGCACCAAAGAAGCTGCTCAGGGTGCTGATGCAGACTACCAGAAGAAGGGCAAAGGTCTACCCCTGGCACCACCCCCAGGCCGTGGGATGACACCCAGTACAGTCAGGCCATAGCAAGAAGGGAATCTCATGGCATCTCCAAGCCCAAGGAGTAAGTCTGAGATCAGTTTCGGCAACCCTGGAATAGAAAAACCAGCATTTCCTGCTAGATCTTTCAACACATATAAGGAAGTCCCTCATCAGCCCTTCCTGCAAGGTGCTTCTTAAAATAATTAAGTCACAATCTGTCAAAGCCCCTCCTGGACAAAAGGCTTCTGAACAGATCACATTTCAAGTACTGCTTGGTTTCTCCCTATTGGACAAGCAGAAACTCCAGGTTTTCTACTGCAAAACATCAAACCCCAAAAAAGGCAAGCAAAGAACAAACAGAATTCTGGTCTGAGAAAGGTTGGAGGAAGATTGTGTGGATCTCTGCCCAGTGAATTTAAGACTTGACCAGCAGAAAAATGGCCTGGAGTCATTTTGACACAGACACTGAAAATACCCAGAGTAGACTATTATTGTTGGGAAGCAATCCTGAGCTGGAAAGTTTCTAGAGCTAACTAGTAAAAATGCTACTAGCTCATACACAAAGCCCCTGCTGTGTGCCAGGCCCTGTTCCATCCACCATCATATATCCTCATTTCATCCTAACCACAGCCTTAGAAAGCAAACACCAAGCCTGGGACCAGCTGCTCACGAAGCCCAAGGTCTAACGTATCACCATCCTCTCTAGTGAGAACTAAACCAGCCTCTCAGGGAAGGAGTACAAAGAAAACTGGTTGTGCTCTAACTGAACTATTATCACCCAATTTTAAATGGGGTTAATACTGGATCTGCTGTAAGAAAATGAGAACAGTTTATGGTAACAGTGTAAGGGGGTAGCTGGGAATAAAGACCCCCTGTTTAGGGGTTTCAGGAACATTATACCGGCCATACTTTAAGACACAGCACACATGCTCTTTTCATTAAATCTTCTCGGGCTAGAAACAATATTCCTATTTGAAGCTGCTTACGCTGCTTTCCTGCTCTCCCAGGGGACCTGACTTTTTCTTCTGTTTTACTTGTCCATGCAAATGACTCTCCTCCATCCTTTAATCCACAAGCTCCTGTGAAGGCAGGTGCTAGCGCACAGACACAGCCATTTGCTCACAAGCAAACCTGCTACTTTGTCTTATTCATTAAGACAGAAGCAAGATAAATGAAGTCCACCACACTGAACTATCTTCAAAGCCACCAGCAGAGGATGAATCCAAAATAATGTTTATTTAATAAATCACACATAATATTAAGACTCAATCCTCCTAAAATCCATCACACATTTCAACATGCCATGTGAATACCTTTGACAATGCTGCTGCTGTTCCGGGTTTCACGAGTTTGCCTCCAGAAGATGCTGAGGAGCTGTTTTCAGGTTTCGTTTTGTCTGCTGCTTGCGTTTTGCTGATCCCAGACACTTTAGGCACTGAGCCAACACTCCTGCTTGTCTTCTTCATTCTGGGCTGCGTCTTCGTGAGGCATTTACAAGCAAACCTGTGGAGAGAAATGGCATTATACGGAGAACAAAACTGTAAGAAAGCTCTTTAAGAAATTTGTTTTTGAAGGACTTTACCATGAAATAAGTAAAAATGTGTGAAAGTTAGGAGTTCCCTTCGTGGCTCAGCGGTAACAAGCCTGACTAGGATCAATGAGGTTTTGGGTTCGTTCCCTGGCCTCACTCAGTGGGTTAAGGATCTGGCATTGTCGTGAGCTGTGGTGTAGGTGGCAGATGCAGCTCGGATCTGGTGTTGCTGTGGCTGTGGTGTAGGTCAGCAGCTGAAGCTCTGATTCAACCCCTAGCCTGGGAACTTTCATATGCCGCGGGTGCAGCTGTAAAAAAGCAAATAAATAAATAATAAAATAAAAATGTGTGAAAGCTAGATGTCGCTACAGAAAATAAAGGATGAAAAATTCTTAGACTTGTTAATGAGAAAGCACCCTATTTTCAAGGCTTCCTTCTTGAATATTACTAATTTGAACTTATCTTGCACATTGTAGTTCTCTCAGTAAAAAGAGTATCTGAGCTCTCTAAAAGGCCTGGCTAACCCAATGTATATGGAGTGAAGCAGCAATCACCCCAGCACGGGAATTAGCTATTGTGCAGGTCTCTAAGGGTGCTCACGCTTTCCAAATCACCCAGCACAGTCTTAATTTCAAATATTTGTTGTGATATCCCCACATAAACCAGCAAAACAGCCCAGAAACTCCAACACTCAGGATCTAAATATATTTCCCAGTATATCTCTTTTATCAAGAGAAAGTGTCAAGACTCCTCATGAGAACATAAATCTCAATCTTCAGTTCAGAAAAGAAGGGCATTCTCCACACCTTTAAGGACCATGACAGCAAACCTTCCTCCCAAGGGAGCAGACTTGTTACACAGCTTAGAGTACCAGGAATAACACTGGCAGCACACAAAACTGCAGCCAGAAAAACCCTTTAACAGTCTTTATTAGCTGAGCTAGAAGAGTAGTTTCTACAGTAATGTCATGTGTGGAATGTCTGGGTAAGTACGTAATAAAACTAATAAAAATGAATGCCTATCGTCAAGTAAGGAAGTTTATGTATGATGATTCTGAGAAACTATACTGAGCACAAAAAAGAGGTTGTTCTATTTTATGAAGGTTTCTACACACTAATAAAAATAAAGAGAAACTTACAGAATAACTGTTTGGAAAAGAAAAAGCTCATTCCAGTAGCTTGAATGAACATTTACCCAGACTGTGCTCAAATGTTCCATA
The DNA here is from genome assembly GCF_016906955.1 of Phacochoerus africanus. Classification (NCBI taxonomy): domain Eukaryota; kingdom Metazoa; phylum Chordata; class Mammalia; order Artiodactyla; family Suidae; genus Phacochoerus; species Phacochoerus africanus. The sequence continues at coordinate 49,554,008 of NC_062558.1, read as the reverse complement.
TTTATCTTGCCTGACGTAACACAAACTGTACTAACTGGTTTGGAGGCAGAACAATGAGACAGGGTGAAGGGGGCTCCGCCAGGTGATAAGGCCTCAGAGCGAAAAGAACATTGTTATTAACACCAACTGAAACACAGCAAGTCTTCTCTCCAGCCTTCCCCAACTTCCTGCTTATTCCTTCCAAAAAATGCTGTATTTGGAATAACCCAATCACCTCTCGAATCGCTTTCGGCCCTTCTGCCTACTTTCCTGCCCCATCTGGGCCCTCTCCCCAGAGCAGGCACTCCCTCTGGTTCAGCTCACCACCTATTTCCTACTGTTCCCAGAGGAAGCTGAAAATGACCAAGACAGATGCAAGCAGCTTCCTACAACATGTGCAGTGTGGTCATGGTGCCAACCAGTAACTCTATGCTTTTCTCACCTACAGAATGAAGGAAGTAGACCAGGACCCTCCCCCACCCCCCCCCCCCCGCCCCCCGCCTCCATTAAGCCAAAGTACTACAGAAAAATCAAGTTCCTAAGAACCATTCCTTCTCACTTTCCCTTTGTATTTTCTTGTCTTCTCTAAGTCTCGTATCTTGTAAACAGTTTCCCAAAGTTTCCTTCCTCTCCAAATTCCATGCCTACACACCTTCCTACACTACTGAGACCCTCTACCACTCCCTGTCTACTCCTCCAGCTGCTGTCAAATTAACTTCTTCTAGATCAGCACTATACAAGAGAACTGGCTGCAATGATGAACATGTTCTGTATCTATCCGTGCTGCCCAAAATACAGTAGCTAACAGCCACTTGTGGCTAGGATGACTGAAGAATTGAAACCTAAATTTTTTTTAATTTTAATCTATTTAAAGTTACATGGACAAGTAACAGACTGTCCCTTTCCTGCTGCTGTCTCCGTCCCAGAGTTAAAATCTAATGAACCACCCTTTCCCACACACCAGGATGGCTATAATCAAAAAGACAGATGGTAATAAATGTTGGAGAGGAAGTGGAGTAACTGCGCCCTCACAAGCTGCTGGCAGAAATGCAAAATGGTGCAGCCACTTTGGAAGGCAGTTCCTTGAATGGATAAACAGAGTCACCATGTGATCCAGCAAGTCTACTCCTGGGTATACACCCAAGAGAAATGAAAACATTTGTCCACATAAAAACGTACATACAAATGTTCACAGGAGCACTATTCATAATAGCCAAAAAAGGGAAACAACCCAAACAACCTCAAAAAATTCTACCAATTAAACCACGACAGAATTCTTCCTTGGCATTTAGTTTTTCACTTATTAGCATGCATTTATTACTTACTGGATACACATTACCACACAGTTCTCTGTTTATAGCTTTCTGCATATAAGCTAACTTTGTTTCAATTTCAGATGTCCACGAATTAACAACAGACTAGATAAAACATAGTATATCTGTCCAATGGACAGTTACCTGAGCATCCCTGGTACAATAGGAATGAACCTTGAAAACACTGCACCACATGAAAGATGCTAGACCCAAAGGAACACATACTGTGTGACCCCATTTGTATGATTTGCCCAGAAAAGCCCAGACCAAGACAGAAAGCACATCTGAGGGTGCCAAGGGGGAGGAGACATGGATACTAACTGCTAAGTAAGACACAGGCTTCTCTTTGGGATGAAACATTTTAAACTTAGACTGTGATCATGGTAAGCCTGTGAATATTCCAAAAACCACTTAATTTTATATTTTAAGTAGATGAACTGTGTGGCATACGAATTATTTCTGAATAAAACTATTCTATATATATTATATATATTATATATATATATATATATATATATATATTATATATATAAAACAACCTAATGACATCAAACCAGAATTTCTGGAGAGTAGTCCCAACACTAAAGTGCCTGTTAAGATAAAGCGGACTGTGCTTTTGAAGAGACTGAGAAGAGACAGAGGCAAAGCAGAAGCTTTAAAGGTGCTGAGATGCAGACTGGTCCAGGAAACTGGTGGCTTGAAACCTTGTGAGATTCCCTGAGGTGAGTGGTCCTCAACCACACTGGACCCAAGCATCCTTTCTCTAACAAATATGTAAGCACACCTTTACTACTAAAACGAAACCCAAAGATAACCTATTTATTATATATGTTCTTTCTAAAAATACCTATAGAGTGTGGTGACTATAATATAAAAATAATTTATAATAAAACATGAATTTTGATATACAAATGTTCAAGCAAGACTATACTAGGAATATGGGAGTTCCTGTCGTGGCTCAGTGGTTAACAAACCCGACTAGCATCCATGAGGATGTGGGTTCCATCACTGGCCTTGCTCAGTGGATTAAGGATCCAGCATTGCCATGAGCTGTGGTGTAGGTGTAGGCCAGCAGCTACAGCTCGGATTTGACCCCTAGCCTGGAAAGCTCCATATGCCGCGGGTGCATAGTCTTAGTCAACAGAGTTTTTTTTCCTATCCACATAATATTCAGTAGATATTCCAAAGTTGCGCAAATCAAAGGATAAGTTTTCATTTTGCAGGACTGTCACTTCATTGAGTCTAGAATCCAGGGCCCTTACCTATTAAATATCTATAGTATCCACTAACCATTGAGACAATTAAAAAAAAGCTTCCAGGGAGTTCCCATCGTGGCGCAGTGGTTAACGAATCCGACTAGGAACCATGAGGTTGCGGGTTTGGTCCCTGCCCTTGCTCAGTGGGTTAACGATCCGGCGTTGCCGTGAGCTGTGGTGTAGGTTGCAGACGCGGCTGGGATCCCGCGTTGCTGTGGCTCTGGCGTAGGCCGGTGGCTACAGCTCCGATTCGACCCCTAGCCTGGGAACCTCCATGTGCCATGGGAGCGGCCCAAGAAATAGCAACAACAACAACAACAACAACAACAAAAGACAAAAAAAAAAAAAAAAAGCTTCCAGGATTTTCTAAAACCACCCCTATTAAATAGGGCAAAGAGCCTCCAAAACAGTTGGTAGTTCAGGCAGGCCTTGGCCCCCTGCTGGTTAAAGAGCAGGAATTGCTGACCCTGGGCAGGGGGATACTACAGAGTGGAGGAAGAGGCCCCACAGCTATGCAGGGCTTATTGGCCTGAATGCTGGGGAAAGGAGGGTGTGGAAGTTCCAGCGCTGCCTCCCTGGACCCTGAATGAGGGTGTCACGTCACCACCCACCACCACCTCTAGTCCAGTAGAATCAAGGTATTGGGGAGTGAAAGCAGCTCTCCTCACAAAAACAAGATGGAAGCTCTTTCTCTACCTATGTTGTTTGAAAGTAATATATGCTGTTTGAGAATAACCCCAAACAACAAAAATCCATGAAGTGTGTCACATGTATTTCTCAAACAGTACTTCAAAAAAAAAACATAAAAATATGGAGTTCCTGTCGTGGCACAGCGGAAACGAATCTGACTAGGAACCATGAGGTTGCAGGTTCGGTCCCTGGCCTTGATCAGTGGGTTAAGGATCCAGAGTTGCCATGACCTGTGGTGTAGGTCACAGATGCGGCTCAGATCTGGCATTGCTGTGGCTGTGCTGTTGGCCGGCAGCTATAGCTCCTATTCAACCCCTAGCCTGAGAACCTCCATATGCCACAGATGTGGGCCTAAAAGACAAAAGACCAAAAAAAAAAAAAAAACCACGCATAAAAATAGATGCACCGCTCCCAAAATAGGGCAAGACACCAAAGGCCCCATGCCCTCCCACAGGCAGGCACCATGTCCCAGCTGTGCCCTACCCAGCAGCTCTCTGAACCCTCACACGTGATGTTGATGATCTATTTCTCCCTGGGTCAACCACCCAAACCCCACACCCTGCCCACCAGTCCACATGGCCTCCAGTGAAACCACACACGTGCTTCCTCAGAAACGTGCAATTTTGATCTCAGTGAAGATTTCACAAGATATGAACAAAAGGTAACAACACTAAAAGTATACTGCTCAATCTGCCTCTTTTAGATTTATCTACTCGTCCTACGGGTCAGTGCCAGTACTCTGAACCAGTATCTTTTCATTTTAAAGGTGCTAGTTACCATGTTACTTAATATAAAATCTACCTTTCAGATAGATTTTGGAAAACTTATCACCAGCTCTAAATCAGTATGTGTTCTGTTACACTTGTAAAAATAAAAACCTTAGCTATAAGCATATTAACATATACAGACATGCTACTTTTTTATTTAAAAGGATTACTTGTTAGGTAAGGGCAGAGATACAACTGCTCTTATTTACAGAAATAAGACTGCATTTGAAGAGAAGGCTGCAGTCTGGGTGGCCGGACCTCTCACCAGGATGTCCTGGTACATGATTTACGGCTCCAGGAGCCCTGCCTAAAGCTAATTACATGTTCACAGCCACACAGGAAGTTTGAATTTCCTTTACATCTCCGGGGAGATCATCTACGAGGAGCTCATATAAGGAAACCAAACAACGGCTATCTCTTACCTTCTACATGGCACATAAAACATTATTTAAAAATCACACCACAGACTCTTAAAAATGGAAAATACCTCGGAGGCCATTTATAGGAAACCCCACATGCAGCACCACCAACAAAAACTGGAGGACGGTGATTATTAAAAGTTATGAAGCAAGTCATTGCTTACTCAACAGTCAGAGAACACTTATTCTGTGCCATGACGAGCCCAACGCCAGCTCTCTGGGAAGCTGGTCAGACAAGGCATAAATACATGGACATCCTAAAATGAGTAAGATGAAAACATCCACTTTCCAGGGTCTCACAGTCCAGTGGAAGAAGGAGGTGCGGAATGAACAGGTCCAATCCTTTACAAACCCTACTGAGAACACAAGGTACGTGCATGCACAAGGTGCAATGGGAGTGGAGAGAGCGAGTCCCTGGCTCTGCCTCTGGGGGACAGAGAGGGAGGTCTGGCCGCAGGTGTGAGAAAGTATGGGCCACCTAAAGACCAGGAACTGGCCAGAACAGGGAAACATCAAAGTGACAGGCGGCAGGAAGGCCCTTCCTCTGATACAGAGCACTGATGAAGTGTCCTTCCTAAGAAGTGACCTAGTGCTGCAGAGGATGGACTGAAGGACACCAAATGGGGGGCTCAGGGAGGGGGGCCAGAATGTCACCTCCTTCCTTATAAACCCTTTCCTGACCTTAATCTGAGCTCCACTCTCAAAAGTACCCTCAACCCACACCTCCCCAGGATATAACGGCCTGAATACTGCTTCCCTAAATCTGCTCTTCCCCAAAATGGGCTGAGAACCTCCAGCCCCTTCTCTAGGCTCCACATACCTGTGTGCAGCGGCACTGACTAGAAGGACCTGGTGTGCAAGCAGAGTCCAGCCACTATTATTTTCTCCATCTAGACACCGAGCTTCTCTTAACTTCATCTAAGAAAATACCCTGTTGTGCCAGGGGCTACCAGAGGCCTATACTGAGTTCACAGTCACCTAATACTACAAAGTCTCTTTCACACAATCTGCAGCTAAGCTGCTTTCCTCCTTTTCCGGACAACATTTTATTATGAAAATTTTCAAACACACAGAAATGCTGAAGAAACAGAACAGTAAACACTCACTTTTCTCCTTTTCATAACCGCTTAATTCATAAAATTTATGCCTCTTATCTGTTAAAATTATCATTTGGTCAGAGTTCCCGTCATGGCTCAGCGGTTAGGATCCATGAGGATGTGGGTTCAATCCCCGGCCTTGCTCAGTGGGTTAAGGATCCAGCATTGCTGTGAGCTGTGGTGTAGGTCGCAGACGAGGCTTAGATCCTGAGTTGCTGTGGCTGGCAGCTGCAGCTCCAATATGACCCCTAGCCTGGGAACTTCCATATGCTACGGGTGTGGCCCTTAAAAAAAAAAAAAAGCAAAATTATCACTTGCTCAAATTCCACTTAAGGACTAGCTTTTGAGATATTTTAAAACTCTGACTTCCACTTGAAACCCATTAGTTCTCCCTCTAAATTGTGCTATCTTCAAGCTAAGCTATTTGCCCACCAGGATCCTCATCTTCAATAAAAGGAGGCTGGATTCTAAGAAATCTCGAAGATATCTCCTGACTACCAAATCCTTCTAATTTAATCCAATTCATGAAACCAATGATGATGTTTCAGGTATAGAACAAAGCAGTGATAAGGCTCTGGGAAGCATCACCAGACCTGGCCCGAGGTCTCAGAGCAGCAACAGAGCACTGAACTTCAAGTCAGGAGAACTGGGTTCATACTCCAGCTTTGCCACACAAGCTGTGACTGTAGGCAAATCACTTCATCACTTCATATCTTTGCAAATGCTTCCTCTCCTATAAAGAGGAGTTGAAAAAACCTAATTTATAGAGTTACTGTACAAAATAATGTGTGTAGACCAAGAAAAAAAACCAAAATCCCAACATACTTATTCCAGAAGTTATTTCAAAGGTCAGAGTAATGATCCAACAACCCAAGGACAGGGATGGCAATGCCTTTCTGTGATTCAGAAGCCCCACCCTCTTCAATCACCCATCCATGAAAAACACACTAATCAAGTTTCAGAAATAAAGCCAAGAGGACCTTAAGAATTTTTCGTAACTATCATTACATTGCATCAAGTAGGATCCACCCATGGAGTTCCAGTTGTCGCTCAGAGGAAACAAACCTGACCAGTATTCATGAGGATGCAGGTTCAATCCCTGACCTCGATCAGTGGGTTAAGGATCCGACGCTGCTATAAGCTATGGGTAGTTACTGTGGTTGTGGCATAGGCCTTCGGCTGCAACTCTGATTTAACCCCTCGCCTGGGAACTTCCTTCCATGTGCAGCACTTGAGGTCCTAAAAATCAAAAAAAAAAAAAAAAAAGATTCACCCTAAATGGAAGAGAACACAAACCACCCTGGAGACCACGAGGGGGCTCTGAAGCCATCCCTCACCGAGAAGCATCTTCAGCCCTGGCACAGTGTGAGACACAAAGCCCTGGTGGTAACCACAGGGGCGGCCCCCAGGCCCTTGTCCTGAAGTCATACCAGGACCCTGACTGGTTTACCACTTCTTCTTCTGAACTCCTCTGGGCACCTCCTCCTCAACTTCAAGTAGAACCATTTTTTCCCTGTGTTACACTAAATGTACTGCCATTTTAAATTACTTAAATGTAATTGTTATTTAACTGATAATATTTAAATCCACTGTGGTTATTTTAAAAACCAGTATGGGAGACTGTACCACCCACCACATTCATCAAATCTATGTCCCCAGGCAAGTTACTTAACCTGAAATTTTAGTTTCCTCATATGTAAAATGGGCTAGAAATAACACTACCTACCCTCTAAGAATGTTGAGAGGATTAAATTAAATAATTCACCTTAGTAGGGTGGCAGTCCACAGTAAAGACGGGATAAAGGGAGCCATCCTAATTTATAACACACTGCATGCCCCAAGTATGACTAATGCCTTGTTAAAATAAAAGCAGCAACCCAAAAGACACTCTGTAAGAGAAACCCTTCATAAGCAATGACTAAAGGTTATTTTTACTCACTACTTCATGAAATTATACACTGTGGCACAAAGAAGTCAACAAATAACACTTGCTTCTGGCTCCTTTCCACTGAAAATTATACATCAAGAAACACTGAAAACATATGGTAGAGAGTTCCCTGAACAGTGATCAGGAAACCTGGATTGTGGTCGCTGTCCTGGCACACCTGCATGATCCTGAGCAAGTCATGCTAACTCTGTGAGCTCTGTTTACAAGGTGAGGGGGATGGATTAGGACCTTTTTTTTTTTTTGCTTTTTGCTTTTAGGACCCAACACATGGCATATGGAGGTTCCCAGGCCAGGGGTCCAATCGGAGCTATAGCTGCCGGCCTACTGCACAGCCATAGCAACATCAGATCTTAGCTGCATCTGTGACCTGGACCACAGCTCATGGCAATGCTGGATCCTCAAACCCACTGAGCGATGCCAGGGATCGAACCCGCAACCTCATGGTTCCTAGTTGGATTCATTTCCTCTGTGCCACAGTGGAAACTCCCAGAAATTCAAATGTTCTATTTCATGATTTATACCCTCAGAACCAGGAATCAAAACTTTTTTTTAGGAGTTCCCATTGTGGCACAGTAGAAACAAATCCTACTAGGAACCATGAGGTTGGGGGTTCAATCCCTGGCCTTGTTCAGTGGGTTAAGGATTTGGCATTGCTGTGAACTGTGGTGTAGGTTGACGATGTGGCTCAGATCTGGCATTGCTGTGGCTGTGGTGCACCCTGAAAAGCAAAAAAAAAAAAAAAATCCTTTTTTTCCAAGAAGAAACTGCTTATTAGCTATGATTTTTTATGTCTGTCAACATCCCGCTAAAACTTTTTTTTTTTTGTCTTTTTGCCATTTCTTGGGCTGCTCCCGTGGCATATGGAGGTTCCCAGGCTAGGGGTCTAATCGGAGCTGTAGCTGCCAGCCTACGCCAGAGCCACAGCAACTCGGGATCCAAGCCATGTCTGTGACCTACACCACAGCTCACGGCAACAACGGATCCTTGACCCACTGAGCAAGGGCAGGGATTGAACCCGCAAACTCATGGTTCCTAGTCGGATTCGTTAACCACTGCACCATGACGGGAACTCCTAGAACGATTTTTAAAAAAGGTTTCAACCCAGGAGTTCCCATAGTGGCTCAGCTGAAACAAATCTGACTAATATCCACGAGGATGCAGGATCAATCCCTGGCCTCGCTCAGTGGGTTAAGAATCCGGTGTTGCCGTGAGCTATGGTGAGCTATGGTGTAGGCTGCAGATGCAGCTCGGATCTGGCATTGCTGTGGCTGTGGTGTAGGCTGGCACAGGCCAGCAGCTACAGCTCCAATTCAACCCCTAGCCTGGGAACCTCCACATGCTGCGAACATGGCCCTAAAAAGACAAAAAATAAATAAATAATTTTTTTTTAATTTAAAAAAGGTTTCAACACAAGCAATCTAAATACATTTACCTCTCTTACTTTACAAACTCCACATTCAAAATGTGAGATCATATTAAAATTTTAAACTAAAAGGACACTTAAAATGCTGAGAAGGAATCACACTGTCACAGGAAAACTGGAGGAGTTCCGGTCATGGTGCAGTGGAAACGAAATCTGACTAGGATCCATGAGGACACAGGTTCAATCCCTGGCCTTGCTCAGTGGGTTAAGGATCCAGCGTTGCCATGAGCTGTGGTGTAGGTTGAAGATGTGGCTCGGATCTGGCATTGCTATGACAGTGGTATAGGCCAGCAGCTACAGCTCCCATTTGACCCTTAGCCTGATAACCTCCATATGACATGGGTGTGGCCCTAAAAGAGCAAAAAAAAAAGTCCACAGGAAAACTGGAATTTAGCAAACTCAGCTGAAGTCTGTAAGCAAAGGTTATAAATGAATCAAAACCAACCACCAATTGATACAATCACGAGTGCTACAAAACCAAACAAAAAGCTGAAAAGAAATTCAATGAAAAATGTTTTAATAAATCATAACACAATAGCCTTCCCATATTGAATTCCTTAACATATATGTTCTTAACCGTCCTTCTTGTGAACTGCAACACGCAACCAGAAAGTGCTACGCCAGGAACTCCAAGGAGTAATGTCTTTTTATGTGGATCCAGACCAAGCAGAGAATCCCAGGCCCAAAGGCATCTCCTGGCCCCTATCCTTGTCTGTCACACTGTGACTACACGACCACTTGCACTGGGCAACGTTTGAAGCCTGGCTTCTTCAGTGGAGTCCCAATTCCAGGTCTGTCTTTAAAATGTATACATTTAAATGCACTTTCTGGTTCCTACTAGGAACCATGAGATTGCAGGTTCGATCTCTAGCCTTGCTCAATGAGTTAAGGATCTGGCGCTGCCGTGAGCTGTGGTGTAGGTCACAGACTTGGCTTGAATGTGATGTTGCTGTGGCTGTGGCATAGGCCAGAAGCATCTGCTTGGATACTTTGTCTTGTAGATTCGCCACCACGCTCCCAAGCAGACGCTGAAAGTGGCCAGGAGGAGGCGATGGCAAGCAGGGCTGACACAAATGGAAGATTGGGGGGAGATCAGACCTCACTGAAACTGCATAAAAAGTTGCATAGGAGACAAAGGATGAAGTATGTTTCAAAAATCTGGCTTTGTGACGGGCAGAGTCAGAGGGTAACAAGGAGGATGAGACACTGTGCTGATGTTGCTCATGTTTAAGTACCAGAGTAAGCGGCCTAGAGGAAGACTTCGCTGCCCAGCACCAGAACATCTGATTGATAATTGCCCTACACGCCTGGAAAGGAGGAAGAAACTGAGATTAGAGAATTAAGCAGCTTGCCCAAAGTCTGAGCTCTTTTCTCTGAACTGCAACTACTGACAAACATGCTAGAAAAAAGGAGTTAACTACCAGCAATAAAAATCCAAAAGGGCAATTCTATTTCCACTTCTTTTGACCACAGAAAAGCCCACTCATACTAATTTGATTTCTCTCTACTACCTTACAAGATTTAACACAAGGAAATCTTTAGAAACAACCAGAAGCTCACTGCATTATTCAAACTCAGAACTGTTAAGTATTCTCCTTCTTACTGCTTTCCAGAGAATAATAACAAAGAAATCTAATCTTACATCAAGACCTCGTCAGATCCATTTCTGGAGATCTTTTCTTTTTAATACAAGCAACTGAAAGGCCGTTAAACTACTGCCGATAAATAACATTCCAGACAAATGACAAGGCTGGAAAAGGACAGCCCAAAAGAAGTTCTGGCTACAATACACAAACGATTTTTCCAGATTTAGTCCAAAACAAATTGGCTCCCCAAATTCAAACTCCCAGAATGCAAGAAATTTTGAGTCTCCTCTCCCTCTTCAGACAAAGTTTTTGAATATTTACAAAAAGAAAATCTTTATTCAGGACCCCTTCAAACCATGGCTTTATGCTCAGATTTTTGGCAGGCAGTTACAAAATTACACAATACTGTTTTCATAAAATAACTGTCCACCATATTTTTAGTTAAAAATATCCATTGAATGTATTTGTACATTTATAAACAAACTCTGAACTGAAATATAAAATGAAACACTTTCTCTTGTATTTCACTAATCATTCAAATGTAACAATGTAATAAATTCTTTAAAAGAAGCTTAAAAATTTCAGATTTGAGAAATGTTTTGCCAGCACCACAAAGGAAGTCTCTCTAAACTAAACAAGATGAAAAAGATTAGAATTTGATTTCAGGAGTTCCCGTCTTGTAGCTCAGCAATTAACAAACCCAACTAGTATCCACAAGGACTTGGATGTGATCCCTGGCCTTGCTCAGTGGGTTAAGGGTCCGGCCTTGCCCTGAGCTCTGGTGGAGGTCACAGACGCGGCTCAGATCCTGCATTTCTATGGCTGGGGCGTAGGCCGGCAGCTGCAGCTCGATTGGACCCCTAGCCTGGGAACTTCCATAAAATGCAGATTAGTCCCTAAAAAAAGAAGACCAAAAAAAAAAAAAATTACAGAGACAGGGAACCAAACACTGACAGACACACAAAATCAAAGCCAGGATGTGAAGGAGTTCCCCGGTGGCTCAGCAGGTTAAGGATCTGGAGTCATCATCACTGCTGTGAAATGGGTTCAATCCCTGGCCCGGGAACATCTGTATTCCATGGTTGTGGCAAAAAAAAAAAAAAGGCAGTATGTGAAGAGACTGAACCACTGCTGAAAAGATGTATGTGCATGTGTGTCAAAAGTAAATCTTGGAAGCCCCCTCTAGACACCTGTTACACAGCCTGTTTTAAGACACCATGCAACTCAGTATAAACTTCTACTCACTTATCAGTGGAAGGATGAGGATGTTAGAGGGAAAAAAGAGGAAAATTATAGCAAGCACTTCCTTCTGAGTTCCAAATGTCACAGTCCATACTTCCTTCTGAAAATGCTGAGACTCGCCATATTTTTCAATTACACTGACTTTTCTGTTGCCAATTTAGGATACACTGCTTGTCTTCACTGTGTAAATAATGTATTACAAGTCCAAGCGCTAAACTCAATGACATGTAAGAATTTCAGGACAACATCACAAACTCAGTATCAAGGAAATACAACATGTAAAATTAATGTTTCTTCCCAATGCTTCATTCTAATTTTTAAAAAATAAAATTTCAGGGAGTTCCCGTCGTGGCGCAGTGGTTAACGAATCCGACTAGGAACCATGAGGTTGCGGGTTCGGTCCCTGCCCTTGCTCAGTGGGTTAACGATCCGGCGTTGCCGTGAGCTGTGGTGTAGGTTGCAGACGCGGCTCGGATCCCGCGTTGCTGTGGCTCTGGCGTAGGCCGGTGGCTACAGCTCCGATTCGACCCCTAGCCTGGGAACCTCCATATGCCGCGGGAGCAGTCCAAGAAATAGCAAAAAAAAAGACAAAAAAAAAGTAAAATTTCAGAACACTACTGCCTGATTTAGCAAATTCTGACTTTCAGTAACAGGTTACTGGTAGCAGATATTGAGAATAGACTCCCACATAAATGGGACAGCACTTCACCGCCAACTCAGCAGAAAAGGCTTTCAAATTCTAAGCCTTCAAAACCATTTCCTAGGTTCAAAATATTACTCCCTAAATTACCAAATCCTACCTCTGAAAATGGTCTATCTACTCTGATTTGCTGAAAAAATTAGTAGTTTAACTATATCAGTTTTAAAAACGACCATCCCTTCTAAGCACTTTAAAACACATAATAAACAGGTTTTTCAAAGAGAGAGGAGTGGCATTGCTCTGGGCCACAGCACTAAACACACAGCAATGATGCCAGAAGGCAGATCTCTGACAGCAGCCTGGCACACTGTGGGCAGGCACTCACAAATTCAACCTGGTGGGGAGAGCTCACATTATTCAGGTAGAGCCTGGGTTCAAGTGCTACTTCCACCCTTCACTAGTTATGTGGCTCTGGGCACCTCACTCACATCCAACCCCAGTTCTCACATCTCCAGGTATCAGCTAAGAGCTCCCAAGTAGGACCTGCCTCAGGACCACACCATATAGCGTGTGGAAATGCCTGTAAATCAATGACGGTATCCTTCCCTCCTCACTACACCAGATGCAAACCCGTTTTATCCTAATTTCTCACTTCCTCCTTCCTTCTCCTCACACTGCCAGCAGAAAAGGAAGGCTCTCTCTTCCCAGGACAATCCCCATGGCAGCTCCGATTCTGCCTTCCAGGCATCCCCTCCCAGATATGATCACCACTGCTTTCATCACTCAGGGGTCTAACCCAGAATAGCCTTCCTTTGCTTTCCTCACTCAGTCAGTCACCAGCTTGGACTTGCCCTTCCTCTGGTGTCTAGCCCTCTCCTCACTCTCGCCCTCATCCAGTCTGAGTTGACCCACTGGCCTTTCATCACACATCCTTGATGGACACACATCTCTCCCTGAACTTTTCTGTGTTCTTTCAATCCTTTCTATCCTTCCATACTTCTTTTTGAATTGTTGCTCTTTTAAGATGAGATAGTGGTATTGTGGATTTCTGTAAAAGAGTCTTTATTAATTAAATAAGAAAATAATAGAAAAATATCTGGGAAATTCTCAAATACTTAGAAACTAACACACTCCTAGATAATCCATGAGTCAAAGAAAAAATCAGGAGTTCCTGTCACGGCTCAGCAGTAACAAACCCTACTAGTATCCAGGAGGACTCGGGTTTGAACCCTGGCCCTGATCAGTAGGTTAAGAATCCAGCATTGCCGTCAGCTGTGGTGGAGTAGGTCACAGACGTGGCTCAGAGCCCACACGGCTGTGGCTGTGGCATAGGCCAGCAGCTACCACTCTGATTTGACTCCTAGTCTGGGAACTTCCACATGCTAAGGGTGCAGTCCTAAAGAGACACCCCCCCCAAAAAAAAAAGCACGAGAGAGAAAATCAAAGGGGAAATTACCATGTATTTTATTTTATTTACTTTATTCTTTTGTCTTTTTGTCTTATTAGGGCCACACCCATGACAAACGGAGGTTCCCAGGCTACGGGTCTAATTGGAGCTAGAGCTGCCAGCCTATACCATAGCCACAGCCACGCCAGATCCGAGCCGTGTCTGCGACCTATACCACAGCTCATGGCAACGCTGGATCCTTAGCCCACTGAGTGAGGCCAGGGATCCAACCTGCAACCTCATGGTTCCTAGTCGGATTCGTTTCTGCTACGCCAAGATGGGAATTCCCCCACAATTTATTTTAAACTGAATGAAAATGAAAACATGAGATAGCGAAGTCTGTGTGATGCCCCTAAAGCAACACTTAAAAGAAAATTTATGATATTAAACCTATTTTAAAAAAGACAAATTTCTAAAATCAATAACTCAGATTCTATCTAAAGAAACATGGGGGAGTTCCTGTCGTGGCGCAGTGGTTAGCGAATCCGACTAGGAACCATGAGGTTGCTGGTTTGATCCCTGGCCTTGCTTAGTGGGTTGATGATCCGGCATTGCCATGAGCCGTTGGTGTAGGTTGCAGACGCGGCTCGGATCCCGAGTTGCTGTGGCTCTGGCATAGGCCGGTGGCTACAGCTCCAATTAGACCCCTAGCCTGGGAACCTCCATATGCCGAGGGAGCGGCCCAAGAAATGGCAAAAAGACAAAAAAAAAAAAAAGAAAGAAAGAAACATGAAAAAAAAAAAAAAAAGCAAATGAAGGGAGTTCCCATCGTGGCTCAGTCGTTAACGAATCCAACTAGGAACCATGAGGTTGCAGGTTCGATCCCTGGCATTGCTCAGTAGGTTAAGGATCCGGAGTTGCCGTGAGCTGTGGTGTAAGTTGCAGACAAGGCTCAGATTCCGAGTTGCTGTGGCTGTGGCATAGGCTAGCGGCTGCAGGTCCAATTAGATCCCTAGCCTGGGAACCTCCAAATGCCATGGGTATAGTCCTAAAAAGCAAAAACAAACAAACAAACAAACAAAAAAACAACCTCTTAAGTAAAATTGGAGTAGAAGGAAACCCTCAATTCTAATAAAAATCTACAGCTATTACCACATGTTAACAATGAACAAGAAAGAAAAGAAAGAAAGGGTGGAAGGAAGAGAAGAGGGAGGGAGGGAGGGAAGAAGGAAGAGGGAGAGAGAGAAAGAAAGAAAGGAAGAAAGAAAGTCATTTCTCCCAAATTTATCTATACAGTCAACACAATCCAAATTCCAGCAAGCTTTTTTGTATAAATAGCTGGCTGACTCTAAAACTCATACAGAAAAAGGACTTGGAGAAGAGACTTGTGGCTGCCTGATGGGAAGGGGAGGGAGTGGGAGGGATCGGGAGCTTGGGCTTATCAGACACAACTTAGAATAGATTTACAAGGAGATCCTGCTGAATAGCATTGAGAACTTTGTCTAGATACTCATGTTGCAACAGAAGAAAGGGTGGGGGAAAAAATGTAATCGTAATGTATACATGTAAGGATAACCTGACCCCCTTGCTGTACAGTGGGAAAATAAAAAATATATTAAAAAATAAAAATTAAAAAAAATAAAATAAAATTCATACAGAAAAAAATTTTTAATAAAATTATAAATAAATAAATAAACAAAGCCAAGGTGAAAATACTGGTGGCAGAAAAAAATAAAAAATAAAATAAAATACATGCAGAAGGAGTTTCCACTATGGTGCACCAGAAACGAATCCAACTAGGAACCATGAGGTTTCGGGTTCAATCCCTGGCCCCGCTCAGTGGGTTAAGGATCCGGCATTGCTGTGAGCTATGGTGTGGGTCACAGACACAGCTCGAATCCAGTGCTGCTGTGGCTGTGGTGTAGGCCCAGCAGCTACAGCTCCAATTCGACCCCTAGCCTGGGAACCTCCATTTGGCACAGGTATGGCCCTACAAAGCTATATATATATATATATATATATGCACACACACACACATACACACACATATATAATAAAATTCATACAGAAATACAAAGTGCCTAGACTTGATAAATGCTGAAGTTGGGTGATGACTACATCACTGCTGGGTTTCATTATATTTTCTCTACTTTGTGATTATTTGAAATTTTCCACAGTGAAGAAGTGTTTTGTTTTAATAGACACCAAGATGCTTTCAGGCACACATGTAAACACAAATGACCTTTAAATTTTTCATTACAACACAAAAACAGTGTCCTTTTTTATACCACCTTAAGTCTAACCCCTGGCCTGGTTTCCCAAGCCCTCTATGTTTCCTGCTTCTCTATGACAGGGGACAAACAGCAAACTACAGCCCATGGGCCAAATATGGCTCATCACTTGTTTTTGTACAGTCCACAAACTAAGAATATTTTGCATTTTTAAATGTTTGGGGGGGATCAAAAGAGTATTTTTTGACACCAAAAATTCTATAAAATTTAAATTTTCAGGTCCACAAAGAAAACTTTATTGAAACACTGGTATACTCATTCATTCATGTATTTCTATGGGTACTTCTGTGCTACAATGACAGAGTTGATTAGTTGCATCAGAGACCTGCAAAATCTAAAACGTTTACTACCTAGCCCTTTACAGAAAAAGTGTCAGCCTTTCTCTACTCAAGGATATGCCTTCCCTCTCTCTGCTGACTTTCATATAGAAATACAAGTGACTATATTCCTCACCTCAAGAATGCTCATTACTGCCTCTCCTTTGTTCAAACCCCGGCTACTCCTAAAAGCCCAATTCCCTTTTTTCCCCTGTTCCAAATCCTGACCATAACCAGCAGCTTATATGGAAGCAGGTCAGCAAAACATTCCTTGTTACTCTACAGATTGACACTTCAGAGGTGCCCCTTCAACTCTTGGGCAGTGTTTCCTATGTGGGGCTCAATGTCGGTACAACTTAGTTACCAGTTAAGAGAACCTGCTAAAGCAGCACAAAATAAATCCAGTCCTCTTTCCATGCGAAAGCTCTTCAAACATTTCAATTACAGGGGAAACAATGCCCTATCTAGTCTTCTATTCTCCAGGAGAAATGACACTATAATTCCTTCAACCATATGACAAATGCATTCCAGCTGAAAGGCAACATGTTATAGCAAAAAGAACACAAGACAGTCAGAAATCTGGGCTCAAATCCAAGCTCGGTCACCGGTTAACTCTGTATTCTTAACCTCATTTCCTCACTTATAAAATTAAGGAAAATAACATTTGTTCGAACTATCTTAGGATGTATTATGAGAGGAGCATAATTCATGAAAGGTACACATTAAATGAATGCTTTCAACCAGGGCTCTATGGATGCCCATTAGGTCCCACAGTGCTACTAACTGAAACTTCATAAACCTTATGAATTAAGTTAGTTTTATAAATAAAGTTTTGGAACCCAACCCAATTAAACACAGGTCAGGTGAGGGAGCAGACGCCAGAGCAAAGGCAGGAGAGGAGGTGATCAAGATCCCAGACAGCTAGACGGTATCTAGATTAGCATTTACATTCAACACTAGATCTTCAGAAATGTAAAAGATAAAATAAACTTGCAGGCTGCTTTTTTTTTTCTGCTTTTTTTTTTTTTTTTTTTCTTTTTTGGCTGCCCTGCAGCATATGGAGTTCCCAGGCCAGGGGTCAGATCCAAGCCACAGTTTCGACCTACACAGCAGCTGCAGCAACGCCAGATCCTTTAACCCACTGTGCCAGGCAGGGGATTGAACCTTTGTCCCAACGCTCCAGAGACACCACGGACTCTGCTGCACCACAGCAGAAACTCACTTTTTTTTTTTTTTTTAATTTAAAAACAAGGAATGTCAGTAACTGAATTACCCCCCTACATTTCTGCAAAATAGTATTTTATCCACTAGAATGACATTCTGAATATTGACAGATGATTAGCATTCCATCATGATGGAGCTGGTCTGGTTGAACAAGCCTTAGACCTGGATGGGTAACATGAAGGCTGAATAACTGTGTGTCTAAAGTATGCATTTCTAACTTCATTTCAAAGCCAGATATGTAAAAAAAAAGAAATCAGAAACAAAACATTTAACCTCATCACCTTTAAAGCCAACATAGAGGAATTAGTGCAGGCCCAACTAGGCCGCATATCAATACAAATCTACCTTGACTGGGGGAGTGGGGGTGGTTATCATTTTTCCCTCTAGGCCTAATCACTCTAGATGACCCAGATTATTTTCCCTAAGCATCACCATGAATAATTTAAAGTAGACTTTACTGGAGGGACAATCTCAATAATTCAGAGGGAAGGAGTTCCCGTTGTGACCATGAGGTTGCGGTTCGGTCCCTGGCCTTGCTTAGTGGGTTGATGATCCAGCGTTGCCGTGAGCTGTGGTGGAGGTTGCAGACGCGGCTCAGATCCCGAGTTGCTGTGGCTCTGGCACAGGCCAGTGGCTACAGCTCCGACTGGACCCCTAAGCCTGGGAATCTCCATATGCCGTGGGAGTGGCCCTAAGAAAGACAAATAATAATAATAATAATAATAATAATAATAATAATAATTCAGAGGGCAATATAATAAATATAGAAAAGTCCAGGAAGAAAACAAGACTCTTGACTGGGCCTGGAAGTTTTGCCATGTCCCCCAAAAGTGCTCTCACCTGCATCCTCACAAACCTCCAATACATAAACCAAGCCTCCTGGGACAGATGTCTATTACCGACCACTAGAGAAAGAGGATTTAGATACAATTTATCAAAGTGCACTTTGCTACATTTAGTAGCTCATCAGTTTATCTCAGGAAACTCTATATCCACATTAACCAACTGGGTTTGCTTTATTTTGTTTTTTGTTTTTTTGTGTTTTGTATTTTTATGGCCTCACCTGTGGCATATATAAATTCTCAGACTAGGGGTCCAACGGGAGCTACAGCTGCTGGCCTATACCACAGCCACAGCCACATCAGATCCAAGCCACATCTTTCACCTACACCACAGCTCACGGCAATGCCAGATCCTCAACCCACTGAGCGAGGCTAGGGATTGAAACTGCAACCTCATGTTTCCTAGTTGGATTTGTTTCCACTGCACCATGAGGAGAACTCCCCAACTGGGTTTTTTGTTGTTTTTTTTTTTTTTTTTGCTTTTGTCTTTTTAGAGCCGCACTTGCGACATATGGAGGTTCCCAAGCTAGGAGTCTAATTGGAGCCGTAGCCACCAGCCTATGCCAGGGCCACAGCAACACCAGATCTGAGCTGCATCTGTGACCTACACTACAGCTCACCGCAACGCCGGATCCTTAACCCACTGAGCGAGGCCAGGGATCAAACCAGCAACCTCATGGTTCCTAGTTGGATTCGTTTCAGCTGCACCATGATGGGAACTCCCCAACTGGGTTTTTTTTTTAATTATTATTATTTTTTCAATGAAAATGCTTCCATGTTCTCCTGCAAGATTAATACTAATTGGGAATTCTAACAACATTTAGGGAAATCTAGCCTTTGGTACTTCACATACACTACTCAGAGTGCTGCCACAGACTCAAATTGTGCTGGTAAAACCCTATGTTATATTACTTTTTTCCTGACTTCCCATCCCCTATTCTACTAGAAAGTAAACTCTAAGAGTGCAGAGGGTTTTGTTTTGTTCAATGCTGCTGCCCCAGAGCCTAGAACAGTGCCTGGTACAGAACTGAATGAACAGTCTATTTACACTATAGAATAGTACTATGAAGCCATTAATCACAGTGAGTCATGGATATCAGCCGATTTAATGGAATTTCCAGAAGTATTAAGTGAGGAAAACAAAGAAACAAAAAAAGCTGAAGTGTCAAAAATGTCCCATGTTTTTAAAAAGTATGCCCCGAAAACCCACACACTAATGAGGAAGTGGAGAACCTGGAACTTCACACCCTGGAAGGAATGTAAAATTGAGCAGCTTTGGAAAACAGCTGGTGGTTCCTCAAAAAGCTTAACACTGCTACCCTAGGACGAAGTGAGAACTGAAAACATCTATTCACACAAAAACTTGTACATGGATGTTTACAGCAGGATTTTATTGTTGTTGTTGTTGTTGTTGATGCTTTTTTAGGGCCACGCCTACAACATATGGAGGGTCCCAGGCTAGGGGTCTAATCAGAGCTGCAGCTGCCAGCCTACACCACAGCCACAGCCACAGCAACATGGGATCTGAGCTGCGTCTGCGACCTACACCACAGTTCATGGCAATGCCAGATCCTTAACCCACTGAGCAAGGCCAGGGATCAAACCCACAACCTCATGGTTCCTAGTTGGATTCATTTCCACTGTGCCATAACAGGAACTCCTATGGCATTATTTAGCCAAAGGTGGAATAAACCAAATATCCAGCAACTAATGAATAGATAACAAAGTATGGACTATTATTTAGCCCTAACAGAAATGAAATACTAAAAAGCTACAATATGCATAACCCTTGAAAACATTATGCTAAATGAAAGAAGTCAGACAAAAGGCTACATATTGTCTGATTCCATTTATACGAAATATCCAGAACAGGCAAATTCAGAAAAAGAAAGGATTAGTTATAGCCAGGGGCTGGTAGGTGTGGAGAATGAGGAGTAACTATTAATGGATACAAGTTACTGAGGGGAGAGGAAACAATTGCTAAGGCATAAGGAAAGATAAACCAAAAAAAGGTCTCAAAAAAACCCCCAAGGCTAGAGGTCCTGAATTGGGTGACTAGGCAAGGCTGAATAAGTACACAAAAGAAGTGGGTGTAAAGAACAAAAATGAGGAACAGGGTTGAAAAATCCACTATGTAATCTGTCTTGGGAGAGAGAGCATATCTGAGTGAGTGTGGCAATATGATGAAGCTCACAGAAAATGCAGAGGCTTGAAAGGGGGAAGGACAAGAACACAGGACAAAAGATTTAAGACCGGCCAAAGCCAAGATTTTAAGAAATGTATGCAGGGAGAAAACTCAACAGTTCCTATTCAAGAACTCTTGGGCCTGGTGGGCAGAGCAAACCATGACCAGGGAGGCTTCCAGGGAAAGAATGGAGTGGGACTCAGGGCACTGGTGTCTACAACATTGGAGGAAAGGAGCATCTCTCAGGATAAAGTGTCCAGTTGTGACCGTTCTGGAAAAAAGCAGCCCTAACGGACTGCCTCAGGGATTCAGAGGTGAAAAGGTGCCTCTGGAAAATGGCTGAGTTGGGATTTTCCCCAAGAACGAGAGAAGGGAGAGAGGAAGCAAGGGACCGCTTTCAATTTAACAGGTATTTCTTCATAAATCTTAACACTACCTACCATCAGTTTCTCTGCATCTTTCCTAAGCTTAACCAGGGTCCTTTTTTTCCCTTTGGGTGAACTCAGTTCTTTGGGGGCTTTGTTTTTTTAAGAGACAAAGTATTCTTCCCCTTTAACTTTAGTTTTCCATGGGCCATAGGCACAAGAGACAAACTTGAAATTTAATACTTTAATTTCTTAAAACTTTACCAGCCATGGAGTTCCCTGGTGACCTAGTGGTTAAGGACCCAGGGTTGTTGCTGCTGTGTTAAGGGTTGGATTCCTGGTCTGGGAATTTCCACATGCTTTGAGGGTGATCAAAAAAAAAAAAAATTTACCTTCCAAAAAATTTTTAAAAAAACCCAACAACCTAGAGCTCCCATCATGGCACAGCAGAAACAAATCCAACTAGAGACCATGAGGTTGCACGTTCAATCCCTGGCCTCATTCAGTGGGTTAGGGATCCAGCAGTGCTGTGAGCTGTAGTGTAGGTCACCAACATGACTCCCATCTGGCGGTGCTGTGGCTGTGGCATAGGCTGGCAGCTGTAGCTCCGATTAGACCCCTAGCCTGAGAACCTCCATATACCACGGGTGTGGCCCTAAAAAGCAAAAAAAAAAAAAAAAAAAAAAAAACCAAAAAAAACCAAAAACAAACAAACAAACAAAAAAACCCAAGGTGATGTACAAGAGGAAAAGGGAAAAAATACACACCGAGAGCATATTCCTTCCAGAGCTTGGAACAAAGATGATGCCTGCCTCATTTCTGGATTATAAACAGACATTAGAGACAGTTTCCTCTGTCAAGAAATTAGATTTAAATTAGAAACTAAGGGAGTTCCCGCCGTGGCGCAGTGGTTAACGAATCCGACTAGGAACCATGAGGTTGCAGGTTCGGTCCCTGCCCTTGCTCAGTGGGTTAACGATCCGGCGTTGCCGTGAGCTGTGGTGTAGGTTGCAGACGAGGCTCGGATCCCGCCTTGCTGTGGCTCTGGCGTAGGCTGGCGGCTACAGCTCCGATTAGACCCCTAGCCTGGGAACCTCCATATGCCGCGGGAGCGGCCCAAAGAAATAGCAACAGCAACAACAACAACTACAACAACAAAAGACAAAAAAAAGACCAAAAAAAAACAAAATAAAAAAAAAATAAATTAGACACTAAGATACAATTAAATAGGCTATCAGTTCGTGTGCATGGATGGGAGGTGTCTAGGGGCAGGGAGGCAAAGTGCACCTGGAGTGAAAAGCTCCTTACAGGCAATGACAAATGATCCACTTCTTTGGCAGTGCTGTGCCACCTGGCAGATGCAACAACCTTCCGTCTAGCCACATTCTCCGTTTTGCTCTGCACTGCGGCATAAAACGAGCTAGTACAGACAGCAGACAAACACAGGGAGCCAAATTCTAACTGGACAGGCTGCTAGACAAGCCTGCAGGAGACAGGATAAGGGATGCCCTCCAGGCAAGGGACTATCTGAGCTGAGTTTGGAAAGTGATGATCAGAGTTTTCTAGCAGAGGAAAACTGGTGGGGGGCGGAGGCAGGGGCTGGAGAGTGGAAGCCAGAACCTAGGACAGAGCTAAGGATGGCAGACCTGATTTTGAAGATAGTGGGAGCCCTTGAAGGACTTAAATTGTGCAAGGGAAGCGGCAGTGACTATGAACAGATTAGCATTTTAGAAAGACAGAAACAAGCGCAAATCTCTGGATTAAACCAAAAAATAAAGACAAAAACTATAATGAAGATGTAGGAAAAGGCCAGGAAGAACACCTGAAGAGATCTGCACTTTTCTCATGGACCAACATCCCTATTTTCACACTATCCTTTGAAACTGGAGAACTCAGAGGTGGATGAGTGCAATTGGTCCTCTCAAAGTGAGTATCTGAAGAACAAGAGACATTATTAATTTTTTTGTTTGTTTGTCCTGTTTTTCTTTCTTTACATTATTAATTTTAATTCAAGGAGTTCCCGTCACGGCTCAGTGGGAACAAATCTGACTAGCATCCATGAGGACACAGGTTCGATCCCTGGCCTCGCTCACTGGGTTAAGGAATCAGCATTGCTGTGGCCATGTTGCAGGCCTGCAGCTACAGCTGTTTTGACCCCTAGCCTGGGAACCTCCATATGCCACGGGTGTGGCCCTAAAACAAAAACATTTTAATTCAAGGCACTTTTAAAATGTATGCCCGGGAGTTCCCATAGAGGCTCTGTGGTAATGAATCCGACTAGTATCCAGGAGAATGTGGGTTCGATCCCTGGCTTTGCTCAGTGGGTTTAGGATCCAACATTGCCCTGACCTACGGTGTAGGTCACAGATGTGGCTCGGATCCCACATTGCTGTGGCTGTGGCATAGGACGGCAGCTACAGTTCTGATTCAACCCCTAGCCTGGGATCTTCCATATGCCATGTGTGCAGCCCTAAAAAGCAAAAAATAAATAAAATAAAATAAAATAAAATGTATGTCTGATACACATTATATATAGTTTTTTTAAGTACAAAAGAAATACCTACAATAACTCAAAATCTGAATCTGCTATTATTTTCATCGTTAAAGATTTTTAAGATTTCACAGATACAAAGATCATCTGTCATATTCATTTTGGGACAAACCACAGCCAGTCACTTCTCCCCTCAGCATATCTAAAATAGAACCTGTATGCCTAATTTCTCGATGGTCATGTTGTTTTACAGCAAAAGACTGAGACCACAATACTGAAAGATTTCTGAGCTGACGAAGAACCCCCACAGGGGTTCTTTACCTTGGCGGCCAGTCTACTCAATACTAACAATTCCAACCACCAGGAGGAATTTCCCTAGGCTTATTTTGTTGGCACAAGCACACACACAAAAATATCCTGACATTTTATATCTGGTAGAAAAGGATGATCAGAATAGAAATACCTTTGAACAACAAGCAAATTCAACGGAGCTTTCTTAGTTGCCTGTGTATTGTGACAAATGACCACAAAGTAAACTCATATTTATACTTTAAAAGTAATTTATATTTTAATCTCAGCATCGAAAGCCCCTGGAACTTTTTTCTAAACTCCCTTACAATGACAGCAAAACAATAAAATCCAGGTTCTCTTTACTTCTAAAAATACCTTATTTTGATTTAAAAAACCAACCTTCTATTTGCCATTTACAATCCCATATACTACCATTTACTATCACTGTCATTAAAATGTAGGCGTTCCCGTCGTGGCACAGTGGTTAACGAATCCGACTAGGAACCATGAGGTTGCGGGTTCGGTCCCTGCCCTTGCTCAGTGGGTTAACGATCCGGCAACGGATCCGGCGTTGCCGTGAGCTGTGGTGTAGGTTGCAGACACAGCTCGGATCCCGTGTTGCTGTGGCTCCGGCGTAGGCTGGCAGCTACAGCTCCGATTAGACCCCTAGCCTGGGAAACTCCATATGCCGAGGGAGTGGCCCAAGAAATGGCAAAAAGACAAAAAAATAAAATAAAATTTAAATTTAACATCAAGAAAATGAGGCTTCTAGAAAGGGCAATTCTTTAGTTAAATAAACTTAGTTTTATGAAAAACTCCTTATAATGTCCTTGTTTTTCTCAATTCACTGAGGCCCATTCAACATTCCATTTCAGGGGCCTGACCAAGAACCTCCAAGATTTGTTCTGGAGTTCCCATTGTGGCTCAGTGGTTAACGAATCTGACTAGGTACCATGAGGTTGGGGTTCCATCCCTGGCCTTACTCAGTGGGTTGGGGATCCAGCATTGCCATGGGCTGTGTTGTAGGTCACAGATCAGCTCGGATGCCACGTTGCTGTGGCTGTGACATAGACTGGCAGCTACAACTCCGATTAGACCCCTAGCCAAGGAACCTCCATATGCTGCAGACGCGGCCCTACAAAAGACAAAAAGACAAAAAAAAAAAAAAGAGCCTCTCTGAGATTTGTTCTGTATTTACGGTAGGACCTCCCTGGTCTTTGAGGAGCAACCACAATGTCACGGAACTGGTGAGAAGACCCACTTCTACCCCTGGCTAAACAAGACTAAGTAGGCAAGGATCCATTAAACATTAAAATTGGCTACTCAAGCTCCTTTCCATCTCCTCCCCAAGACCCCACACTTTTGAAATGGGGAAATGAAGCCCAAGAAGGAAAACTGACTTGCCCAAAGCTACAAAGCCAAGAGAACTTATCTCACCTACTGACACCCTGTCACTGTTCCTCTACTGAGCTGGGAAGTTTTCACAATACCTATGTACAAGGTATGTGATTTAAATACACATATGGTTATACAGCAAGTCTTAATGTAATGAAAACCCAACCCTGATAGTAATTTTGAACCAAAGCAATACTATCACCTTGAGTCATCTGAAATATAAGACATTCTGTGACAAGTCAGTTACAAAGAAAACCTTTGCCTCAGAGAAGTCTCAAGAGGACACACTGTAGATACACACCCCAAAAGTCCATGTTTAAAACAGAAATTTTGATGTAAACCTCACCTTAACCACAACTGCTATAATCACTTTCCACACAATATGATACTGAACTAGGGACTCAGATATCTGGACTGTTGCCATGATGCACAGTGATAAAGCTTTTCTATGGCACGACATTCATTTTCTTCCTGAAAAATCACGAAAATCCCTACATATCTAGAGTATGCACAGGCAACTAAGAAGCATTTTCCAGTCATCAAGTTGCTGAGTCTTTAAAGACTCTGCTTGGAGAACACTAAATCAAAGAAGGAAGGGAGACTTAAAGAGAAAAAATGATTGGGTCAGCCATCTCTTTATGGAAAAAATCCTATCCAGGTCAATACCCTATTTCTTCTTACTCCATATACCCTCTTGCATCGATTTGGCTATTTGATAACCTGCCCGTATAATGGTGATGTCTGCTGATATCTACCGAGCCCAAGACTCTGATTTCATCTCAATATTCGGCCCGCAGGGTGATAACAAACGCTATAGGGTTCTGCACAACATTTTTTAGTTTCGTGTATCTGTTGCAAACTTACAAAACATCTCAATGGCTGGAGATCCGCCCCCCGCCCCTTTTAACAACACACACGTTTTCTCTGTAATCGATACAGGACAAGAGAATTTATGGGAATTTTTCCTGGGTCCTCGCCTACTTGCCGGCGAATTACCAAGGGCATCAACAAATCAAGATTCTCTGCATTTGAATGATCACAGGAATTCTTACTTGGTCGTGAAAGCAGGCCGAAACTATGCAGAAACTGATTTCTTTTCCAGTCATCTCCAGCGGAGCTGCCCTCCAACGAACTCTGATGTCTTAAACGTAACCACTGAAGCTATACAATGACCAGACTGCGGGAAATGCAAAATTTCCGCGGCACAACACAGGGTTATTCACACAGCCAACCTGATTCAATTAACCAGCTCTGGGAAAAAGGGACACTCCGCCTGCTCCTGTTGACCGGCCCGCGGAGCGGGGTGCGGGTTGGGAGCACGGCGGATGGGGGAAGCGGAGCCCGCAGGAGGCCCGGGTCCGCCGCCCGCCGCGTCCTCGGGCCCGGGGCCAGGGGACCAGGGAAGAAGGGACCAGAGTCTAAGGGGCCAGGGGCTACGGGCCGGCTGCCCGGGCCTCTCCTGGGCGCGAGGGAGAGGACCGGCGGGCAAAGGCGCAGAACCAGCTGGGTCCCAAGCAGCCGAGTCGCGGGCGGGCGGGGGTCGGGGCGCGGAAGGCCCGGGGTCCCGCGAGGCCTGGGGGCTAGCGAGGAAAGCGCAGGCGCAGGCGAGCGCCGGGCTGGGGGCCCGCGAGGGGACCGCGCAGGCGCGGGCCGCCGGGGTCTGCGGGGCCGCCGGGGCCTGGCCGCGCGGGCGGCGCTGAGGAGAGGGACGCGCCTGCCGCGCACACTGTGGGGGAGCTCGGCCCCGACTCTTACCGCGCGGCGCCGCCTCGCTCGCTCTTTGGCTCCGGGATGGGGCCGGGCGGCAAGGTCGCCCGGTGGCGCGGCCGGAATCCGTTGAGTCCGGCCTCAGGGAAGCAGCCAACCCAGCCGCGCCGTCCACCAGGCCCGCCCAGCCTCCCTCGCGGCCCCCGCCCTCGGCACGCCCCTTGCCCGTCCCACAAGGCGGCCGAAGAGTGCGCAGGTGCCGATCAGGCCACGCCCACGTCCTTCGCTGCTCAGGCCCTGAAGCACCGCCCACTCTGCTTGGGTTGCGCCAGTTTCTGGACTGCGCAGGCGCTGTACCATCCAGCTGGGAGCCAAAAAAAAAAAGGCTCGAGCAATCAGTGCGCATGCATCAGGCCTGAAGCTGGCCCTCCGGTTGGAGGACGCTCTTGAGGCTTCGCTGGACACACCTGTATGATGCGTTAGGTCCCCATTGTCCCAGAGGCTCAGCTCAGCCCAGAGGTCCACCTTTCACGCAGCATGTAAAACAGCGTGCCAAGAACGGTGCTGCACATGAGCTAGACATACAGGCAATAAAGAAGTGGGCCTTCCAAAACATGAGGCTAAACGTTCTTTATCAAGGAAGTTCTGTTAGGTCACGATTATCTTTAAGGGTTTTTTTCCTTTGATGATTTGAAATACATTAATAGATTTTTATCATATCATTTCAGTAATTTAGGAAAAAGACAACTTGGTCTTTTTTTTTTTTTGTCTTTTCTTGGGCCGCTCCCGCGGCATATGGAGGTTCCCAGGCTAGGGGTCTAATCGGAGCTGTAAACACTGGCCTATGCCAGAGCCACAGCAACGCGGGATCCGAGCGTGTCTGCAACCTACACCACAGCTCACGGCAACGCCGGATCGTTAACCCACTGAGCAAGGCCAGGGACCGAACCCGCAACCTCATGGTTCCTAGTCGGATTCGTTAACCACTGCGCCACGACGGGAACTCCAGAAGACAACTTGGTCTTGATGTACTTTTCATATATCGCTGAAGTATTTGTTAATATTTTATTTAGCATTTTTGCATGTATGTCCACAAGTGACATTGGCCTATGCTTTTGCTTTCTTGTACTGACCATGTCTGGTTTAGGGTAAATCTTATAATAAATTTACAATGAATCAAAGAGACTTCTGTTTTCTGCTTTATCTGGAAGATTTTGTATAAGATCAGAATTTTTTGTTTTTTTAATGTTTGCTGAATTTGCCTATAAAGTCATGCAGGCTTTGTGTTTTTCTTTGGTTGTGTTTGTTATGAGATTTTGGAGGAGACAGGATGCAAATTTTAAACTAAGCACATTTCTTTAATGGTTCTATATCTAGATAGAATTTCTGTTTCTTAGAATTTCTGTTTCTTCCTGTGTCATTTTTACTAAGTTTTTGCAGGAAAGTGTCTGTTTGTTGGTGTCTTCAAATTCATCGGCATAAAAAATCACATCGTTCATGTGATTCTCTGATTTTTTTTTTTTTTTTTTTTGGCCCTGCCTGTGGCAAGCAGAAGTTTCCTAGGCCAGGGATTGAACCCATGCCACAGCAGTAACCCAAGCTGATTCAGTGACAACACCAGATCCTTAATCCTCTGCACCACATGAGAACACCACCCTCTGATTCTTTTTTTTTTTTTTTTGTCTTTTGTCGTTTATTTTTTTAGGGCTGCACCTGTGGCATATGGAGGTTCCCAGGCTAGAGGTCTAATCGGAGCTGTTGCTGCTGACCTAAGCCAGAGCCACAGCAATGCCAGATCTGAGCCATGTCTGCAATCTGCACCACAGCTCACAGCAACGCCGGATCCTTAACTCACTGAACAAGGCCAGGGATTGAACCCGCAACCTCATGGTTCCTAGTTGGGTTCGTTTCCACTGAGCCACAACGGGAACTCCCACCCTTTGATTCTTATACGAGGATGCTCATGATGGCATTTAGGGCCCAACTCCCCCCATCTCATGATCCTTAATTTATCACACATGCAAAGATCCTTTTTCCAAATAAGATAACATTCATAGGTCCCGGGGAGGGACTGGATATCCTGGGGGGGGGTATTACTTAGCCTACAGCAAGCATGTATCCTTTTGTGTCTCCCCTCTTTCACTGAACATTAAGTCTATGTGGGGAGTTCCCGTTGTGGCTTAGCAGTAACAAACCCAGCTATTATCCTTGAAGAAGCGAGTTCAATCCCTGGCCCAGTGGGTTAAGGATCCAGCAAAGTGTGGCTCAGGCTGCAGACGAGGCTTGGATCTGGCATTGCTGTGGCTATGCGGTAGGCCAGCAGCTGCAGCTCTGGTTCGACCCCTAGTCTGGGAACTTCCCTATGCCACAGGTGCAGCCCTAAAAAGACAAAGAGAAAAAAAATTAAGTCTGTGAGATTCAACCATCCTGTCGCATGTGTCTGTGGCATGCAAAATGAATATCATTTTGATTGCTGAGCAGTATCACACAAGATGAATTTACCATACCATGGTATATACCATTCTATTGATGGACATCTGGAGAAGCTGGGAGGTCTGGCATAGGACACAGATCTGAGGGTGGGGTGCATAGACTGTCTGGAGTTCATGCCAATCTGGCCAGGCCTCTGCCATGGCACCTGGGTTGATCCCATCAGCCTTACCACGTCTTGTTCCTTCGTCCTCCTCCTCATGCCAGGATTGGAGAGGCAGAAAAAGGCAAGTTGGGCAGCTGCTGACCAGGAGCAAGAGGAGATCTGGTGAGGTGCTCTGCCCTCGGGAATCCAGTGGTCACCAGCCTGAGCAGGTCTATCACCATTCGAGCCCTTCCCAGGGCCCAGTGTCCACCAGCGGCAGCAGCCACCAAATGGCCGGATTTAGGATACTGTGACATCACAGGCAGAGAGCATCCCAGCCTCAAAGGCTACTCCCTGTTGCCTGGTCAGGCCCTGTCTGCCCTGCGCTGCTGGGTCTCATCACCACAGAAATGGGTGGCGCTCTGCAGCCAAGAACCGCTGAGTTCTATGCCCCTGGTTTTCCACTGACTCACTCAGTTTACCCTGACACCCACTCACTGAGTGCCCCTCTAGGGCCCAGCTGCTCCATCAGCATCACAGCTGGAGGAGCCAAACAATCAGGGCCCACCAGCCAAGTTTCAATCAGAAAACAACTGTCCCCAGCAGTTAGCAAATCATCAGTCCTAAGTGCTAGGACATCAGGCTTGGGATTCCAGACATGCCTTTCCAGATCCAGGGGTGCCAAGTTCCAGGAAATGAGCGGCTGTCAGCCAATTGAAGACATGTCTGCAGGCAGAGAGGGGCTGTTTGCCCCGGGAGAGACTCGTGTACCCAGTGGCCCTGGTCAGAAGCCCGGAAGGCAATTCAGAATGCCCACTGGCCTACAGATGGTCCAGAAGAGACACAGGAAGGGGACCAACTCACGACAGGTATCCACCCTTCCTCATGGCCCACTGAGATGAGAGATCATCAAACCGCCTTATTTCAAAGCCAGAGAAACTGAGGCCAGTGAGAAGGGAACCCATGTACCAGGTCTGCAGGTCCCCGGACTTGAGCCCAAATCCTGAGGGATACAGCTGTGTGTCCTCAAGCACAGTCCGCAGCTTCTCTCTGCTTCCAGTTCTTTTGTGAACAACGGCAATACTCCCACACTGGACAGGGCTGTTGGGAACTAAATAGGCCCCCCACACTATTAAGCGCCCCCAGCACACCGTGCTTCTCTGCACACAGCAATCACATGATTGATAAATGGTGACTACCCACATTACACATCTCTGGACCTGGAGGCTGTAAGCTTCCTGACAACAGGGCCTAGCCTGTGGCAGGGGCTCTGGCAATGCTACCTCCATCATCTCCCAGCTGTTGGTCCCCGAGCACAGAAAGCACTAACTCTTGTCCAGCCTCCTGGCTTAACTCCATGGGAACCTTGGGAAGCAGAAACAATGGTAGGAAGACAAGGAAGATGAGGGATGAGGGGATAAAGGGATTCCCCCTGCAGTGGGCCTGAGGCTTAACTAATGTTCCTGGGCCTGTGAGTGACCCTTCCCTGAATCTGAGCACATCCCAATTTTACAGGTGAGGAGAGTGGTTCTCAGAGAGCTACGTTAGGAGTTCCCGTTGGGGCTCAGCGGAAACGAATCTGACTAGCATCCATGAGGACGCAGGTTCAATCCTTGGCCTTGCTCACTGGGTTAAGAATCCGGCATTGCTGTGAGCTGTGGTGTAGGGCACACATGCAGCTCAGATCCTGCGTTGTGTGGCTATGGGGTAGGCCGGCAGCTGCAGCTCTAATTCGACCCCTAGCCTAGGAACCTAGAGTGCGGCCCTAAAATAAGGACAAAAAAAGAGAGAGAGAGAGAGCTACATTAGCTGCCCAAGCCTTGGCCTCTAGATTCCAGGTTCCTTCTGCCAGCTGCAAATGAGTCTCCTAGGAATCCCACCCACATCCCAAGCCTCTGAACAAGCCCATGTTTTCTCTTGGGGGATCGTTCCAGGACTTGCAGCCCTTTTTGAAAAATTCTCCTTTTGTAGGTAGATTTCTTTATGGGGAAACATGAAGCATGGGTAAGTGGGGGCGATAGATAAAGGGACTGCATCATTATCCTGTTTTGAACCCAAAGCACGGCTATAAGTAATTCTGCTTTTGCAGGAAAACCTGAAAGCAGTTCAGAGGATTTCTAGAAAGATCTGGAGGAAGGACAAGCCTGTGGAAAAAACATGAAATCACCATGGGGAGCTAATTTTTTTTTTTTAATCTTAGGGCCACACATGCAGCGTATGGAAGTTTCCAGGCTAGGGATGGAATTGAAGCTACAGCTACTGGCCTATGCCACAGCCACAGCAACACCAGATCTGAGCCGAGTCTGTGACCTACGCTGCAGCTTAGAGCAACGACAGATCCTTAACCCACCGAGTGAAGCCAGGGATGGAACTCTTGGCCTCATGGTTGCTGGTCAGGTTTGCTACCACTGAATGTCAGTGGGAATTCCCTGGGGAGCTAATTTAAAACTGGTCAGCAGGACTGCCTGGAGCAGCAGCTGGGAAGCAGAGGGGACCTGCAGGACCCACTGGGAAGCAGGGTAGTGGTCTAAGGCCTCAGAGCCCAGAGCAGCCGTTGGCTTGGGTGTGCAGGACCTAGGCCTCCAGCCAGAGCCAGGCTGACCTGGGTGCCAGGGAAGTGGGTGCTGTTGGCAGGAATGTACAGGAAGGAGGCGCTTCCATGAAGCTTTGTGGGGGAGGAGCTGGAAGGGCCATTGCTGGTAGGACCCAGGGGATTGAGAAAGAGTTGTTTCTTCTTTCTCCCTCTGTTTTCAGGAGCTAGAAGTGAGCCAATTGGTTTAGAGGGCAGGGGTGAAGGGATTCTGAGCAGATGTGGCACAAAGGCAAAGGCCAAGGGGTGAGGGCATGGGCGGTGGTGGGAGCGGGGCTGGATCAGAGGCCGTGTGATGACCCCTGACTCCATCTCCCCAGCTCCTTCCCAGCCCTCTGGCCTCTGCCGGGCCTGTTCTGAGCAGGAACGGTCTGGGTCTCAGCATCTGGAAGTGAGGCAGCTGTACGGGGACAGCTATGGTGTCTTGACCTCCTCGCTGCTTTGACTGCATTCATTCCTAAGGCCCCAGAATAAATGCCCACAAACTGGGGGCGCCCATCCACTCAGGAACATCTCTCCTAGCTCTGGAGCCTGAGGGACCCACCTCGGGCTACTCCCTTGCGGAGCCTCTGGGGAATATTGGTTTCAGGCCTCTCTCCCAGCCTCTGGAGGCCCCAGCAACCCTCAGAGGCCCTTGGCTTGGAGATGCACCCCCATCTTGGCTTTCTCATCACGGGGGAGCCCCGTGGCTGTCTGTCTCCTCCTTTTCTGTCTTGTACGAGGACACTTGTCATTGGCTTTAGGGTCCTCCCTGATTCAGGATGATCCCATTTCAAGGTCCTTATCTTACCAACATCCTCAAAGACCCTTGTTCCAAACGAGGCCACACTTTGAGCTTCCAGGTGGGCATATCTTTGGGGGGAACACTTCAGCCACAGCAGGGACCACAGAGGAGTCAATACCCCTTTCAAAGGCTTCATGTTGTCCAGACACAGGATACTTTCATGAGAGAATCAGAGGGAATGGGCTGACTTTGGGGTCACGTGGTCTGGCGGGGTGGGAAAGGTGTTTCAGCTCTGAGCATCTTGTGAGCACCGGCTCTGTAACATCTGGGCCTAGCAGTCAGATTTCCTGCCCGGTTAGAAATTGCTCATTGGGGAGTTTCCAGTGTGGCTCAGTGGAAATGAATCTGACTAGTATCCATGAGGATACAGGTTTGATCGCTGGCCTCCCTCAGTGGGTTAAGGATCTGGCGTTGCTGTGGCTGTGGTGTAGGCCAGCGACTATAGCTGGGATTCCACCTCTAGTTGGGGAACCTCCATATGCTGCAGGTGTGGCCTTAAAAGGAAAAAAAAAAAAAAAAGGTGCTCATTGTGGGCTAAGAAATCCTCAGTGCCCCGAGGCCTCCTGCCTGTGTCCCACTTTGGGGTCAGCCTTGCCCAACCTGTCAGGCCAAGACCTCAGAGGGAGAGGGGGTCCTGAGACTGAGCAGCTGCAGGGTGGGGAGAGGCTGCTTGGTGGCCTGGGGCACCTCTACAGCAAAGCAAGCAAACATGTAGGCTAAAGCTTGGGGTGACTCTGCATGGGGCACTCCCAGGCGTGGTTGTGGTCAGGTCACCTGGAGGGGAGAAGCCCCTTGGTGAGCGTGACCTGGAAGAGATTTGAGTCCACTGGAGGGGGAGAGGCCACACGGAATGTGATTGTCCAGGATGATAAGTTAGGGGTAGCCCCCTGCCCTCTGTGTGGTCCATCAATCACCCTGGGTCGCTTTTTTTTTTTTTTTTTGGTCTTTTTGCCATTTTCTTGGGCCGCTCTCGCGGCATATGGAGTTCCCAGGCTAGGGGTCCAATCGGAGCTATAGCCACTGGCCTACACCAGAGCCACAGCAACGCAGGATCCGAGCCGCGTCTGCAACCTACACCACAGCTCACAGCAACGCTGGATCATCAACCCACTGAGCAAGGGCAGGGACCGAACCCGCAACCTCATGGTTCCTAGTCGGATTCGTTAACCACTGCGCCATGATGGGAACTCCCCTGGGTCGCTCTAAGACAGTTGTGAACTTGAGCAGCCTGGAGAGGACTCAGGTGTCCACGTTCGGGTGTCAAAACAGCCAAAGGCCCTTGCATCGGTAGACTGGGGCTGCTGAAATAGTAAGTTAGTTACCCAGAGGCTTAAACAACAGCCACTGATATCCTCACAGTTCTGGAGGCTGGAGTCTAAGGTCAAGGTGCCATCAGGCTGGCTTCTGCTGAGGCCTCTCTTCCTGTCAGCAGTGGAGGGATCTCTGGCATCTCTTCCTCTTCTTATGAGGGCACCAGTCGTATGGGATTAGGGCTCCACCCTTATGACCTTATTTAACCTCAATTGCTTCCTTAAAGGGGATCTCTGAGCAGGGCCACATTGGGGGTGAAGGCTTCAACATACGAATTTGGGGAGGGACACAACCATAGGTAACTGCCATGGAGCAGGGGAGTCTGGAAAACTTCAGGATGGCCAGGAAGGAACACAAGGAGGTGTGGGCAATGCCAGCTGGTGGGAGAGGAATTTGCTGTTCCCTAGTACACTGATGTGGCATTGCTGGGAGGCAGGTTTAGCCCAAGGTGGCCTGGGGGTGCCAATGGTCAAACAGGGTCCAAGACCAGCCTGGCAGGGTGGACAGGGCTCCTGCTGCTGCTGCCCACTGACAGGAGCCCCAGGAGTCTTCTCCTGGCTGTCACTAGTGGGCCCTGCCTGGGAAAGGTGGCTTGGGCATGGTCATCTGATGGAGGACAAAGTCACACATTCCATCTATAGCCCATTTTAAATAACTTCTTTTTTATTTTTAAGGGCCACACCTGCGGCATATGTAAGTTCCCAGGCTAGAGGTTGAATCAGAGTAGCAGCTGCTGGCCTACGCCACAGCTACAGCAGTGCAGGATCTGAGCTGCATCTGTGCCCTACACCACAGCTCAAGGCAACGCTGGATCCTCAACCCACTGAACAGGGCCAGGGATGGAACCTGCATCCTCAGGGATATTAGTAAGGTTTGTTACCACTGAGCCACAACAGGAACTCCTGTTCCAAATAACTTCTAATCAGCACCCACTCACTTCAGAAGATAGAAGAAACAGCAGCTATTCCCCTCTCCCCATTGCTTCCCCTTCCTTCTGCCCTCATCTACTTATCCCCCCAAAACCCAGTGGCTGTGGGGAGGCTGGGTTCAAGGGGGCTGGGCAACCAGAGTGGGAACCAGGTCTGCACACCTCAGCAAGGCAGCTTTTAAGCAGTGATTTTATTTATTTATTTATTTATTTTATTTTATTTTATTTTATTTTATTTTATTTTGTCTTTTGTCCTTTTAGGGCTGCATCAGAGGCATATGGAGGTTCCCAGGCTAGGGTCTAATCAGAACTCTTGCCGCCGGCCTATGCCACAGCCACAGCAATGCCAGATCCGAGCCGTGTCTGCGACCTACACCACAGCTCATGGCAACGCTGGATCCTTAACCCACTGAGCGAAGCCAGGGATCAAACCTGAAACCTCATGGTTCCCAGTTGCATTCATTTCCGCTGCGCCACGACGGAAACTCCAGCGATTATATTTAAAAGAGCAGCTCTAACATCTGCTTCCCTCTACATCATCTGCTTCTCTCTGCGCGGGTCTGGGTTTCCCATGCTGGCCCCTGAGCCTGGGCCTTGGGTTTGGGAGGCTTACCCACAGTAGTCATTGGAGCTCCTGAGCCCCAGGGGACCCCAGGTATGGGATGGTCACCATCCTGCTGCCCTCTATCCTGGGGGCTGCTCAGCTAGCAGCCACTCAGGACCTGAACCCAGGCAGTCCCTAGTCCTAAGGTCCCCTCCTGGGCCAGAATCCCATTTGAACCTGACCATCCCCAGCTGCTGGGCTCAGGTTCCCACAAAGTGGCTGAAAATCCTAAGCGGGGTTTCTGCATGGTTCCCACAGTGTATATGGACTGAGCCCGCAGTGCTCCGACTGAATGGCCAGAGAGGCCCTGAGAAGGCCTGTGATGTCCTTCTCAGTGAATCTTGTCTGGGGACATGCACACGAACAGTCTCTGTCCCCCAGGCAGCTGGTTTCCTTCCCAATCTGGACATGGATGAGGCATGCATCAGGGCCGTTTTCCAGGAAGCTGTTTTCGTGGCTGCCTGTTGAGGCCCTGGCTGGCTTTCCACCCGGGAAGATTTGGGGTGACATAGGGCTTTCTCCCCTTGCCCCCGCCTGGGTCTGACAGTTCCCTCCCTCACCCAAGGTAACTCTCAGCCCTGACCCTGCCCGCTGACCCCTGGCAGCTGCTCTGGGATACCATCTGGGCCTCCTCAAGGGCTGGTGTCTGTCACCCCCTCAATTTTGTTGATCTTTCCAGGGCTATTTGTGACAGCCCATCATCAGCTGCATCATGGAAATTCTTCCTTTTAAGGCAACTGGGGCATTCTTGGAGGGGAGGGGCAGTATACAAGTTCCTCTGAAATTTCTTATCTTTTGGCTGCACCGTGTGGCATATGGAGTTCCTGGGCCAGGGATCAGATCCCAGTCGCATCTGTGACCCAAACAGAAGCTGCAGCAATGCCTGAGCCTCCAACCCACTGTGCTGGGCAGGGGATTGAACCTGCATCCCAGTGCTCCAAAGACACTGCTGACCCCATTGCACCACAGGGGGAGCTCCTCTGCTGAGATTTTGACACCAACTCCTGCTCTCCCTTAGTTTTTCCAGGTGTGTGTGACACCAGGTCTTGGCCAGGTGCCTGCATAGGCACGGCTAGTCTGGCCACAGCTAGTCTAGCAGAAAGGGAGTGAGCTTGTCGGGACTGAGACACCAAGATCCCAGTCTCTCTTCCTCAACCAACACCAGATGAGGAGTTCCCTAGTGGCTCAGTGGGTTAAAGATCTGGCATTGTCATGGCTATAGCTTGGGTCACTGCTGTGACTTGGGTTCCATCCCTGGCCCAAGAACTTCTGCATGCCATGGGTGTGGCCAAAAAAAAACCCACCAAAAACAAAACACCAGGTGTGTGGGGGAGGACTTTATGTGCCTCTGTTTGTCTACCTCTCAAGTCAAGGACTAAGAGGCCTCTGAGGTGTAAGACCTTGCTCCCTGGGCCATGTCACTGGCCTGGACTTGACTGGACAGAGCCTCTGCTCTCAAGAAAACAGGGACAGTCAGCTCTTGCCTGAAAAATCAACTCCTAGTAAGAGAGATGCAATGGGGCTTTAAAAAAAAAAAAAAAGCTTTTCAAATAGGACGGGAAAGGTCGCCATAGAGAGAGCTAACTAGCCTTTTAGGAGCCAAATACTTGGAGAAGGGCCATGGCAGCCCTTTCCTTATGTACATGTCCTGGGGGTGGATGGCTCCATGTCTCCTAAGCTTTTCCAATGCCGGCAGGACCCAATGCCAACCCTTACACCTGGGGGAGGGGGGCTGGGTCCTTGGAGCCCGAGCTTGGAGGTTTACCCCCAGGGTGTCTTGTCACACCCTTGATGTTACCTCCTCCAGGTCACCATGGGCCAGTGAAAGGCTGAGTTGAGCTCAGGGCCATGCCCTCCATCCCACTCTCCCCAGGACACTCCACAACATCCATCCCCTTGGTAAAATGACACCAGTGACTCTCCACAGCTGGCGGGGCTGGAGAGGGAATTACAGTCCAGGCAGGTGACCTTGTGCCACATTCCCCCCAGACACCCTGAGAGCTGACCAGGCAGCTGATGAGGAGACCCTCTTCCTGGGGGTCTGAGGAAGACCCTGGGAGAAGCTCAGGCTGACAGGGGCCAAGTCGGGGTGGCCTCAGCTCCCTCAGTCTGCATCAGGAAAGCCTACCTTGCATGCCCTTCTCCACCTGGATGTGGCTTCCCTGTAAGCTGAGTGGCCTTTTCAGAGAGCGAGGCCAGTGGCAGCTAAGAGTGACCCATGTCCTGTCTGTGGCAACAAAGGCTGGACCTGGCAGCATCACCGGAAACCATTGAGGCCAAGGGGCTTGGGCAGGGCCAGGCTGTGTGTGGCTAGAGTCCCCTCTGTCCCCAGCATGGCTGGTGTCCCCTCTGCCATTTGTCCCAAACCAGATAACCCCACGCTCAGCAGAGCAACCGCTGGTGGGCAAGCAGACGCCCCGGCCTGGACTGTCGGCTCCACCTGTTCCTTCTTTCAGCTCTTGATGCCACCCCCAGCCCCGTCCCAGCAGTTCCGGGACCCTCAAAGGTTCCGATCACGGGGGTTCCTTCCCCTGCAGCCATCACCACTGACGCAAGTCATCTCAGGGAACTTTAATGAAAGTGTCAGCAGTCCTTTTCCCCACAGTGGTACAGAGACGGCCGAGTTCGAACTTGGACTTGCAGCTGCCAAGAGACCACCACCCACCAGCGTGGGGTCCAGCTGCCCCCTGAGCTTGCTGCTCCAGACCCAGGGCCCCGGGGCGGCGAGGTGTCTCTTCTCGTCGCAGAGTCCGGCAGCCGAGCCTCAAAGAAGGTCACGTGTGGGTCCTAGGCCGTCACCTGCCCATTGGCTTTGCCAACCCTCAGGCCTGAGTGTCAGGGGGAGGACAGGGCACGTGAGGACCCAAAGTGACTGCCGCCACTGTGGCCCAGCAAAGGAGTGCTTTGACATCCCACCATTAAACAGCACACATCCTACATAAATAAAAAGCAGAAAGGGGAAGGAGGTGGGGGAGGGAATGAAAGTTGGCACAGACACTGAGAGATTGCTTTCCAGTTTCAATGCGACAGACGCAAATCATGGGACTCCAGGGAAACAGAAACAAGGGCTGGGTCTGGCTTTTCTAAGCGAAGGGTGCTCCCCTTGCAGGGTTGGACGGGAACATGGAAGCCAGGCCAGAAGAGGCCAGGAGCTGGTGGCCTGGGAAACCCACTGAGTCCGGAAATGTGCAGAGGACAGAGGACCCTGCTCCCTGCCCTCCTCCCCAAGAAGGGCAGTGCTGCCTCAAAACGGTGGGTCTTGCGAGTAAAAAGTACAACTAAATAAATACAGTATGCAGACTTAAGACCTTCAAGTGACTTCTTTTTTGGTCCCCTGCCTTGGCAGGTCTACAGGCCAAGGGGGAGTGGGGGCAAGTGGCCCCCATGTGCTGTGAGGTTGGGCAGGAGCTGCCCACTGCTCCACCGGGTGCCAGGGACATGGGAGGGGTCATGGGACAGTGCCTCCAGCTACCGGGTGTAATCATGTGAAAGCAAATGCCTTTTCCTGAGTCATGCCACTGCTTCTCTCCTCCGGTTCAGCTGCATCCTCTCTTCCTGCAAGTCCAGCACGGAAACTTGGCCTTTGTTTCTTTTCCCCTCGCCCCCGACCCTTTTTTGAAAAAAGTGATGCAATTCTTCACAGACTTGTTTCTTCAAACTACTTTGCGGCCTCCCCAGTTCCTCTTCCCCTAGGTCAGCCGGTCAGAAGGGTTACCAGGAGCGTCGAGTGTGGCCAGGCAGGCAGTGGGCGGGTCTGTCTCTCCACCTGCTCTGGGATGGGAGCCCCACCCTTGGCCTGGCCTGTGGAGTAGCCCCTGTCCCCAACCCCCCAAACCCCAGATGCTGCAGAGGTTTCAGAAGCAGCCTCCTGGTGGAAACTGAGCTGGCGCTAGGAGGAAGACAGGATACCACTGGGACTCCGATTGTCCACAGAGTACATTCTAACATCTTATTAGCTATCTGAATCTGTTAGGAAGAAAATTAGAAACTATGTATAAAACTTAAAAATATTCAAGTATCAAAAGGCTATTCAGATCAAAGTTTAAAACAAACTGTCTTGTTGGCAAGCTGCCGCTGCTGCCAAGAGAAA
Source organism: Phacochoerus africanus (assembly GCF_016906955.1). Lineage (NCBI taxonomy): Eukaryota > Metazoa > Chordata > Mammalia > Artiodactyla > Suidae > Phacochoerus > Phacochoerus africanus. Next base: position 49,514,271 of record NC_062558.1, on the reverse strand, counting down.
ACCTTTACAAAAGTCTGCTGCTGAGTGTGTGCGGGGGTGGCAGAGAGCTAGGAGGGGAGCCATCTATAGGGGAACCATTAGGGGAGGAGAGAGCGGGGGTGGCTGGGCCACAGGCTGGAGGAAGCCGGAGATCAAGGCCTTTGTGAGCTGAGGAGGACGGTGTGTGCCCGGCAGGGCAGCTGGAATGGTGCGCTGGGTCACTCTCCCTAGACAACTAGCCATAAAGTGCACAGCCTGGGCCTCCCTCCCCTGGTGTTAAGTCCTGGATGGGAGCTGCCTGCCGAGGGGCACATGATCAGCAAAAACAAAGCAACAGGACAGAGCAGGAAGACCCATTTCTACACAGATCCTTCTGGAAAGAAAGAGAAGAAAGGAGGTGAAAGGGGTCAAGCGCTGCAAAGAGTAGACTTAGCTTTGCAAGCCCTGTTACAAACAGGAGTGGAATTTCTAAGTCTGGGAAATCAAAAACTCCACCCACAGAGGGTGGGGCCTGGCCCCCAGGCTTGAAGCAGCAGTATTTATTCAAGCCACCACAGTGCTGAAATCTGCTCCTGTTCCCTTGACAGCTGACCCAGTAGGAATCTTTAAACTCTGATAAGTTAAATTCATAAACACCACTCCTTTCGCCTGGTCCTGCCCAGGCCCTCAACAGGAGATACACTGGCTTGGGGTGCCCCCTGGTGGTGGCATGGCAAACCACAGTCTGAGGCCACCCAGAGCTCACAGGCCTCGTCCGCTGGGGGCCCTGAAGTGCCCAGGCCACTTGACTGTTTGCCTTGGGTAATTGTCTCTTGGTAGACAGCCTGGCCCAGGGGGTGGGGGGGCGGTGTGGCCCAGTTACTCCTCAAGAAGTTCCGGTTCCCATTCTCTGGATGGCCCATTTCCCTAGGAGGTTCCCGGGCCGTCCTGCCGGCCCTGTGGGTGGAACTGGGCCCTTAGACTTCAGTGGAGAAGAGGACACTCTGTCTCTTGCTGTCCGGGGCAGGGATGGCCTCCAGCTGCAGGAAGTACAGCAACACCTGCACCTGTGGGGGCAGAGAAGGAGGCAAGCAGCTCAGAGGGGAGGTCTTCCTGGCAGTGCCCAGGCCTGACCACTGAGATCACAGGGTGCTGAGGGCTCTGCTGGTGACACCAGCCCATCACAGCGAGATCTGGGTGCCCTGAAGGACCACCAGGTGGGGTGGGATGAGAGACCCCAGGAAGGTGTAGACTGAAGGGCAGTGGCCTGGGCCCTCCCTGCCTTGTGGCCCTGGACAAGTCCCACTCTCCAAACTTTGGCCACCTTCCTGGCACAACTCAGGTGGGAACCGCCAGCAAGACTCAGGGTGGGGCAGGCAGAGGCCATCTGTGTCAGGCCGGCCTCCTCATACCTGGGACATGACCTCCAGGGACCAGCTGTCAGTCATGGAGATGGGCTGGCTGGGGTTGGCAGGGAGCTTGCTCTCCTTCTCGGAGGGCCGCAGCAGCGTGGGGCCAAACACCGTGGCGAGGTTGTGCAGGGACATCTTGTTTACTGTCTCCTTTTCTGCCACCCTGCGGAGGGACGAGGGCAAGGGACTGCTGTGATACTGCCTCTAAGATGGAGGCCGGCGGGGACCTTGGCCTCCCTGGGAGGGAGGGTGAGCTCCGGCCCAGCTAAGCTGAAAGCAGACCCCACCCCAGCTCTTCTGGGTCGGAAGGGCCCAGCATGAACACTGCTCAAGGCCAGCAGGTAGCCAGGCGAGCTCTGGGCAGGGGGTTGGGGGAATGTCCGGCTGTGGCAGAGAGGGATGGGGGTGGCAATGGTGCTGGTACCCAGAGGGGATAACCACAGTGGGAGGGGCAGGGAAGGGAGAGAAGGCTCTGGGTGCCAGGGAGTCTGATGGGAGCCAGTGGGACAAGGGAGGACCCCCCTCATTGCTGCCCCAGGGGCACCAGAGCCATGAGCCCCCCAGAGCTGCTGAGCTTACCTTTTCAGGTGGTCCAGAAGGAAGAGAAAGGTCAGCAGGTTGGCCTCCGGGAGGGACAGGAGCAAGTTAAGCATGCAGCTCTCCTTTGCAACGGGGTCTGAGAGCGCTGTGGGGAGGGTGGGTCGGGGGTGGTTACTTCTCAGGGTCCCAACAATGGGCTGGAGGTCTCTTCCAGGGCCCATGTCAGAGGGCACAGCACAGGCCATGCCCGTCATTGTCCTGGTTCACACAGCACTGGCCCCCAGGGAGGAAGGACCCTGTGGTAGGAGCTGATGTGGGGAGTGGACTATGACTTTTCTGAATCTCAAAGGGGTTGAGGGACCAGTGGCAGGAGGTGCCAGGCACAGCTGCCCTCCTGGCTGACTTGGCCATTCCTGCCTTCTGCTTGGAAGAGACCCAGGCACGGGAAGCTAGACTGAATAAAGCAGGAAGAGGTGCCCGCACCACTCAGTGTACCCGAGAGATCTGCCCCATGTGCCAGCGCCCCTCAATCCAGGTGGACTTGGGCTCAAAGCCCTGCTTGGCGGGGCCAGGACCTGGGGTTAGTGAGGAGAGGGTGGCCTCCAGGACCCCTCACCCAGCCATGTTCATAGCAGCACTGGCTGCTTCACCTCCAGGGCTGCATGGAGGGACGGGCACAGTGGGCAGCCTGCAGAGGCCTTCCAGGACCAGCTTGGACTTGGCGCGGTCCTCTGCCACGGGCAGAGTTTGGGTCGAGACTTGGGTTCCCTCACCTTGCCCCTGACCCTCCCAAGGACAGCAGCGGACAGGAGTGGGGTGGGAGGTGCCGAACTCACCGATGCCCTCAGCGAAGTTGGGGTAGAACTCGTCAGTGAAGAGGGGCTCAGGCAGCTCCCGGAAGTAGAGCTTCAGTGTCCCAGCGATGGCGTTCACGTCCATCTCACTCATCATCACCGACACATCCTTGTTGTCTGGAGAGAGTGCAGATGTGGCGTGAGGCCCATTCAGGGACCCTGAACCGGCTCTGCTTTGTGAGCCCCAGGCTGGGCCCATGCTGGCCACCCAGAGGGGCCCGCCCAGGGGAGCTTGGCTGTCTGGAGCTCCAGGCCAAACCGAGGATGCAGGTAGAACTCCTGACTCTGCCCGCATCTACTCTGAGGACCCTCTGGGGTGTCAGATAAGGTCTGGTGTCCTTATCTGGCAACTGGGGCACTTTTACCAGCTTCTCTGCAGCCAGACACACTGACCCCTGGGCTCTGGTCAGCACCTCTTGTCTACCCCCAGGGCAAGCAGGCCGAGCCCCGGGTGAGATGGGACAGCCCCACAGAAGCCCCTGGTCCAGCTTGGCAAGAGCCATGCATGTGTGGTTAGGACAGGTTTGGCACCGGCATCTGCAGAACCTCTACCCCCAATTCCCTTCCCTCTGCATCGTATCAAATGGGCCCCGTGCCCACACCTCCCATCCCACACTGCCTGGCCCCACACTCACTGACGTCAAAGGCTGCCTTCAGTGCCTGGATGTCCGTGGCCACGCCAGACACGCGGTAGATGCCCACTTCCTCCATGCCCCGGCGCTCGATCTCCTCCACACACTGGCGCACAATATAGGGCACCTTGGACCTCTCCCTCCTGTGATGGGGGGGAATGCCCTCAGTGCCCAGCAGCCTGGCTCAGGCTGCAGTGGGGCTGGACCCCTGGGCTGTCTGCACACCCGGGCACCCAAGGCCTTCCTTCCATGTGCACTCCCTCCACTTGGTGATCTCAGAGCCAGCACTGCTTACATCTTGTGAGGGCCTTTTCAACAGCTCCAGGTAGCTGACACCCTACCAGTCACACCTGAACTTTGCAGGAAGGTCATGAGGCTTTTCTAAGGGAGGTCAGCTGTTGGAAGTCAGTTAAAAGATCCTGGGCCTTGGGTTAACAAGCAATGGACCACAAGGGTCCTAGAAGCAGCTGGTCTCCGAGTTGGGGGAAGGGACACGGTCTTTGCACTGGCCCCCAATGGCTGTTGCGAGATGCTGACCCCTCCAGGCCTGGGCAAGAGGTGGGCCCTGTGCTCGGCAGGCAGCTGGGCTGGAGGACTGACTCAGGGCTGCCTCAGGCCACTGCTCAAATCCTGTGATTCTATGTGCATTTCTCTTCCACAACAGACAGACAACAGACAATCCCAGAACCTCTAGTAGGACACCGGAGTGAGGACACCTCAAAATAGGAGACGTGTATTTGGAAGGTCAGCTTCAGTCTAGCAGAGCTCTGTCCCCAGCCACGCCCACGAGTGGCACTTACTTGGGTACTGCAGGAGAGAGTGCTCTCTGCTCCTGTCTAGGGCCACTCAGAGGTGCTGGAGGATCGTTGGGGTGCAGCTGGGGGAGGGGAGCCGTGTTCAGACACAACAGGTATCGGGGGAATGTCTGACGCAGGTCTCAGTCTGATGACCAGCAAGGTCAGGGGCCCGATCAGATTCCAAACTGGGGAAGCGAAGGGATTCTGGGAGAAAGTGGCCTGTGTCCCTAGGAACTGCCCTTAAACCTACACACAAGTGTCTCCTGGCAACTGACCTGTGACAAAGAGGAAGCGCTTGTCATCACTGAACAGGAGCCCCGATCATGACAAATTCCAAGCAAAGGAAGAAAACCCTGCCACGTGCAACTCTGGGAGCTACACGGGAAGGGGGCTGGACACCCCTCAGCTCATGGGGACATGTTTCAAGGTAAACATGGGAGGCAGCCAAGCACAGAATGCTTCACGGGCTAGGAGGCGTCCCCATGAGGTGACCGCGCACAGAGTGGGAGACCCACACCTGCTCTTTCCTCTAGAAACACCTGGGGAGGGTATACCTTCAGTCCTTGGGGACAAGAGACGCATGACCCCAGTCTCTGGCCACTTACTTGGTGACCACGGCAATCTTGACTCCGAAGACACCTGTCTGTTTCCGGGAAGGCATCCTCTTCAAGCTGAACTCCCTGCTGGTGAACTTTACTGAGAGCTTCACTTCAATCTGCAGGGAGAAGTTGGGGCAAGACCCTCTCACCCTTCTGGTCTTTGCAGCCCATGTTCCCAGGGGCTCGGGGTCTTGGCAATTCTTTCCACCCCCCAGGGTGAGCAGGCTGAGTTTCAGGTGTGGGGCAGCCCCTGGTCCAACTCAGCATGAGCTGGGCACAATCAGGGAGAGTTAAGGTTTGGCTTCTGCAGGTCCTTGCCTCCCTCAACCTGGAACCCCTCTGCTTCTCTTCCTTTTATTTTTCTCTTTATGGCTGCAAGTGCAGCATATGTAAATTGCTGGGCTAGGGGCTGAATCCGAGCTGCATTTGCCAGCCTACACCACAGCCATAGCAACACCAGATCCGAGTTGCATCTGGGACCTATGCTGCAGCTTGTGTCAACACTGGATCCTTAACCCACTGAGCGAGGCCAGAGATCAAACCCACATCCTCACAGACACTATATCAGGTTCTTAACCCACTGAGCCACAATGGGAACTCCACTGTCTTTCTTATTTAATTCTAATAACAAAAACCTCCACGAAACAGGAGTTTTGGCTATGGTGTAATGGGATTGGTTGTGTCTCTGGAGCACTAGGACTTAGGTTCAACCCCTGGCCCTGCACAGGGGGTTAAGGATCCAGTGTTGATGCAACTGCAGCCCAGATCTGATCCCTGACCCAGGAACTCCATATGCCAGGGGATGGCCAAAAAAGAAAAAAAAAAACAAAAACAAACAAAAAAACCCCCCACAAAACAATGGAGAAAATGTACAGAGAATCCCTTTGGGCAGACCCCAGGGTTGAGGTCTTCCTATCTCTGTGATGCCACTGGGCCAGGAAAGACGCTCAGTACCTGACGGGCTCCTCCCCACACCCCAACCACTGAATGAGCTCCTCCCTGCAAGCAGTGGTTCCGTCCTCCGGGGTCCCTGCATCCCCCTCAGACACTGGCTCAGGCTGAGCCTCCTTCTGACTATTATGGAAGAAAACAGGACTACCCCAGCCTTCTGCAGGAAGTACGTACCCCGTTCATGGCAATGACTGTCCGCTGCCAGTCTCTATCCTGCAGGGCCTGGGGGTCCAGCTGGAAAGCAAGGGGTCAGGATGATCAGATGCCCTAGGGTCTGTGCAGAAGGCCTGCAGAGGCCTTCTCTGCACTGAAGCGGAATTGGAGCTGGGCCTCAGCCGGCACCTCTATGCAGAGGCCAAGACGGGTCCAGAGAGAGAAGGACCTGACAGAAGCCTGCAGATCTTCACTGCCTGTAGCCCAGGCTGGCCCAGGTGATGAGTCATGGACAGCTTGTGCCCTGCCCCCTGGTCCTCCCTCTGTCACTGTCCCCTGAGCTGGCATCCAAGCTCACAGCCCACAAGCTGGGAGCCACCCCGCCCTGCCCCAGCATCACAGGTGCTTCATGCAGCTCAGAGGCGAGCGGTTGGTTTATGTGACATTCTGGGAAGCCTGATTTCTGTCTCCCCCCCCCCCCCAATCTTTTCCAGGGCTGCGCCTGCAGCATATGAAGGTTCCAGGCTTAACCCACTGAGCGAGGCCAGAGATCAAACCCACATCCTCACAGACACTATATCAGGTTCTTAACCCACTGAGCCACAATGAGAACTCCACTGTCTTTCTTATTTAATTCTAATAACAAAAACCTCCACAAAACAGGAGTTTTTTAGAGGCCTATGCCACAGCCACAGCAACAAGGGATCTGAGCCGCGTCTTTGACCTACACCACAGCTCATGGCAACACCAGATCCTTAAACCACTGAGTGAGGCCAGGGATGGAACCCGAAACCTCATGGTTCCTAGTCGGATTCATTAACCACTGAGCCATGATGGGAACTTCTGGGAAGCCTGATTTCAACAGCATCTTCCTGGGGGTGCATCATCCAAGAGCTGGGAACTTGGTCTTTCCCCTTAGCGCGCCCTGTGATCAGCTTTCAGGAGCCCGTGCAAGCAGGGCCTCTAGTCCAGGCTGGACCCATGGTTCAGAGTCAGCCCCACAGAAACCTGGAGCCCAGCTCCAAATCACGCCGCTAGCCTGGAGGCTGGAAGAGGCCTCTGCAGCCCCTCTCACTTCTACCCCACAGAGAATGGTCCAAGCGCCGGTCCAAGCTGTTTAGTGTCAGCTGACCTTGTGTGCTGCTATAAGATGCCCCAACCTGCCTGGTCAGGCGATGTGCCCTCCTCCAATTCCCCAGGTCCTGGAAGAGCCACACGGGCAGTGTGACCAGACCTCCCAGGTGATTCTGGGGTGAAGGCAGGTCAGGGAGCTGCCGTCGGCACCACATAACCTGGTGTGCCTCACCCAGGGCCTTGTGGTTTCATCGCTTGCCTCACTAGAACGGTTCACGGGCTACTGGAAAGATGCTTAAAGTTTGATCCCTGGCTTTGCTCACTGGGTTAAGGATCTGGCACTGCTGTGAGCTGTGGCGTAGGTTGCAGACATGGCTCAGATGCTGTGCTGCTGTGGCTGTGGTACAGCCCAGCAGCTACAGCTCCAATTCTACCCCTAGCCTGGAAGCCCATATGCTGCGGATGCAGCCCTAAAAATACAAAAAAAAAAAAAAAAGAAGAAGAAAGAAGCTTAAGGGCAGAGACCATATCCTGCAATGGCAGCACACATGCACCCACACCAGCACCCCCATGGAGACAGTACTGCACCGAGTGCCAGCACTAGAGGGGCACTCAGGACAGGCATCACATATCTGTTCACTATAAGGGACCAGGTGGCAGCTGGGAAGAGAGACCCAGAAGCCTCGACCTCTCAGGTGGGTGCACCCGAGTTCTCTCTCTGAACCTGCTTGGCACAGAGGTCATCACAGGCCCTCCTCACCTCCTCTTCTAGGTCCTACTGGTTACCATTCTCAAGGATCCAAAATGTACAGACAGAATGACACAGACAGACAAAGGGAGGCAGAGTGTCTCCCTCCTGGGCTGTGTGGTCACAGGTCCTCCTTCTGTCTGTCCCAGGAGGTTCTCAGGGGCCCTGGGCCATGGGGACTGTACTCTGAGGGACAGGTCTGAGCAAAGACCAGTCATAAACCACCCCCACGTGCTGCTCCTCGGGCTCCCAGCTGGGTTAACACCTCCCCTAGGGGAGGCTGCACGGGGTGACACAAGGGCCCTCACACCTCTCAGCCAGACCTGAGTGGCGGGAGGGAGGGGAGCGCACAGCTGGCCCCTCACCCACAACTCTCGAGTCCTGGCCATCCAGGGAGGAAGGGGGCAGGTGCGGTTCCTCCTGCTCCTGAGGAAGGGGGAGTTTACCTCCACCACTGGAAGCTTCAAAAAGGGAGACACAGGAGTTCCCATCGTGGTGCAGTGGAAACAAATCCGACTAGGAACCATGAGGTTTCGGGTTCCATCCCTGGACTTGCTCAGTGGGTTAAGAATCCCGCGTTGCCGTGAGCTATGGTATAGGTCACAGATGCGGCCTGGAGCTGGTGTTGCTGTGGCTGTGCCATAGGCCGGCAGCTATAGCTCCGATTAGACCCTTAGCCTGGGAACCGCCATATGCCGCGGGTGCAGCTCTAAACAACAATAACAATAACAACAACAACAACAACAAACGAAAAGGGAGACACAGTGGCAGAGAGACACCCTCTCTTGCCCTCCAAGAACGGGAATCACCGGGCTCCCTCCCCTCACCTCTCCAGGACAGAGACTTGGCACATGCAGCCCAATGACAGGCAGAGGGACAGAGATCTCCAGCCCACCCGCAGGCCCACCTTGCCCTTGCGTACGAGACTCCGGATGTGGGTCCACAGGGCGGTGCCATGAGCACATAAGTGCTTTTCGACAGAGGTTGCCCGGCTCTGGCCCGTCCGGCCAGTGGGGAGGAGGTACCGCAGGAGGCCCTGCAGGGTGGCCGCACACGGTGTCTCTCGCATCCTTGGCCCTGCTGTGTGAGAGGCTGGTGCAGCCGGACTGGAGCGCGATGGACAGGAGTGAGATGGGTGGCAGTGAGGATGGAGAGCAGTGTGTCGAGCTCTGGGCCTCCAAGGCCTTTTGACCAGGCTTCTCAGGAAGCCCCGCCCTGCAGCCTACTCCCCCCCCAACCCCAGGTTCTTTGTTTGTGTGTGGAAAAAATACCCCCACCAGCAGCCTATTGGTTACAGGAATTCTGACACGTCACAGTTCTCTCTAAAGCCCAGAAAAGCCAAGTTTCCTTCTCAAGTGGCTGGTTTCCTGTTGGTGAGCTTGGAGATGCTGAGTAACACGTGTCTGCCTGGCCAGTCTGCCTCATGGCTGCCCCTAGTCAGTGACCCCATCTCGGCATGGACTTGGGTGGGAGAGTTCCCCGAAGGCTCTGCAGCACTGCCAGTCAGATGCATGACAAGGGGTGATGGCCCATCGTCCACCCCCTGTACTGAGGCCCAGTCCTGCCTCCACCTGCCCCAGAGGCTGCCAGGAGGCTCCTTACCGGGCCCCCAGCCCCCTCAGTGGCTCCAGAGGGAATGATAGTCCCCAGGCTGGCCCACTGCCAACAGAGAGCATGTGGAGTGGAGCGGAAGCAGCATGAGAATAACACAACGATGAGGTCGTCTCCATCCAGCCCCAAAGAGCACTCAGGGCTGGCACGCTCTCTTATGGGCTATTTAAAGCACAGAGAAATAAACAAGTGGGGACCGGGGTTTGGAACAACAGGAGATGGAGGGGCAAGGACCGGGAAACAGCAATCGAGGGAAAACTGGGGGCACCTTCTTATACCCAGGTTCTAGAAGGAAGGTCTGGGCCCTGGCTCCTCTCCCTCAGGGCTGGCAAGGGGGGCAGCAAGCCTGCTGGACCACCTTGTGTGACCCATCAGAGAGGCAATGGGGGTGGGGCAGGTGCTGAGGACGTGGCCCCACCCTGCTTGCCCTGTAGCACGGCCAGATGGGTCACTGATGTCACCGATGGACAACCACAGCACGTCTCTCACCCACCCAGCCCAAGCACAGGCAGCACCAAACTGTCCAAAAAAGGAAATGCTGCTCTCTCCTCACTGGCCTCCCCGGAGTTTCCCCTGGGCCCAGTGTCACCACCCAGGACGGTCCAGCAGGGCCTTCCCAGGAGTCCTGATGGACCCCACATGTCTACACTGTAACCTACTCCCTGGAGTGGTCTCCTTCTCTTCCTACTGCAGTCTGTTCTCTGCACCTCTATCCTCCATAGCATTAACGCCTCCACCCCTCCCTGCAACCAGGCTACAGCATAACTCAGAAAAATAAAGGACAGCTCCCACCCAGAAGACAGAGGGTGACAGGTATCAGTGAGGATGTGGAGAAATAGGAGCCCCCAGACACCACTGCCGGGATGTGAAATGCCATGGCCTCTCTGGAAAAGCAGGGCAGTTCCTCACAAAGTTAACCCTGGCTATCCGACCTGGCATTTCCCCTCCTAGGTCTCTGCACAGCAGCAAGGAAAACATCTTTCCTCACGGACTGTGCACAGGTTCACAGAGCAGTAACCTTTATAGGCCTGAGCTAGAAACAACCCAAGTGTCCGTCAACTGGTGGATGGAGGAGACACGGATGGAATGTGGTTCAGCCAAAAAAGGAGTAAAGCTAACATGCTCTGACGCGGATGACCCTCAAAAATGTTTTGCTAAGTGGAGGAAGCCAGTCACAAAAGATCACGTAATACGGTACGATTCCGTTTATACAAAATGTGCAGAATGGATAAATCTAGCAACAAAAAGCAGTCCCACCCCCACTGGGGGGTGGGAAGAGGGAAACCGTTTTGGGGGGTGTGTGTGGAAATATCCCCAGACTGGATTGTTGGTGATAGCTGTTCAACGCTGTACATTACTAAAGCCATTGACTTACATACTGAAAAGGGACACACTGTGAAAGACATGACAGAGTATGACAGTGAAAGAAAAAAAAGATATAAGGTCCTAAACCAGAGCACAGTAGAGCAAGGAGGTGCCCCTTCCCTTGAAAATAGAAAGCATAAGGCAGAGAGTGGCAGGAGATGAAGCTGAATCACGAGGCATTTTTCTGAGAAAGAGAAAGAGTAGTAAAGTGATTCACAGCTCTGGGCCAAAGCCTTGGCCCACCTCTGGCCTGACTCAACGCAGGCCATGCACACATCACCGAAAACCTCAGAGAACCCAGGGCGTCCGCAGTCAATATCCTTTCGGATTTTTCTGGTTTTTTTGTTTGTTTGTTTGTTTCTGGCCTTGCCTGAGGCATGCAGAAGTTCCTGGGCCAGGGATCAAACTTGCGCCAGAGCAGTGACAATGCTGACTCTTTAACAGCTAGACTGTTAGGGAACCCCTCAATATCTTTATTTTTTAATGGCCACACCTGTGGCATATGCAAGCTCCCGGGCTAGGGGCTGAATCAGAGCTGCAGCTGCTGGCCTACGCCGCAGCCGCACCAGATCTAAGCTGCATTTGTGACCTATACCGTAGCTTGTGGCAACACTGGATCCTTAACTCACTGAGGGAGGCCAGTGATCAAACCTGCGTCCTCACAGACACTATGTCAGGTCCTGAGTCATAATAGGCACTCCCTCAATATCCTTTTGTATCATACAATCCAAGTCTTTTTTTTTTTTTTTGGTCTTTTTGCCTTTTCTAGGGCTGCTCCTGCAGCATATGGAGGTTCCCAGGCTAGGCGTCTAATCGGAGCTGTAGCTGCCGGCCTACACCAGAGCCACAGCAACATGGGATCCAAGTGGCATCTGCAACCTACACCACAGCTTACGGTACTGCTGGATCCTTAACCCGCTGAGCAAGGCCAGGGATCGAACCCGCAACCCCATGGATCCTAGTCGGATTTGCCAACCACTGAGCCATGACAGGAACTCCCCCAATCCAAGTCTTACAAAAATGCTGGCATGCGTGTCCTCCTCTCAGGGTTACTTACAACACTGAAAACTCAGGAACAGCCCAGACATCAAACAGTACAGAACTGGTTAATTAAACTGGGATGCAGCCTTGTGACAGCACATTACAAAGCTGGAAAAAACGTTGTTGTGCAAAAGGGATCTGGAGTTCCCGTCATGGCGCATCGGAAACGAATCCGACTAGGAACCATGAGGTTGCAGGTTTGATCCCTGGCCTCACTTAGCGGGGCTGGGATCTGGTATTGGCATGAGCTGATGTGTAGGTCACAGATGCGGCTCAGATCCTGTGTTGCTGTGGCTGTGGTGTAGGCCGGCAGCTATAGCTCTGATTCAACCCCTAGCCTGGGAACTTCCATAGGCTGTGGGCATGGCCCTAAGAAGCAAAGAAAAAACACAGTAACAACAACAAAAAAACCCCAAAGAACAATCACTACCCACTTCACGATCATGGTGACAGAGACCCCTAGGACCTGCCCCTCCAAGTGGGTGTTTCAGAGGTGACATCCCTGTGAAATGGTCATGCCTCATTCATCTCTGACTGCTCCCCCACCACCCCGCCCCTAGACACACAAGTGGTCCTGGCCCCATGACAGTCGGTGTGGACAGAATACGTACAGCCCTGAGATAATCTCCATGGCAGGCAGGACTCTGACTTTGTGACAGCACGCTCCCCCTCCCCAGATCCTTCCACCGGCCTTATCTTCACTGCGGTTGCTGGGAGCCTCCTCTGCTAGGACACAGGCTCCCTGAGGATGGGGATCTCTGTGCTCAGACATCTGTGCACGTGATACATGACGTAAATGTGTACATCCGGTGTTGTACAGCCACTGCCAGCGTCCACCTCCAGAACCTTTTCATCTTCCCAAACAGAAACTCTGTCCCTATTAAGCAATAACTCTGTGTCCGCCCCCCACCCCCAGGTCCACTCAACTTTCTGCCTCCGTAAATGGGACTGTTCTGGGTACCTCATATAAGCAGAATCCTACAGTATTTGTCCTTTTGCAACTGGCTTATTTCACTGCGCAGAATGTCCTTGAGATTCATCCACATTGTGGGGTGTGTCGGAATGTCCTTCCCTTTTTACAGCTGCACAAAATTCCACGGTATGGCCAGGCCACATTCATTCATTCATTCATTCATTTATTGTCTTTTGTCCTTTTTAGGGCCACACCCATGGCACAGGGAGGTTCCTAGGCTAGGGGTCTAATCGGAGCAGTAGCCACTGGCCTACACCAGAGCCACAGCAATGCCAGATCTGAGCCGCATCTGTGACCTACACCACAGCTCATGGCAACGCCGGATCCTTAACCCTCAACGTCATGGTTCCTAGTCGGATTCGTTTCCGCTGCACCATGACGGGAACTCCAAGGCCACATTTTGCTGAACTTCTCACCAGCTGGTAGATGTTTAGGCTCTTCCCAGTTTGAGGCTGTCATGGTCAGTGCTGCTGACAACACGTGTGTACAAGCCCAGTGGCATTTCCACATTCACATGTCACCCAGTGGCATGTCCACAGGCTCCTGGGACACAAGTGCCCAGAATTGGTGGTTGAGTGGGGAGACTGCCCGAGTGGGCAGACCTCACAGCTTGATAAGGGCTGAAGTGTGGGTGGCAGGACACCCCAAAAGGGGCACATTTGGCCCCCTGGCCCATACCCAGTTACATTTCTACGCAGGAGGCATGCTGGCCTGGCTGGGGAAGTCTGGGACACTGTGTACAGCCCCGAGCCAGGCTGAGTAGTAGTTTTGAATAAAGTGAGGGTCCAACCAGATTCCCAAGGCCCCGGTCTCACCGTTGAGGCTCATGTAAGACAGAAAACATGAAAAAAACCCAACTCTGATGCTCCTGTTGGAATTTGAGTTGTGAGCCCAGTGAGACACACAGAGGAGTAGGGAAAAAGTCTTCTAGAAAAATGGGGAGGGGCAGAGGAGGAGGCCTGGCTGGGGTCCCAGGGTGTCGCAGGCATGACCGTCCACCTCTGCCTTCCTTCCTCCTTTCTCCTGAGGATCCTGATTCATAAACAAGGTCTCACGGAGGCTGCCCACAGCCTGAGTCACAAATGCACGTCCGTCACTCTGGGATTCCCTCTCAGCTGACGCTGGTTCAGCAGCCGGTCCCCCCGCCCCTGTGTCTCTCACTGAAGCAGAGAAGGGGGTAGAACTGGAGCCAGCCTGCACCACTAACACCACTGACAGCAAACAGTAATAACTGTAGTAGTAGCAGCTGACGGTGAAGGCCCCCATACACAGCTCCGTGACCCCCACCCAGTTACGGGTAAGGAAATGGCTCTGGGGAGACGATGCTATGACTCAGCCCACGTCCCAAATGGTGCAGTGGGGCTGGAGGACTGGATAGTCTCTCCTTGACCAGACTCCAGCAGGCTCCTCTGAGATGTTTTCCAGCTGCAGGCAGCCCTCATGTTTTTGTGCTCCACAGATAATTGTATTTTTACAAATTGGAGGTGTGTGACAACCCTGCATTGTCAGACGTTGGTAACATTTTTTTCTTTTTGGGCTGCATCTGCAGCATATGGAAGTTCCTAGGCTAGGGGTCGAATCAGAGCTGCAGCTGCTGGCCTATACCACAGCCACAGCAACACCAGATCCAAATTGCATCTGTGACCTACACCACAGCTCACGCAACGCCAGAGCTGAGCGAGGCCAGGGATCCAACCCACATCCTCATGGATACTAGTCCAGTTAGTTACTGCTGAGCCACAACAGAAACTCCAGCATTTTTCCATTGACGTACTTACATTGCTTTTTTAGGCATAATGCTATTGCACACTTAGACTATAGTACAGGGTAAACATATTCTTTAAATGCACTAGGAACCCAGAAAACTCCTGCAACTTGCTTTAGTGCACTATCTCTAAGTTATGCCTGCAGGCCTTGTCCCAGGAGCATTACCTCAAGAGGTCAGTTTTAGCAAGACTCCTGCTAAGTCAGTTTAGCAAAAATCTCCCATCCTCAATATCAAATCAACCTCAACACCTGACCAAACTCCTCATCCTTAGTCCCCTGGCGACCCACAGTTCCCTGATGGTGTCTTGCCCCCAGATGTTCCTCTACTACTATTGTTACTGATGTTCTCAGCTGTAAATTCCCACCCTTCCTTGTCCTTTTCAGAGCTGACCCCTGTTTCTCTCCTGTGCAGTGGTCCCCACACCTATTTCAACAGTTCCCCTGAATGAAGTCAGCCTTGCTGGTTTAACAAGGCCAAATTTTTTTGTTTTTTTTTTTTTGTTTTTAGGGCCACATCTGTGGCATATGGAGGTTCCCAGGTTAGGGGTCTAATTGGAGCTACAGCTGCAGGCCTACACCACAGCTACAGCCACAGCTAGATCTGAGATGCGTCTGTGACCTACACCGCAGTTCACAGCAATGCCGGATCCTTAATCCACTGAGCGAGGCCAGGGATCGAACCCGCAACCTCATGAATCCTAGTAGGATTCACTTCCACTGTGGCATAATGGGAACTCCCAGGGCCAAGAATATTTTTTTCAACAGAGCCCACCCCCTCCCCCACCTCCTGCCCCCAGCTCGCATCTGGGTCCTACTGGAAGGTGGAGCATGCTCAGGGCACCTTGGATGGGGAAGAGCAGGCTGAGATCTGACAGCAGAAGCAACAGAGTCTTGGGGAGACGCCCCCCTGACCTCACTGCTCACCTACTCCCCCAGACTGTCAGAGAATACAGGTTTCAAGCATAAGGAAATATTTACATCCAGATGCATCAAGGCAAAGGGTTTCCAAAGAGGGCTTAACTTAACAAAGGAGGAAGACGAGTATCAGTTCTTTTCCTTTTTTTTTCTTTTCTAGGTGGCATATGGAGGTTCCCAGGCTAGGGATCTAATCAGAGCTGTAGCCACTGGCCTTCGCCAGAGCCACAGCAACATCAGATCCGAGCTGTGTCTGCAACCTGCACCACAGCTCTCGGCAATGCTGGATCCTTAACCCACTGAGTGAGGCCAGGGATTAAACCCGCAACTTCACGGTTCCTAGTCAGATTCGTTAACCACTGAGGCACTACAGGAACTCCCTCAGTTCTTTTCTTGTTTTTTTATGAAAACCCCAGTTACCTAGAGGCAGTGTTCACAGGCCCCGTTCAAACCCAACAATCCCAGGACTCCACAGGTGGGGGATGCACTTCAACAGCAGCATGGCCCATCTGTGCTGTTGGCATCTTCGGGATTCCATGCAAAGCCATGAGGGTGAACGAGATCTACATGGGGGGCTGCATCACAAGACCACTGCAGAGAATTAATGCCCCTGAGCTGCAAGGCAGTAAATTTCAGGCAGCACCCATGCAGCACCCCATCTACCAAACTCACATGGGGAGGGACATGGCCGGTCACAAGTTCCTGCTCAGGACCCTGGAAGTGGGATGACTGAAAAACCCTGGCCTACCCTCCTGCTTCTTCCACTTGGAAGCCCTGCTCTACACCAAGTCCCTACCGATGGTCCGATGGGGCTGACGGAGAGCAAGGAGGGACCACCCCCTTCTCACCCAAAACTGAAGCCACAGGTAGGTCTCGGGTCCAGGACCATCACCAAGAGATCTTGGACCAGGAGCCAACCCTTGTGGATCATTCCCACCTGAGAAAGACTGTGAGTCCTGTGTTCCCTGTGCCGGGCAAGACTGCCAGCCCGCTCCTTGATACGGCGTATTCCAACCTTAGCAAGGTCACTAGAGCACTGCCCTGAGCTGGTGTTCCCTCCCACACCGGGCAGCTCCCACCTTAGGAGAGCTCCAGCTCCATCTGTGGGGTTGGACGAGACTGGGGCCAGCTCCCCGAGGAAGGGTGAGGGTTCCAGGAGTGCACCTGGCTGCCCTGTGGTGCCAGCTGGCGGGCAGTGAGGGGAGCAGGACAGGGTGGTCATTTCTGTTTTGAGGCCTGGTCTCAAGATACTGACCCTGAGCCACTGAGTCCCCCATAAGCTCCCAAGGTGGGGAAGCAGACAATGTGCGCTGCCCCCTACCCTGGGGAGCTGCCCCAGGAGCTGGTAAGGAGCCCCACCAAGTGCGTGCTCCTGCCTCCCAGCAGACATGAATCACAGGGATGAGTCACCCTCTCCCAGACCTTCACCTTCTGCCCCCAGGGAGGGAGGCGGGGCTTCCTGCGGAGCCCTGTCTTCCCAGCGCACCTGGACCATGCAGTCAACACCCCTTCATGAGGCCCCATCCAGGGCAGGGTGGGGAGAAACCTGATTGGCTGGGTCTAGTTAAGATGCTCTGCAAGGAAAGACGGGGCAGGGGCTTCTTCCACGGGGTGCAGAGCTGAGCAGGTGAGGCCGCAAGAAACCAATGCAGGTGGTGCAGCTCCTGACTGCCAAGCAAGGCAAGCACTGGAGGGGGGCCTCCAAGATAAACTGCAGAAGACATGAGGGCCCAGATGGTTTTCCCTGAGGACCCAGGGACCCCTTGCTGGTCCTTCACAGACACTCTCAGCCCATCAGAGGCTTCTATACCAGTGCCTGGGGTGACCTGTGCTCACCCCATGGAAGGACGAAGCTGCACCCGCTGGAACTTAGGTCTGGGAGCCAGAGAGGGGACATAAGGCGGGTAGACTCAGACTTGTACTTTCCCAAGAACAGGTGACTCCTAATGGCCTGTGGGCCAGGTGCAGCCCACTGGAGGCTGTGGAGACACTGCGGCCCCACTGGGAAAACAGGCAGAACTGAAATTCCCTTGGGGACCAGAGGAGGCATGAGAGACAGTCAGACAGAGGGGCAGGCAGAACCTGCCAGGGCGCCAGCCAGGTCTCAACTGGAGGACAATGTAGAGCTGAGCTGCCTGACTATGTCTCCTCGAGTCCCAGCTCAGTGTCCCCAAGTGTCAAGTGGGGAAAGAACACAGGACCCAGAGGTGGGGCCGAGGGACGACGACACGTCTGGGCTGGGGGCCCAGAGGACACACAGGGATAGAGGGGCAGCGGTCTCACCTGCACCTGGCCCTTCCCCATGATTCTGTCTGCACTCTCGCCGTCCTCCTTGGTCATCTTTGTTTTGTTGTAACACTTTTCGTAGCACAGAATCCTTAAGGTCTGGGAGCCTTCCAGCTCGATCTCAAACTCCTGTAGCATCAGAGAGAAGGAAAGTCCAGAGTTAATGGGCCGGTCCAAGTGAGCGACAGGCAGTGCTGGCGGCTGAAGGGAACTCTAAGCCAGGCTCCTCCGAGGACAGCACCCGTGCGGGCCCGGGAGGGAGGCCCTGCACCGAGACATTCCCCACTCTTGTCCTGTGATACAGAGCATTACACTGTGGCTCAGCCTGGGCACTTCTGGCAGCTCTGAGTGCCTCTGGGACCTAATCCAAGCTCCTTAAGCCAGCATCTCATGGGGTGGTCTCTGCATCACCTGCCTCAGGAGTTCCGGGGTGCTGGCTACAGACACAGATGCTGTGGATTCTGGGGGATAACACGTGTCTACGCAGGTTCACTGGTTATGACAAGCGCCCATTCTGGTGTGGCAATGTGTGTGGTGGGCACAGGGATGGGGGTACACACACGGAACATCCTTGTCCTTTCTGCTCTGACCTAAAGCTGCTCTAAAAATAAAGCAAATTTGAAAGAAAAAAAAATCGATCCAGGGGAGTTCCCATTGTGGCTCAGTGGTTAATGAACCCGATTAGTATCCATGAGGACTCAGGTTTGATCCCTGGCCTTGCTCAGTGGGTTAAGGATCTGGTGTTGCTGTGAGCTGTGGTGCAGGTCACAGACATGGCTCAAATCCCACGTTGCTGTGGCTGTGGCGTAGGCTGGTTGGACCTCTAGCCTGGGAACCTCCATGTACCACAGGAGCAGCCCTAAAAAGCATACACACACACACACAAAATCGATACAGGGAGGTGACAAAGGAGAGGGACCTAGGAGGAGAGAATTCTCCCAGAGGCTTTGAAGTTGTCTGCTGTGGGTGGTGTGGTGCCTACCTTCTCCATCACCTGTATGACATCTTCAGTAAATTCTGCATTTCACATCAGTGCTTTTGTAAGTGGGGAAACAGGAAGGTGAGAAAAACCAGGTATTCCTAAGCTGGAATGTGGGTGGGGAGCGTGTGTGCGGGAACATGTGAGACCTTGGGTAAGCCATGAGCACAGCCAGAGAAGTTGGCGGTGGCCCACTGCTCTGGACCACCCCCCATCTCCATGCTTGGTCCCCTCGAGCTCCCATGGCTGGCTTGCACTTGCCCCCTCTGCAGTGTCCAGAACCCCTCCCTTGTTGCCTCTGCTGGGTCCTGGCCCCCTCGCTCTCTGCAGCGCCTCCTTTGATGGATCCCCGGGCTGTGACCCCCGTGTCACGGCAGCCATCAGCCCTTTCTGTTAGGTGCCCAGAGCTGCAAGGACCAGGCAGTTCTGTGGGCTCCCTGAGTCCCAATCCTACCTAGGCAGCATGGCTATGGAGCCCAGGAACATCAGCTGAGAAAAGCAGAGCCCAGGCTTCCCGGCACCAAGAGGGTCACTGAGCCCGTCACTCTTTCCTACGTCCAAGGAAAACATTATGGAAACCTCACAAGTAAACACTGAGTGATGACAAAGGCTGTATAAGAAGTGCTTCTAAAAGTTCTTTTTCCAGATGCTCTGCCAGCAAAACAAGTTTTTTTTGTTTTGTTTTTTTTAAATAATGGGGGAATTCTTCTCAGGAACACAGAGATAAAATCTCTTGGAGTGGCCAGGAAAGCTGGCTTTCTAGGAAAGAGGCCTGTGGGGAAGACCTTGGGGACCCTGGGTCAGACTTCGTGGACGACACCCCTTCCACTCAGCCGCAAGTGGGGCCTCACCTCGTTCCAGTTGGGCTCAGCTGTGTCCCTGTAGACACGTGTCTTGGCTTTATTTACAAAGTAGCCAAAGGAATCCACCTCCAGGGTGCAGTACAGACCTGCAAGAAGGAGACACAGGGGATGACCTTGCTGCCCCTCGTCACCCACATTTTCTTGTTAAAGCAGACCTTATTTTCTACCCACCCCCTTTTTTTTTTGTCTTTTTGGGCCGCACTTGCAGCATATGGAGGTTCCCAGGCTAGGGGTCTAATTGGAGCTGTAGTTGCCGGCCTACACCACAGCCACAGCAATGCAGGATCTGAGCTGCGTCTGTGACCCACACCACAGCTCACAGCAACACCGGATCCTTCACCCACTGATCGAGGCCAGGGATTAAACCCGAAACCTCATGGTTCCTAGTGGGATTTGTTAACCACTGGGCCTCAAGGGGAACTCCCCCCTACATTTTTTTTGTCTTTTTAGGGCTGCACCTGCAGCATATAGAAGTTCCCAGGCTAGGGGTTGAACTGGAGCTGCAGCTGCTGGCCTACGTCACAGCTACAACAATGCAGGATCCAAGCTGCATCTGAGACCTACATCACAGCTCATGGCTATGCTGGATCCTTAACCCACTGAGTGAGGCCAGGGATTAAACCTGCATCTTCCTCATGGATGCCAGTCAGTTTCTCTTTCTTTCTTCTTCTTCCTCTTTTTTTTTTTTTTTGCTTTTTAGGGCTGCAACCTCAACATATGGAGGTTCCCAGGCTAGGGGTCTAATCGGAGTTATAGCTGCCAGTCTATGCCACAGCCACAGCCACATCAGATCCGAGCCGAGTCTGTGACCTACACCTCAGCTCACAGCAATGCCGGATCCATAACTCACTGAGTGAGGCCAGGGATCAAACCTGCAACCTCATGGTTCCTAGTTGGATTCGTTTCCGCTGTTCCACGGCACGGACTCCTAGTCAGGTTCTTAATGCACTGAGCCACAAGTGGGAACTCCAAGCAGGCCTTATTTTTTTTCTTTGTTTTGGCTGCACCCACATCCAAAGTTCTTGGGCCAGGGATGGAACCCATGCCACAGCAGTGACAACGTTAGATCCTTAACCTGATGAGCCACTGGGGAACTCCTTGGTTTTCATTTTTAAAACAAGATACCATAGCGCTCCCTGGTGGTCTAGTGGTTAGGATTCAGAACTTTCACTGCTGCAGCCTGTTTCAATCCCTGGTCTGAAAACTGAGATTCCACATCAAGCTGCTGCATGCCACAGCCAAAAAAATGAAAATAAAATAAGACACTGAAAGAGTGGCTGGCAAGATGACCAGAACCTCACACAAGTGTGGCTGGGAACTGGCACCTCTCAGAACATTTGCTCCCTTGGTTGCTGAAAGTAGATCAGTGCTGGGAGAGAAATGGGGTGCAAGGGAATGGAGGGGGTGAGATCGGGCTTGGGGACCAGGGCTGGGAGCAAGGGCATGGCAGGTATCTGAGGTGACTAAGAAATTCCACCGCTAGGAGTTCCCACTGTGGCGCAGCAGAAACAAAGCCAACTATGAACTATGAGGTTGTGGGTTCAATCTCTGGCCTCGCTCAGTGGGTTGAGGATCCAGTGTTGCTGTGAGGTGTGGTGTAGGTCGCAGATGTAGCTCGGATCTGGTGTTGCTGTGGCTCTGGTATAGGCTGGTGGCTATAGTTCCGATTAGACCCCTAGCCTGGGAACCTCCATATGTTGCGGTGGTGGCCCTAAAAGGACAAAAGACAAAAAGACAAAAAACAAAAAGACAAAAAAAAAAGAAAAAGAAAAAAAAGAAAGAAATTCCACTGCTGGAGATTGGTGTCTCACTGACAAACCAGTGATCACAGGGTGCAGGGTGGCACCATCCCTGGGGTGGGACATAAAAAAGGAGGAACAAAATGAAGCTGGAGGAATCAGGCTCCCGGACTTCAGACTATACTACAAAGCGACAATCATCAAAACTGTATGGTACTGGCACAAAGACAGAAATATAGATCAGTGGAAAAGGATAGAAAGCCCAAAATTAAACCCAAGCACCTAGAGCCAACTAATCTATGACAAAGGAGGTAAGAATATACAATGGATAAACATACCTAGAAGCAAATGACAACAAAGATATGACACTCCAAAACCTATGGGATGTAGCAAAAGCCGTTCTAAGAGGAAAGTTTATAGCAATACACGCCCACCTCAGGAAACAAGAAAAAGCTCAAATAAACAACCTAACTTTACATCTAAAGCAGCTCGAGAGAGAACAGACAAGACCTAAAGTTAGTAGAAGGAAAGAAATCATAAAGATCAGAGCAGAAATCAATGAAATAGAAGCAAAGAAAACCATAGAAAAGATCAAGGAAACAAAAAGCTGGTTCTTTGAAAAGATCAAAAAATTGATAAACCCTTAGCCAGACTTATCAAGCAAAAAAGAGAGAGGACTCAAATCAATAAAATCAGAAAGGAAAAAGGAGAAGTAACAACAGACATCACAGAAACACAAAGGCTCATAAGAGACTACTATATGCAACTATACGCCAATAAAACAGAAAACCTAGAAGAAATGGACAAATGCTTATTAGAAAGATACAATCTTCCAAGACTGAAACCAAGGTGAAATAGAAAAGATGAATGGACCAATCACAAGAACTGAAATGGAAACTGTGATTAAAAAACTTCCAACAAACAAAAGTCCAGGACCAGATGGCTTCACAGGCGAATTCTATCAAACACAGTTAGAGAAGAGCTAACACCTCTCCTTCTGAAACTATTTCAAAAAATTTCAGAGGAAGGGATACTCCCAAACTCATTCTATGAGGCCACCATCACCCTGATACCAAAACCAGACAAAGATACCACAAAAAAAGAAAACTATAGGCCAATTTCACCGATGAACATCTATGCAAAAATCCTCAACAAAATACTAGCAAACTGCATCCAACAGTACATTAAAAGGATTGTACATCATGATCAAGTGGGATTTATCCCAGGGAAGCAAGGGTTCTTCAATATGCGCACATCCATCAGTGTGATACACCACATTAACAAACTGAAGAATAAAAATCATATGATCCTCTCAATGGATGTAGAAAAAGCCTTTGACAAAATCCAACACCCATTTCTTTTCTCTTTTTTTTGCCATTTCTAGGGCTGCTCCTGTGGCATATGGAGGTTCCCAGGCTAGGGGTCCAATCAGGAAGCTGTAGCCTCCGGCCTATGCCAGAGCCACAACAACTCGGGATCCAAGCTGCGTCTGTGACCTACACCACAGCTCAATGCAACGCCGGATCCTTAACCCACTGAGCAAGGCCAGGGATTGAACCCGCAACCTCACGGTTCCTAGTCGGATTAGCCAACCACTAAGCCACGACGGGAACTCCCCCCACACCCATTTCTGATAAAAACCCTTCAGAAAGTGGGCATAGAGGGAAACTACCTCACCATAATAAAAGGCCATATATGACAAACCCAGAGCTAACATCATTCTCAGTGGTGAAAAGCTAAAAGAATTCCTGCTGAGAGTAGGAACAAGACAAGGATGTCCACTCTCACCACTACTCTTCAACATAGTTTTGGAAGTCCTAGCCACAGCAATCAGAGAAGTAAAAGAGATAAAAGGAATCCTAATTAGAAAGGAAGAAGTAAAACTATCCCTCCTTGCAGATAACATGATACTATACCTAGAGAATACTAAAGACTACCAGAAAACTGTTAGAGCTCATCCATGAATTTGGCAAAGTTGCAGGATACAAAATTAATACACAGAAATCAATGGCATTTGTATACACTAACAATGAAAGAGCAGAAAAGGAAATTAGGGAAGCAATCCTGTTTACCATCGCATCCAAAAGAATAAAATACCTAGGAGTAAACCTACTTAAAGAGACAAAAGACCAGTACTCTGAAAACTAAAGACACTGATGAAAGAAATCAAAGAACACTCACACACTCACACACACATACAGAGGAGTTCCCGTCGTGGATCAGTGGTTAACGAATCTGACTAGGAACCATGAGGTTGCAGGTTCGATCCCTGGTCTTGCTCAGTGAGTTAAGGATCCAGCGTTGCGGTGAGCTGTGGTGTAGGTCGCAGATGTGGCTCGGATCCTATGTTGCTGTGGCTGTGGCGTAGGCCAGTGGCTACAGCTCCGATTGGACCCCTAGCCTGGGAACCTCCATATGCCATAGGTGTGGTCCTAAAAAGACCAAAAAAAAAAAAAAGATGACACATATAGATGGAAAGACATACCATGCTCTTGGATTGGAAGAGTTAATATTATCAAAATGACTATACTACCTAAGGCAATCTACAGATTCAATGCAATCCCTATCAAATTACCAAGGGCATTTTTCACAGAACTCGAACAAAACATATTAAAGTTTGTTTGGAAGCACAAAAGACCCAGACTAGCCAAAGACATCCTGAAAAAGAAAAATGGAGCTGGAGGAATCAGGCTCCCGGACTTCAGACTATGCTACAAAGCAACAATCATCAAAACCCTATGGTACTGACACAGAGACAGAAATATAGATCAGTGGAACAGGATAGAAAGCCCAGAATTAAGTCCATGCACCTACAGTCAACTAAAAGAATGAAATTAGAACACTCCCTAACACCGTACACAAAAACAAACTTAAAATGGATTAAAGACCTAGATATAAGATCAGACACTATACAACTCCTAGAGGAAAACATAGGCCAAACACTTTCTGACATAAACCACAGCAATATCTTCTCATTCCCACCTCTTAGAGTAATGACAGTAAAAACAAAAATAAACAAATGGGACCTAATCAAACTTAAAAGTTTCTGCACAGCAAAGGAAGCCCTAAACAACACAAAAAGACAACCCACAGAATGGGAGAAAATCTTTGCAAATGAATCATCTGACAAGGGATTCATCTCCAAAATTTATAAACACCTTCTGCAGCTCCATACCAAAAAAACAAACAACCCCATCAAAAAATGGGAAGAAGATCTAAACAGACAATTCTCCAAAGAAGACATACAGATGGCCAAAAAATGAAAACATGAAAAGATGTTCAACATCGCTCATTATTAGAGAAATGCAAATCAAAACCACTCTGAGGTACCACCTTACACCAGCCAGAATGGCCATCATCCAAAAGTCTACAAACAATAAGTGCTGGAGAGGGTGTGGAGAAAAAGGAACCCTAGTACACTGTTGGTGGGGTTGTAAATTGGTGCAACCACTGTTGAAAACAGTATGAAGATTCCTCAGAAAACTAAAGATAGAATTACCATTTGATCCAGCAATTCCACTCCTGGGCATCTATCCAGAGAAAACCACCACTTGCAAAGACACATGTACTCCGATGTTCATTGCAACACTGTTTTCAATAGCCAAGACATGGAAACAACCTAAATGTCCATTGGCGGAGGAGTGGATCAAGAAGATGTGGTACATATACACAATGGAACATTACTCAGCCATTAAAAGGAACGAAGTGCCGGCATTTTTACCAACATGGATGGACCTAGAAATTATCATGCTATGTGAAGTCAGCCATACAATGAGACACCAACATCAAATGCTTTCACTGACATGTGGAATCTGAAAAAAGGACATTCTGAACTTGTTTGCAGAACAGATGCTGACTCACAGACTTTGAAAAACTTATGGTCTCCGGAGGAGACAGTTTGGGGGTGGGGGGATGCGCTGGGGTTGTGGTATGGAAATCCTATAAATTAGATTGCGATGATCATTGTACAACTATAAATGTAACAAACTCATTGAGTAATTAAAAAAACAGAAGGACGAACAAGTCTGGGGCCACAGCAACAGGTTCGGTTTGGGGTCGGAAGTCAGGGAGACAGAGGGAAAGGCAGCAGAGGGAGGGTGGGACAGTGTAGAGGGGCTGAAGGGGCAGTTCCTGCCATCTCCTGTCTCCTGTGTTGCTGATGAAGGTCCCCGGGAGGAGGCGTATCTTTCGGGGGAGGGAGGTGTTGGGTAGAAATACCAGCCTTTACCAGCCTGAGAGGGGGGTCCAGGGGAACAACACACGTCTGCTACAGCTTCAGGAGATGCTATGTACACACTATTTGCTCAGCTACTATAACTGCAGGGATTCTTAGTAAACTTGTACAAACAGCACCGTCATTGTTTCAGGACCTGGCCCTCTCCTCCCAAGTCCCCTGAGTCCATTTGCACTTGATCCTCTTTCCATCCCTCGTCCCACACAACCGGGCAGGCTTTCTGTCTCTGTATTTTGCCTTTTCTAGAAATTCCACACACAGAATGACATCGTATGTAGTATGTTTTGCATCTGGTGTCTGTCTTTTATTTTCTTTTTTTCTTTTTAGAGCTGCACCTATGGCATATGGATGTTCCCAGGTTAGGGGTCCAATTGGAGCTATAGCTGCTGGCTCTATGCCCACAGCCATGCCAGATCCAAGCCGCATCTTTGAACTACACCACAGCTCATGGCAATGCTAACGCCTTAACCCACTGAGCGAGGCCAGGGATCAAACCCGCAACCTCATGGTTCTTAGTTGGATTTGTTTGCACTGTGCCACAATGGGAACTCCTGCATCTGGTGTCCTTCATTCAAGCATGATTGTGTTCTAGGTTCATCTGTGGTGTTGCCTGCATCAGCAGACCCTTCCTTTTTATTGCTGGGTGGTGCTCCACAGCCTGAATAGACCAAGGTTTGCTAATCATTCATACCCAGTCTTTATGTGGACGTATGATTCCATTTCTCTGGAGTAAATACTCAAGAGTGGGTTGGCTGGGTCATGTAGAAGGGGTATGTATGTTTAACTTTTTAAGAAATCGTTGAACTGTCTAACGGTTCCAATCTCTCTATGTCCTGCCAACCTTCATCACTGTGCATCTTTTTGATGATCGCTGTCCTGGGGGTATGGAGTGGTTTTTCACGGTGGTTTTATTTTACCTTTTTTGGCCATGCCCATGGCATGTGAAATTTCCCAGGCTGGGGATCAAACCTGCCCCACAGCAATGACAACGCTGGATCCTTAATCTCCTAGGCCACCAGGAAACTAACTCCTCCCTGTGGTTTTAATTTATATTTCCCAGTGGGGATAAGCATCTTTTCATGTGCTTATTAGCTGTTAGTATTTCTTTGGTGAAGTGTCTAGCCAAATCTTTTTGCTTTCTAGTTGAAGCATAATTGACTTACAATATTTCAAGTTTCAGGTGTGTAACATAGTAATTTGATATTTTTATGCATTTCAAAATGACCCTACTAAGTCCAGTAACCACCTGTTACTGTACAAAGTTATTATAAGATTACTGACTGTATTCCCTTTGTGGTACATTATATTCCTTTTTTTTTTTTGTCTTGTCTTTTTGTCTTTTCTAGGGCCGCTCCCAGGGCACATGGAGGTTCCCAGGCTAGAGGTCCAATCGGAGCTGTAGCTGCCGGCCTACGCCACAGCCACAGCAACACGGGATCTGAGCCATCTGCAACCTACACCACAGCTCACAGCAATGCCAGATCCTTAACCCACTGAGCGAGGCCAGGGATCGAACCCGCAACCTCATGGTTCCTAGTCAGGTTCGTTAACAACTGTGCCATGACAGGAACTCCCCATGTATGTTGCAGTCCTATGACTTAAATTGTTTTGTAATTTAAAGAAAAATAAATCTTAATGCTATGAATAATGCCTGGTGTCCTACCCAGGTTTCAAAAAAAACAAAAACCAACACTGTAAACCAGCTATAACAGAAAAAATAAAAATAATTAAAAAAAAGGATGAGAAAAAAAACAAAAAATAAACACGCAATAAACCTTAAACAAAAACACAAACACAAACAAACACCAAGCAAACAGCCATAAGACACTTGCAGAAATTACTTATAAAATGCTGCTATCATAGGAAAGAAACTTTGAGATGATTTTTCTTTACCACAATCACACACTTTCTTATTTTCAGTGGTGGAAGTATAAGGTATCTTTATGAAAATAGTGTTGCTAAACTCTTTATGTCAATGGATGTAATTTAAAAAGCATTATTGAGGATTTCCAGTTGTGGCGCAGCGGAAATGAATCCAACTAGGAACCACTAGGTTGCAGGTTCGAGTCCTGGCCTCGCTCAGTGGGTTAAGGATCTGGCATTGCCATGAGCTGTGGTGTAGGTCGCAGACACGGCTCGGATCCTGCGTTGCTGTGGCTGTGGCGTAGGCCGGCAGACATAGCTCTGATTAGACCCCTAGCCTGGGAATCTCCATATGCCATGGGTAGGGCCCTGAAAAGACAAAAGACAAAAGACAAAAAAAAAAAGCATTATTGATGTTGTATGCTCACCACTGTTTCAAGTATTTGAAGCAACTAAATAATTTAAAATGCCCCAATGTAGAGAAGACTCATGATTATATCAGCAAATGGGAAAGTTCTAATCCTTTTGGTTATTAGTGTATTAATAAAGTTAGTACAGGGCAAAGTGAAAATGTATTTGTATCCATACTCACTTCTTGTTCAACTGTAGTAAGACAATTCATTGAACAGAAATTGTGTTCTTTTTTTAATTATTATTATTATTATTATTTTTTCTTTTTGCCTTTTCTAGGGCTGCTCCTTCGGCATATGGAGGTTCCCAGGCTAAGGGTCGAATTGGAACTGTAGCTGCTGGCCTACGCCACAGCCACGGCAACGCCAGATCCTTAACCCTCCTGCAAGGCCAGGGATCAAACCTGCAAACTCATGGTTCCTAGTTGGATTCATTAACCACTGAGCCACGACGGGAACTCCTCTTTTTATTTTATTTGTCTTTTTGCTATTTCTTTGGGCCGCTCCTGCGGCACATGGAGGTTCCCAGGCTAGGGGTTGAATCGGAGCTATACCACCCGCCTACGCCAGAGCCACAGCAACACGGGATCCGAGCAGCGTCTGCAACCTACACCACAGCTCACGGCAACGCCGGATCGTTAACCCACTGAGCAAAGCCAGGGACTGAATCCGCAACCTCATGGTTCCTAGTCGGATTCGTTAACCACTGCGCCACAACGGGAACTCCCCTCTTTTTTTTTAAGTGGCTTTACTGAGGTATGATTTACATACCTTAAAGTTTACCCGTAATGTCTAATTCAATGATTTTTGGTAAATTTACAGAGTTCTGCAATCATCACCACTATCCAATGTTAGTATATCTCTTTCATCTCCAAAAGATCTCATATGCCTGTTTGGAGTTATTTTCCTTTCAACCACAAATCTATTTCTGTACATTTGCTTTTACTGTCTATCTAAATCTTTTGCTCATTTAAAAAAACCTAGTTTGTT
The DNA here is from genome assembly GCF_016906955.1 of Phacochoerus africanus. Lineage (NCBI taxonomy): Eukaryota > Metazoa > Chordata > Mammalia > Artiodactyla > Suidae > Phacochoerus > Phacochoerus africanus. The sequence goes on along the minus strand of NC_062558.1, from coordinate 49,485,517 downwards.
TCAAGCATTGAATTTTATGAGTTCTCTATATAATCTGGATATACCTCCCTCACTGTATATACACAGTTTGCAAATATCATCTACAATAGCTCATCAGGGATTTCTTGTTTGATTTTGTAGCAACAGTGGGAAGGTCAGGAATGGTGCCTGCCCTGTGCCCTCCAATAAGGGACCCTGAGAGCCAGGCTGACAGTGATGTGCTATATCTGGGCTGAAATGCAAGCAGCCCTTACTGCTCTGACAGCTCAAGCATCCCTCTGGCTTGTCTCTGGTCTGCAGGGGCTATAGCAAACTTCAGCCCCTGCAACTGCACAACCCACCTGCAGGGGGCAGCTCTCCAGCTTACAGGGTCTGAGCCAGCCCCGGGCAAGGGCAGAGTCCACAAAGCAACTCCATACCCACTGGGCATCAGTCAACACTGCACCTCCTGGTGGTCAGCTGCTTCCCTGGTCCCCATAGCCTCTGGCTCAATGCCCTGCCACCTCCCACACCAAAACCAGCCACTTACTTGAACTCTGCTTAAAGCCGGTGGCAGAGTGGACAATAACATTCAGGAACCCGTAGAGCCCAGGAGACTCATCGTCTGTGCAAGAGACCAGAGAGGTGAGTGTCCATTCTCCTGGGACAGCCAGGCAGGTGACAGGCTCTGCTTCATGAAGATACTGTATGATTGTCACTTGCTTAGCAGGGACAAGGTGATGTCAGGAACAGAAGCACATCCATTATGTCTCTGGGACCTTAGGATCTATCTACTTGGGTTCACAACATGGGCGAACCAGGGACAGAGATGAGATGTGACAGGTTCTCAGGACAGAAGAGGGGATGTGGAGCATGCCACACGGATGGGGTGTGGGTCCTTAAATGTGCAAGGCAAACCTGTGTGTGTGGCTGAGTGTCTACCAGTGTGCATAACAGTGAGTGCAGATCCAGCAAGACCACAGGTGGGGGTGGCCAGGGGGACATGGAGTGGGGCCAGACCCAGAAGGTTTAAGGAGCAGCTCAGGGCTGGGGAAGAAGTCAGGACGCCACCTCGGAGTGACCACCCTAACCAACCCCGTGCACTCCGCGGAGAGGCCAACAGGCACACACATCCTTTGGACTGGAGATGCCTGGCCCCAGGGCAGTGCTAACAGCAGAGGGATGACAGCCTGGGGAGGATTGCCCACCTTCTTTGTTGATGGTCAGTGGGATGCTATGGACAGTCTGTAGTTTGACGCATGAGTTGGTCAGCATCTGCAGCTCCACAGACGTCAGGGAGAAGCTCTTGAAACCTGAGGTGGGAGACAGAGGTGCACTGACCAGTGAGTCCGCCCGGCTCTTGGGCTCCTGGACACGTGAGTTCTCAGATGTGCCCCCACTGGGCCTCAGTGCACCCTCTAAGATGGCCCACAGGAAGCAGCAGAGCGAGGTGTGACTCCAGGGACCCAGGCTGGGCTCAGACAACAGAAGGATCTTTGTACAGTGCTCACAATCACGGGCTGGTCTGCTACCTCGGGGTAAGGGGATGACGACCTGCATAGACACCCAGCACAGCTCTGTCTCCTGCTCCCAACACGGTCCCATCTCTCCTCCAGGTGGGGCAAGGGGCTCACTTCTGAGCAGAAAACAGCTGCTCTGAATGGTCTGGGTCCCGGTCATAATAGGATACCTGGGACAGGGACACAGGCAGAGCCGCAGGCACCAGCCATCAGAGCTGCCAGGAGCACCCCATCCCCAGAGGCAGTGGCTCAGAGGCTCAGCCTGGGGGACAGGGCAGAGGCAATCTGCCTGGGTATGGTGCTCAGTCTAGCTCCCCTTGCAAGTGGGACAGTGGCACACAGGGTGCACGAGGCAACCTCTTAGCAAGGATGGCTCAGGAGTCCCAAACCACACGGCTGGGGGTGGAGGAGGGGATGAAGCAATGGAGGCCCCAGGACATGGGGCAGGTTCTGTTGTCCCGCCTGAAGACTGTCAGGCAGGACAAGGCAGCTCCGAGCTGAGCAGGAGCAAAGAACTGGTAACAAGGGAGTTGCCCAAAGGAGTTGCCATCCCAAGGTGAGTGGGCGTCTGGTCCTGACCAGTGGCCAAGCATAGGGGAGCGGGGCCAAGCACAGTGGGCTGCCCAGGCAGGCCCAGCCAAGGGCCCTATGGCACCAGCATCTGCCTGGGGGGAAGGCAGGCCTGGGGGAAAGGCAGCAGGGGTGCAGCAGGGTCCCCAGGGGCAGGCAGGTCCGGGAGGCAGGTGGAGAATTCAGACAAGGTCAGGGAGGGGAGGGGGTCATGGGGGGAGGTGAGAGGGCAGGAGCCCTATTGGGACAGCTCCTCCCCAATCATTTCCTACATAAGTGCTCCACGGCATAGCTCATAGCTCATGTGGATGAGAGGTCCACTGCACCGTCCCCTGGGGAAACCAGGCCTGAGACCAGGGGAGGTGACCGTCCAGCTCTGACACTCCCAAGCCTGCGTCCTCGGCGCATGGGCCACTTACATTTCTTCTGCTGCTCTCGGATGTTCTCCCTCCACTCGGCACGCTCGTAGTCAGAAGAGATCAGGAATGTGTAACTCTGGGGGCGGAGAACACATCCCAGTTACCTCTGTTCAGCTAAACCGGCGCCCCGCAGAGTCCAGGTGCCATTCCTGGTCACCAGGTGAGGCCCAAGGTGCACCCGTCTGAGGCCACACAGCAGGCCTGCTGGGCGCACAGCACTGCTTGTCCCTTCCTACACTCCTCGCCCCTCCTGCCGTGCCCGGGTCCCAGCTTAGGGCCACAGGGAGTCACCAGGTGGGATCTACAGAGGGGTTGGCTGGGGCCGCCCTGACCATCCGTGTCCAACCCATAGGCCTGGGCCATGATGCAGATGCAAGGCTCCACAGAGTCCATCTGAGGGAAAGGCAGACACAGCAGGAGCCACTCAGAAGAGAAGGTGCCCAGGGCAGGGTCTGCACAAACCTACAAGACCCCTGCCCCGCTGAGTCCCTGGAGACCCCGCCACCTCCCAGCCATGTGGGAGGGGACCCAGGAGTCTGTGTGCCCTGCTGAACAAGCCCCTTGGCACAGAAAAAGGACAAAGCCACCCGGCTGGTGGGGCACTAACCTTGCCGTTACGGCTGTGCACCCTGAAGGCCATGCTGGGCGACATGAGCAAGAGCAGTGACTCCTGCTCCGAGAGCTTCTTCTTGAGCCGCTCGATGACCTTGCTGCCTTTGTTCGCTCTCTGTGGGGAGAAAATGCAGTCACATTCTCGCCTGGCCCATGCCGCTGCCCCTGCCACTCAGTCCAAGGAGGACGAAAGCCTGCCTGGTCGCCCAGTGCAGCCCGGGGCCTCAGCCAAAGTGTCCAGACGTGGCCCAGGCTGCCAGACATGCTCAGTCCTCCATTCCTGATGGAATTAAGTCCTTCCTCTCCCAAGGCAGAGAGGAGAGACTTGCAAACACCCTTCTTTCACTCTCTCCAAACTCGGACGTCAAGGGGCCTGCGGTGACCCCAAGGGCCCCTCCCTGCTCCTGGATGTGAACACATTTCAGCATCAGGTGTCCCTGGAGTGACTGTGAGGGTCCCAATGGAGGGCGAGATGTACCCCTGGGACCTGGTTGGGAAAACCCTCCCTGCCGTGTGCCCTGTGCTGCCCTCCTGAAGCCCCCATCCCAGCAGAGGCTGTGCTACTGCCACTAGGCGAAAGGCATGGCCTAGACAGGCACGGTGGTGGCATAGGGCTCAATGGCCCCGAGGACGCAGCCCTGGCTCCCCTCTGTCTCCAGACACTGCCCCAGGGGCCACAGGCCTGATTAGATGAATAAACCACCCAGAGTTCACACTGCTCCCAGACTCCTGTGCTTTTCTCAACCTGCGCAGTTTGTGGTGCAACAGGTTGGGCAGGGGTGAGGGCCAAGAAAGACCTCTGTCATGCTGCTGGGCGTTCCTTCCAGGGACCCAGCTCATCTTCAGCCACCACATGGCACTTGCTCTGGCCCAGGCTGACCCGATAGGCGAGAGGGGCTCAGCCTCCCTGTTCCTGCAGAATTCTGTTCTTCTCCAGAAACAACCAGGGGCCCGCTGGTTGCAGCCCAGACCCGTGGGATGGGCCACATTCACCCACCCACATATCCCAACTTGCTCCCTACCTGGCACCTCCCCTGACCCCATCTTCCCATCCCAGATGGCTGCAGGCCGTCGGGCGGCCCTACACTCTGAGGGCTTGCATGGGTCCCAGCAGGTCCCAGAGACCAGGCGTGGCATCAGATGCCAGGCAGAACTCACGCACTGGCCATCATGAGGGGCTGCTGCCCGCTCACCCTGCAGAGCTCAGCCTGGCTCCCTGGCTGCCCCACCTTCTCTCTCTGGATGTCACTCTTGATCTGAGAGATCTTGATCTTCATGGCATCCAGCTCCTCGTCCAGCACCAGGGGGATGTTGGGCGCGGCCTCCGACTCATCCACTGTCTGGAAGCTGAGATCCGTGAGCGGGATGTACCATTTGCAGTCGTACTGCTGGGTTTTGCTGGATGGGGGGAGGGGCACATTAACAAGCTGACCACTTTCCTTTGCCTAAGTCACTGCTTTTGAGTTTGGGGAACCCCAAGTTCATGGCCACAAAGTTTACCCGACCTTCAAACGCTGCTTATGGTCCCTAAGATAGGTTAAGATAAGATCACAGGGAGTCACTGGGGACCCAGCCTTTGTGACCCCTTGGAAGGGGTACTGTGCACATGTGACTCAAGCCCAGGGGTCTAACAAGCCCCCACCTGCCCTAACCCTGTGCTGACAGTGGAGTTCATAGGCTCCGTGGTGCAGCAGAGCATCAAGGCTGTCAATGACACTCAGGACAGGACTGCTGTCACCCCCAGGGCTGCAGAGTTTGAGGGGCTGCAAATCTACCCAGTTGTAATCCTTCCCTTGACAGATGGGGAAACTGAGGCTTTCCTCCGATTAAGTCCACTTGGCATGGCAACAGCTGAATGGGCTGAGTTCGGTTCTGGTCATTCCTACTGTGATCTTCTTTCCTGCCTTCCAAACCCTGCAACCTGGGTGGTCTGATCCCTGCGGGTGTGGGGTGGGGTGGGGGCGGGGGGGTCTGCAGGCCAAAACTGAGAATCACTTAGAAGATACCGCGACCTTAGGAAGACAAAGTGCAGGGATCGTCTAGTGATGCCTGCTGAGGGCAGGGGAGGGGCAGCCACTGTCCAGCACCCCCTGCACTAGACCCTGACCTGTCACTCACTCCTCCCTGACAGATCACAATGCGACAGCCCCCCAACAGCACCTGAAATCACGGATTCCCCTTTCACTGTTAAAGACAACAGCCTGGTCACCCATCTTGACCCAGAATGTCTCCAGATTGTTAATGATGAACTTTGACCTTGAGCCTGGCATCACGTCTGGTTGGAAAGAGATCATAGCTTTTTCTTCTTTTTCTTTTTTTTCCTGGGGACGGGCATACCCACAGCATATGGAAGTTCCAGCTAGGGGTCGAATCGGAGCTGTAGCTGCCAGCCTACACCACAGCCACACCAGATCTGAGCCATGTCTGAGACTGACACTGCAGTTCACCGCAACACTGGATACTTAACCCACTGAACTAGGCCAGGGATCGAACCTGAATCCTCATGGATACTAGTTGGATTCGTTACCCCTGAGCCATGGTGGGAAGTCCCAGAACGCAGCTTAATGGGAACGGCCTGGCCACAGGGTTCCAACCTCTCCAGGCTCGCTGCAAAGAACACTAGGTCTCCTCCTAGAGAAGCTGCCCTGAGCCCCCTGGTGGGGGCCGGGCTCACTCACCCTCCACTCTGCTTCTTGAGCTTGGTGCACAGGAGCAGGTCGGTGAAGAGGAAGACGTGCCGCAGCTTGCGGGCCCCCTCCACCAGCTCCACCATGAAGCTGTCCTTCAGCAGCTGCCGGTGCTGTGGGCGGGCAGGGGGCTGGTCAGGGCAGGTGCAGCCAGGCCTCCCCCGCCCCCCCCCCCACCTTTTAGCTCATCTGCTTTAAACACACACACACACTACACCCTTGCTCTTTGTTCCACAAAGTTCCCGAGCCCCTGCGTCCATGGCTGGTGGAGGAGGGTGAGCAGACAGGGTAATGGCCAGTGGACTGGAGGACGGTAGGGGGAAAGAGACCCTCAGTGGGGGGCCATGCCTCCCCAGGACACACCAGAGACCCAGAACAGGCAAGAAACCGGCCACATGAAGAGGGAACATTCTGGTACAGGGACTGTCAGTGCACAGGTGAGAAGAACTTGGTGCTCCAGGCACAGATGGGCAGCTGGGTGAGTGGGAAGGAGATGGACCGGAAGAACTCTGAGGGGGGCAGGCCTGGAGGTCATGCTAAGGGCTGGGCCTGGAGCTGAGGGCTTTCTAGGCTGCCTGGGGTCAGTGCCCACTGATGGACAGGGGCTCACACAGAGGTTACACCTCTGATGCCCGTCCAACACTGCAGCCGGACCTTGAGTTCCGGGAACTGGAGGCACAAACCACCAGCAAGTGCTGCTCCTTCCTGTCCCCGGAGGCTTCACCTGAAAGACCAAGGGACAGGCCCACTGGCTTGCAGAGCTCCAGGGCACATGGACATTAGCAGGCCATTCAGCCAACAAACAGGGCTGAGGACATGGAGACAGGATAAGAGGCTGCCCTACCACCTGGGGGTATGCTGCGCCTGGTCAATGATGTGACCCCATAACACCCCGTGGGTGGGTCCTTGTGCCGTTCTGCAGACGAGAAGCCTGAGCCTCAGGGAGCAACACCAGACAGTGAGTGGGGACACTCAGTGGTCACTACCCTTGGGAGCCCACAGCCCAGGAGGCGAGACTAGGGGCCGCTCAGGGAAGGAACCCCAGAGAGGGCAACTCCCAGGCCCTCACGCGTCCGGAGGGTCAGACATGCACACCACAGTAGGCCAAGACTCACAGCCACTCACTGCACCCCTGGCAAGTCTGGGCCCCTGGCTCCACTGTCACATGCAGCCCGAGATTCTTTTAGGGAGACTGTGCCTCCCTGAACTCCCCCACGCTCTCTGCAGGAGTCCCCCAGATACACTGCAGCCTGGGCTGAGGCCCTCTGCTAATACTCCCACGTCACTGTCACCTGAAGCTCAGCTCACGGCGGCCGCCAGCCCCTGGCTCAGAGAGCAGATGATTTATGCAGGAGCTGCCAGTGCCTACCAGACTGTAAGTGGAAGGGCAGGAGGGCCGCCCGCGTGCCAAGGCCATGACTCATTGTCACTGTCCTCGCCTGCCTGCTGTGGGGAGAGGCCCGGCCGGCATCTGCACCCATGGGAAACACAGAAGTGTGTACCCCTGGAGATACAGCCAGGCAGTGGTGGGTACTCAGGCAGCCTGACTGAGGGGTCTGCACTGGTGGGGGGGCAGGTCTGGGAAAGGTCCCGGGACACTGAGGTCCTCGAGGGACGAATGGGCAAATGCCTCCTCAGCAGGGACGTGGCAGAGGGTCTTCCAGACCAGGAGGCAGGACCCAAGGACCTCCGTTAGGGGAAACTGCAGGCCTTTTCCCTACACAAAGGGGCTGAGCTTCTGCCTGTTGCCAGCAGAGGGCGCCCTATGTCCAGCTCAGACATGGACTCATCCCCCTTCTGGCAGGTCAGAATCCGCTGGGGTCCCAGCCCCAACGGAGCCCCCAGTGGGCCCTCCCCTTCCCCTTACTAGGTCCTGCCACTCACATATTTGACCTTAGCCCCATCTTGGGCACCACCTTCATCCTCCAGAGACCACCAGGGTCACCCTGGCACTTGTGGTGGTCTGTAGGCCTACCCCTCCCTGTTAGTGGACATAGAGCCCCTCGTGCTCAGACGGCAGCCCTGTGGACTCAGTTGCTGGGCCCCAACCCACACATTCTTGCCTGTGCAAATCCTAGTCTTTCCAGGAGAAACTCCCGGCCCACAAAGTCTTGATCCTACTCTGTGCAGCACCCCATCTCTGAGGGCTGTGCACGGAGCACAGCATGAGGGTGGACGGCATGGCTGTCCTCCAAGCACAGCAGGACCCTCACCACCAGCTTCCCTGTCATGTCATGAGCGCCCCCCGTTCCAAGGAGGCCCCAGGCTTCGGTTCTGAATCCCAGCCCACGCCAGGGTCCTACAGTGACTCAAATAGAAAATGCCCCACAGACAGGCGACGTGCAGGAAGGGTCTCCAAGCTCTGGGAAAACAGGGCCCCCAGCCACAATGCTGGCAAATCCAGGAAGGGAGCATGGACCCTGGCAGAGGGGCTGGCGTCACACTGTCTCTATCCATGGCCCTCCAGCCGCCAAGAACCTCCCAGGCCTGCGCCACTCTCTCCAGGCTGGTGGTCCCACCTGAGTAGCAGTCCGGGGCTCCAACCCTTGGTAAGATGCCTCCTTCTCATTCAGAGAGACAGCAGGGGATAGAGGTCAACAGTGGGTCTGTGTGAGGCCCTGAGAGTGGCCGCTATGGTCTCTGAGTGAGGGGTCCAAAGAGGCTGCTGGATGGAGAGGACGTCACCTAGGCCTCCCCTGCAGTGTCCTGTGCTTCTGCTCTGGCCCGGGGCCACAGGACCAGAGCCAGGAAGGAGGCCATGACCCAGCCACCAGCCCTGCCTGGCTCTCAGAACCAGCACTGACTCCTGGCCTGGCAGGTCCTCTGGGGTTGCAGGCCAGAGCAGGGCTCATGCTGCACCTGGGCTCTGCTCTAAAGCTGGTGTAAGGTCCTGGGATTGGAGCAACTATCCCTTTGATTTAGGGTCTCACTCAGAGCAAATGGCCCAGGGGTGGAGTGGTGGGAGAGAGACCTGGACCCTGCTGGACCCCAGGACAGGACAGCACTGCACCTACAGAGTCTGAGGGGTAGTGACGGAAGAGTGGGCTCACAGGGACCACAGCAGTGTGTGTGCACAAGAGAGTGTGTCCCTGCATCTCTCTATGTGTCCTTGCGTACCTTGATATGCCCCTCGTGTGTATCTGTGTCTGTGTGTGTCATGGAGCTGAGCAGCGGTGGTGGGAGGGAAGGCATCAGGTGGCGAGTTGACACACCGCCTTCTCGACACTCCCCCTTGGAAGCCCCCCCACATCTGGGTAGGGACACCAACCAGAAAGGAGACCACTCTCTGCTCAAACAGATAACACTACCCACCAGGCCCCCAGGCCTCCTGCCTGCCCTCCTCTCCTCTCCATGTGGCGGTAACGCTGGTTCTGCTGCTTTGCTTCTCTGAGCCTCAGCTTCCTTAAAGATGGGGATGAAAAAGCCCTTCCCAGAGACATCTTTTAGAGTCTCACCCAGCTATTGGCCACCCTCTGCCCAGTCCTCTGTGGGTGCAGGCCCCACGTCCAGAGTTTCCCTGTCCTCATGTCCTGGTTCCTTGTGATAATCCTGTCGGGAGGACACCATCACCCCCATTTCCACAAACAGGGAGGCTGCATCCTAGGTCGCATCTTCAGAGGGGGCAAGGTCTCCCCTAGGCTGGCCAGCCTCCTCCAGGTGTTACCAGGGCAACATGGCCCCCAAGCCTCCTGGGCAGACCCACCTGGATGAGGCACACTATTATGGGCTGAATGTTTGTGCCCCCGCCCCCTACTCCTATGGTGAAGCCCCAACTCCTAATGAGATGGTATCTGGAGGCAGGGCTGCTGGGGGTGATGAGGTAAGAGGAGGTCATGGGGGTGGGGCCCATGACAGGATTGGTGCCCCTATGACAAGAAGAGGAAGACAGATCTCCCTCTACCATGTGAGGACATGGTGGAAAGATGGCTACGTGTGAGCAGGAGGCAAGCCCCACAAGACCCTGAGCACTCCGCATCTGATCTCCATCTTTCAGCCTCTAGAAGACTGAGAAACAAGTGCCTGGAGTTTAAGCTCCCTAGCTGGTTGACGGCATTTTGTTACAGCAGCCTGAGCCGACTGAGACACACATGCAAGGGAATCGGAAACCAGGGGGTTCCATGGAGGCACTGGGAAGTTTGATTATAAACAAACTAGCTTTGCCAGGTGGGACCAGGAGGAGGGACCAAGGATAGCCCAGGTGGGGGCTGAGAGGACGGGAAAGAGATGGTCGACGCAGGACCAGGGTGGGCCCTTGTTTGCTCCAAGAAGGGGCTGGATTCAGCATGTTCTGCGCCCTGGAGGAGGCCAGCACCCGGCCAAGCACAGGTGGCCTGGCTGAAATGGAGCAGAGAGGAGCACATCCTCCTTGTGAACACACAGGAGAAGCCTGAGACAATCCCGTCAGTTCAGGGGACGGGGGAGGGCGAAGTCACAACATACCTGGGGTGCACACCGTTACAAGGGGACACCCGGCCTCGCATCCTGGTTTAGCTGCTTAGTGGCCGTGTGGCCATGGACAAGCGACCCAACCTCTCTGAGTCAGTTTCCTCACCTGCAAACTGGGAGAACACCTCTGACCTCAGAGTCTGAAGCATAGCTCCTCTCTCCCTTTGGAAATGTGACAGCCAACATCACATGCCAAATTTAAGAGGCTGGCACAAGGTATTTCCCAAGCTCAGGCCCTTCCCAGCTAGACTCTGAAAGAGCGGCCTCGCTCCCCGACTCTGGGGAAGGGCCTGCAGATTCTCTCCCGGCCGGCGACCTGGTGGGTCAACCTTGGTGCTGAGCACCTGGCACACGAACTAGAGAAAGAGGAGGAATGGACTCTGAGTGGCCATGAGTCAGCATCAGGTTCACTGCCAGCCCATGTGCTGCTAAGCCACACAGCTCCTGGCCCCACATGAGCCCCTCCGAGGCCGTGGGTCAGGTCCCCCAGCCCCAGTGCCACTTCCAACAAAGGTGCTCCCACTGGACACTAACTCCAGACAGGCATCCCCTCCTAGCTCACCACGTGCTGCCCAGTCGGACGCGCCCGCCTGCAGCAGGCTGGGCCCCTCCCGGGAAGGGGCAGAGGTGGCAGGGCGGCATCTGAGCTCCTCTGTTCCACATCCTCCCATCTTACACGTGCTGGAAAGGAAAACCCCACCACCACCACCTCTGGAGATGCTGGGAGGGGGAGGGAGGAGGGGAAGGGGAACCTCCCTAGCCCAGGATGTCAGGCACCTTCTCCATCCATTCTCATGCCACAAACACAAACCACACACCCCTCCCTTTCTTCCCCTTTGAGACCCTTAAACCCGCTGTTAATTGTATTTTAATGGAAGAACACTCAGGAGGAACCGACTGGATCCCAGGCAGACAAGTGCTGTCCTCCCTTTCTCCTTACCTCCTCAGCTGGGGACTTGGATGCAGCAAGAGGAGGACAGGTGCATAGGACATAACCCCCAAGCGAGGTCTGCAACCCTTCCCTGAAGCCCGCACACCGGCCTGGGTTCACCCAGTCAGGCTTAAGGGCCTCCAAAGCCAGGCATTTCTGTGATCGGCTGAGCTGTGCAGACACAGTGGGCTTTATGCCCCCCTCAGCTTGGCCACCAGGCTCACCTCTCCCTTCTTCACGGTCATGGACTGCCGGCGGGGCGTGATCTCCTCGTTGATGCTGGACAGGAAGTTCTGCGAGATGCGCAAGGCGTCCTGCAGCAAAGGATGGTCAGGGTGGCTGGAGGGGGTATGCTTCAGCAAGTCCTGATCGGAGAAGGATGGAATTAGCACGGGCCCAGCACCCCCACCGTGCAAGCCCTGGATGTGCAGGGTGGCCCCTGTGCTCGTGGGAACACTGTTCCAGGAACAGGTCCTGAATGGCACCCCATGAACCTGTACTATCTGCACACTGCTGAGGGAGCTCTGCGCTATGGGTTGAGGGCAGGTTTCTGCACCTGCAGGACCTACAGAACCTGCAGGGCTGGATAACTGGTGGGGGCTGTCCCATGCGCTGTAGGATGCTGGCACTGTCCCTGGCCCCTGACCACTCCAGGCCAGTAGCACCCCCTCATCTGTGGTTATGACAAGTAGAAATGCCTCTAGACATTGTCGCATGTCCCCTTGGGCAGAACCAATCCTGGTGAAAGGTCAGGAGAAAGCCCTAAACCTTCCCAACTCTTCCTTTTTATTTTTTATTTATTTAGCTGTGGCTACACCATGCAGAAATTCCTGGGCCTGCCATCAAACCCATGCCACAGCAGTGACAACATCGGATCCTTAACCCATTGAGTCATCAGAGAGCTCCTCTCCCTCTTTTAGACAAGAGCCTGACAATCCTCCTCGGCAGAGAGTGCACATAATCTCTGCTGAAAGTCAATGGCTCTCTGGGTCAGAGAAACAAAACTACCTTAGCTCCCAAGTCCTACCACCAGGAGAACCTGGGGTGATGAAGTAACTCGGGGATGCTCTGGTGTCAGGGACCCCAGACCCAACACCTCCCAACCCCTCGACTCTGGCTTCCCCTTGCCAGGCCAGGGCTCATCACAGCAAGGGTCTCCAGGTCTCTCATGGGCCATTTGCCAGAGCTTCCCAAACTGCAAATCTCAGTTCATTCTCTTCCATCCAGGAACTCTTAGAGGATGGTAAGAAACTGGATGGAAAACCACACAGCTTAAAAAGGAATGAGGGAGTTCCCATCATGGCTCAATGGAATCGAATCTGACTAGGAACCACGAGGTTGTGGGTTTGATCCCTGGCCTCACTCAGTGGGTTAGGGATCTGGCGTTGCCGTGAGCTGTGGTGCAGGCTGGCTGCTGTAGCTCCGATTAGACCCCTAGCCTGGGAACCTCCATATGCTGCAGGTGCGGCCCTAAAAAAAAAACCCCACAAAAGCCAAAAAGAAGAAAAAAAAAAAGCATGAGGCAGAGCTGTCTGGACTGAAGTGGGACAACTACCACAACATAATATTAAGGAGTAAAATGTATGGAATGGGGAGTTCCCATCATGGCTCAGCGGAAAAGAATCTGACTAGCATCTATAAGGACGCAGGTTCGATTCCTGACATCGCTCAGTGGGTTAAGGATCCAGCATTGCCATGAGCCGTGGTGAAGCTTGCAGTCGCAGCTCGGATCTGGCGTTGCTGTGGCTGTGGTGTAGGCCAGCAGCTATAGCTCCGATTTGACCCCCTACCCTGGGAACCTCCATGTGCTGCAGGTGCGCCCTGAAAATACCAAAAAAAAAAAAAGTGTGGAATGGCATGTGCAGCATGATACCCTTTGAGTGATCGAAAAAGATGTCACATGTGTTGGTATAAAGATTCTCTCAGTGCAGGCTCCTTTGTAGGGAGGAACAGGAAGGGAAACAGACATTTCATACACTTCTGTTACTTGGTTGCTGTGCACGTTTTTTTATGCACATGAAAGACTTGTTCTTTTTTCTTTTTTTGTCTTTTTACTATTTCTTTGGGCCGCTCCCGCGGCATATGGAGGTTCCCAGGCTAGGGGTCGAATCGGAGCTGTAGCCGCCAGCCTACGCCAGAGCCACAGCAACGCAGGATCCGAGCAGCGTTTGCGACCTACACCACAGCTCACGGCAACGCCAGATCGTTAACCCACTGAGCAAGGGCAGGGACCGAACCCGCAACCTCATGGTTCCTAGTCGGATTCGTTAACCACTGCGCTACGATGGGAACTCTGAAAGACTTATTCTTAATACATGTGAATAGGGTCACCGGGCAGTGGGAATGGGGGCCATTTCTTTCTGCTTCTGTTTAGTATTAACACAAGCACTTAATACGGGTAAACCAGCATAATGAAAAAAAATAAAAATCATTAAAAAAAAAATAATGTGTGACTCCCCACTGCCTTCAGGGCCGGCTGCACACCCTTTCCCAGCTGGGAGATTATGGTCTGACCACAGCCCCTGGTGAACCTGCCATCCACGCCCTCGCTCGTGCTGCCCACCCCCCTTCCAGGAAGCTTCTCCATCTGCCAGCCCCTGCCCATGAGGGACAGGATGCTCCCTACCTGTACCTGCTCAGATGAGGCACCTGGGACAACGGGAGAGCCTGCTTGGCTCTCCCTGGCCGCAGGTAGCCCAGGGATGGCAGAGGTGCCCCATTTTTGCATCCTCAGTAAAGGTGTGCAGCAAGAAAAGGTGGCAGGTGGGCCAAAGTAACAGACACCAGCATCAGCCCCAGGACAGCAGAAGCTGGGAACCCAGGGCAGGAAGTGGCTCCCTGGCTGAGGGACTCACGTGCAGAACCAGCGTGCTCCGCGTCACCCGGTCCACAGGCTTGTAGAGCAGGGCTGAGGAGAGATGGGCAGCGTGAGATGCCGCCTGTGGAGAAAGCGGACCGCCGCCTGCCCACTCTCACTGCATGGGCAGGGGAGGGGGTGCCCCCATCCTCCACATCCCCCGGGAACCCCACCTCTCCTCTGGTCAGTGTCAAGGTTGGACCCAAAGGGTGGGGACATGGCTGTGACACCAGTGCTGGGTCCAGGGCTGCGGACCAGAACCCAAGCCTGTGTGGCTGACTCAGTAGCAAGCTCTACAAGGCCTCTATCGACTGCCCTCCCACAGGGGGATGACGATGGGCTGGTGAGCAGGCCAGCATGCTGCCCTCCACATGGACCCGAGCCCAATGCTGAGACATGGCTCTTGGATTTACAGGTGTTTTCAGACTCCTGGACGCCAGCAGCACGGAGCCCCACTGGCTTTGGCTGTCTCTGCCTCTCCATGGTGGGCACGGCCCATCTCAGGCTCAGGAGTGTAACGTGCTCTGACCTGTCAGGTGCATCTACACCCAAGACTCCTGTGACGAGTGCAGGACGTGCGCCGTTGTTCCCACTTTACAGAAGGGAAAGCCGGCTCAGAGCGTGGTGAAGCTGTGGCCAATGGAACATGTCTGCTGTTGTCTGTGAGCATGACTATTCATGAGGCCCTAATGCCCAGAAGTGAGAAGTGCCTTGCTGTCCCTAACCCCACTCCATGCCGAGAAGGAGGAGGGTGGACATAGGCCTGGGAGCCTGACCACTTGGTTCTGTCCCTATCCGGTCACTCGGGACCTGCACTCTACACAGTTCCTTCCATTCTAGTCCTGCTTTATCATCCAAAAGAAGGAAGATAAGTCCTCCTGCAGGGCCTTTGGGACAACATGGTGATGCTGTAAGCACCCAGCAGGGCCTGCCTTGTGGATGTTCCCTAACTCCCGTTCTTCTTGGTTGTCCCTGTTGGTGACAACAGGGTGGTCTTGACGATGTCCCTCCCCACCCACCATGCCCAGCACTGCCCCCTCCTGGTCCTCACCCTCACTATTGGATGTGCGGAGCAGCAGAGGGTGACCCAGATGGGTGCCACACCTGCCTGCAGTGGCCATGCCCCAGGGGCATACAGGGTCTCGGCCTGGAGAACTTACTTTCCAAAGAGTTCTTGGTGGTCTGGTCCTTGGCATCCTTATTGCTTCTGGCTCTCAGGTTCTGCAAAGAGAAAAAGACATTTTCACTTGGGGGCAAAGGAATCAGTATTGACATGGAAGCAAGTTCACAGTCAAGAAGCTTTAGCAGAAATCTCACTCTCCTCTCACTGCTGTGGCAAAGCTCAGGGGTGTGTCTGGGCCACAGTGTGAAGAACGGGGCCCTGGATGCTGTGGTTCACGTGGGGTGGCCTTGGTGCTGCTGACCTCGGAAGCAGAAATGCTCTTTTGTGAGAGGCTGTCCTACACACCCTGGGATGCTGAAAAGCAATACCCTCTCCTTCTGCTGTGACAATCTAAAATGTGCCCAGGCATTGCTAAGTGTCTCCAGGAGACAAAATCAGTCCTGGTTGAGAACCTCTGACACAGAGGATCCTGCAAACTGAGGCAAACAGCAGCACCCCTTCCTGAATGCGCTGAATGCCTTACTTGGAGCAGTTTACCCGAGTGTAGGAGCTGGTGGGTCCGAAGACAGCTTCAGGGCCGACCAAGGCAGGCCGCCACCAAGGATTCTGCTTCCATCCTACCTTCTCCCTGCTTTGCCAATGTCCTTACTAACAGACGAGGCATGAGACTGTGGGGAAGGGAGCAGAGTCTTTTAGTGGGTGGGTGACGTCTCCACACAACCGCATCAAAGGTGTTGCTGATTTGGTCCAAGGTACCAGAAGAATTATGGATAAAAGGTCCCTGTGTGCCTGAAAGAATCTCTGGAAAGCTGTGGTTAATCTCAGTGCTAAGCGTCTGAACAACAATAAAAAAAAAAAAATAGCCAGATAGAGTTCCCACCGTGGCTCGGTAGTTAATGAACCCGACTAGAAACCATGAGGTTGCAGGTTCAACCCCTGGCCTTGCTCAGTGGGTTAAGGATCCGGCATTGTTGTGAGCCGTGGTGTAGGTTGCAGACGCGGTTCAGATCCCACATTGCTGTGGCTCTGACGTACGCCGGTGGCTACAGCTCCGATTGGACCCCTAACCTGGGAACCTCCATATGCCAAGGGAGCGGCCCTAGAAAATGCAAAAAAAAAAAAAAAAAAAAAAAGCCAGGGACCAGAAAGGGCTGACACGGCTTTCCCCACCTGACAGGCTATAGGAAACCTGGGACCAGAAAACAGACTAGAAAACACGGTGTTTCAAGCTCACGGGGGCCACACTCAAAATGCACTTGGTGCCTCTGCCAAGTTTAGTGCCCCTGCCCCTTGGGACGCCTCCTCCACCTGTCTGTCTCAGCAGCTCTCAGAGGGGATGGGGGCGGGCAAGCTCAAACCTGCAAACATCAGGTGCTGCTCACGTGAGCTGGGCAGGAGCCCACCGGCTGAGTGTCCCAGAAGGCGTGATGCACGTGGGCTCTGGGAGGCCTACCTTAGGGAAACTTACGAGTTCAGTTTAACCCTGAATCTCCCAAATTTCCTAGATGCCAGGAGCCCTTTTCACACGATTCCTGCGACCTCCTGTCTGGAAGCTTGAGCTTCTGGAACCTGGCTTGGGCTTCTTCCGTCTGATCCGACGCTGGTGCACAACCATTTCTCAGGCCTGGTCCCGCAGGACATGAAGGACCACTCCTCCACCCATGCCCTGGAGGCGGACATCCATCCCCATGGCCGAGCTCTGACCCCCCCAGGGTGCGACCCCCAACACCTCTACATGGACCGCTGCTTCTGTTTCCTTTTGGTTCATTTCACTGTCAGTATGGCTCCAATTTCTCAGGGTCTTTTTTGAAACACAGATGGGGAACCAAAGTGGACAGCGCCGATGGTACAAGTATCAGGGAGGGCTAGATTCTGGCTGCCCCACATGCCGTCCTGCTGCCTGTGCCCAGGTTTTGGCTTAGAGCACCCACTGCCCATGGTTGGTGGGACCACGTGAGTCGGTAGGGGAGGGGGGCATCTCACCAGTACTTCCTCCCTTCTCTGTGGAAACCTGTCCAGGTGGATGTGAACTTGGCCTGATCTTAAAGGATTAGATCCCTAATTTGTCAAGGTCATGCGGCACTCTGTACCAGCATTCCAGCTGTTGGGGGGTGAAGGTTGATGGTTTAATGAGCTAAAGGAGAGGAACAGACCAAATGCTCCAGGCAAAGCAGGGCAGCTGCGGAGGGAAGTGTGGCGTCATCCTGCAGCCCTGGGTGCACATAGCCCATTATCAGCTGGGGAGTGGGGCAGCCCTGGGCTCTGGGGAGATGTCACAACACGTTATCACCCTGGACCCACAAGGGCCACCTCCCATGATAAACTATAAAACAGCACAAATCCCCCAGAACAAAGCCCAGGTGTGACAGGTGGGCTATGATTGTCTCCCAGCAAGAGACCCTCTCTTCCCTATTTCTAGTTTCTGTTTTTCTTCCTAAAGCTGATTTCTCATTCAAGAGGTTTTCCCGGAGTTCCCATTGTGGCTCAGTGGTTAACAAATCCAACTAGGAACCAAGAGGTTGCAGGTTCGATCCCTGGCCTTGCTCAGTGGGTTAAGGATCCGGTGTTGCCGTGAGCTGTGGTGTAGGTTGCAGACGCTGCTCGGATCCCGTGTTGCTGTGGCTCTGGCGTAGGCCAGTGGCTATAGCTCCGATTTGACCCCTAGCCTGGGAACCTCCATATGCAGTGGGAGTGGCCCTAGAAAAGGCAGAAAGACAAAAAAAAAAAAGAGGTTTTCCCTCCCAGGAGTACCCGTTGTGGCTCAGCAGTTAACAAACCCGACTAGTATCCACAAGGACATGGATTCAATCCATGGCCTCGCTCAGTGGGTTAAGGATCTGGTGTTGCTGTGAGCTGTGGTATAGGTTGCAGATGCAGCTTGAATCCCATGCTGCTGTGGTGTAGGCTGGCAGCTGCAGCTCCAATTTGACTCCTAGCCTGGGAAGCTCCATGTGCTGTGGGTGCAGCCCCGAAAAGACTAAAAAAAAAAAAAAAAAAAAAAAGAGGTTTTCCCACACAGAATCCTAGTTTGGTGAGGAAGGCAAGTTATGGCTCCAAGGACTTCAGGCCTAGAAGGAGGACAGCATCACCCAACAGTCTTGGGCAGCAGCAGGATGAAGCAGGATGGAGCAGGGCAGGGAGGACCTGGCATGACCACCAGCCCCTGAAGGCCATCCATCTTCTGCATCTGAGGGGCTAAGACTCCAGGGCCTGAGGTTTCAGTTCCGGGGAGCCTGTGTAGCTTTCTCCATGTGTGACTATGGAGCGCACACCACCAGCCCCAGCCCCTGTGCTGGCTGCAGGCCCAGAGGAGCGGGGTATGACATTTCTCCCCTGTTCCCCACCCACAAGGTGTAGCTGGCCTCAGGACTCGTGTGTGGAGACCTCTGTCATCAGGGCAGACCTATGGACACCCTGAACTGCACAGAGACAGTGCAAGAGAGCCTCTAACTGCCCAGGATACTGTGCCGAACCCCAGAACTGGGCCCTGGCCCCTAGGGAGACTGCTCCATTCGCCTGCTCATGAAGGTGTCCCCCGCCTGGGGTTGATGGAGGCAACCCACAGGCACCCAGAAACAGAGCCGAGGTTTACGACCAGACCTCAGTGTGCTGCACCCTGTTCTCCCATGTCCTGGTGCGCCCACAACCAGCCCACAGCCCACCTGCAGGAGGTGGAGGGGTGCACCTGTCTGAACAGTGTCACATGTACCTCAGAGATTTCTGCAAACTGAGCGTTGGCCTGACAGCACTTCTCGGCTGTTTCCATGGCAACTCCGTAGTTGTCCACAAAGGCCCGGTACACACCCAGCTGGCTGGCCTGTGAGAAGAAGGAAGAGAGTGCGGGACAGGTGTGGGGCAGGGGCCACAGGTTTCCATCTTTTTGAGTAATGGGCTTGCATGCACAGCCCTGGAGCCACCACAGTGTGGGGCTGCAGGAATCTGAGCATCTCTGCACAGCTGCTGCCTCCTACCCGCTTCCCTCCCCACGCACTGAACACGCTTCCTCCCGAAGCAATACACTGAGGAGTGACTCAGCCCTGGGCAGGCGGCAGTTCCCTTCCTCCGCTGCTTCATCCCCTCACCCCACTTGTTTAAACAGGGCCACCAGCAGCCGCTGAAGTTCGAGGATGTTAGTGAAAGTGGATGAGCATCTCCAGCAGGGGGACGGAGCAGCCTCTTCTGGTGGACCAGGAGGTCGGCCCATCCCTGGCCTGTGGGACTCAGCTCCTATCCCACCCCTTCAGACACTCTTCAGGAACATGCGGTTTAGCTGCCCTTAGAGAAGAGGGGCTCCTGTAGCCCCAACCTGGCGATGGGGCCCATTTGCACACCTGGCAAGTGGGAGAGCTCTGCTGCCAGCTGCAGGGCAGGAGGGATTTCTCTGTCCTTTGTTCAACCAAAGGTGTTAACAGAGGGTTTCCTCACACAGCCTCCTGCTCTGACAATTGGTTGAGTACAGACTTCCTTGGGGGGGAGGTCTGTGTAGAGCCACCACCATCACTGGCCACAGGTCCCCTCCAGAGGCAGCGGGGGGAACCCACCCCTCATCTTGCAGCTGTAAACCCAGGCCTGGGGAGGTCAGAGCCAGGCCTCCCACTGCAGCTGATCGGTAGTGGGAGGCCTAAGGCTTCTGCTGATCCTGGTGTTTGTTCTGTGTTGAACCTAAATTTTATTTCTACATGTATTTGCATTTATATTGAATTTTATGTTTCTTCAGATGGCAATCCCAGATGCCCTTGGCACTGTCTGGTTTTCTCCCTGTGGGGCTGCATGAAAGGCCTGGGGCACAGAAGAAAAAGTAGCAGCTGGAGGAGGCCCAGCTGGCTCCGTCCACAATGATCACCCGGACAGGTCACTGTACCCCAGATGCCAGGTTCTCCAATACACGGTCAGACCCAGAGTCCTTTCTCACCACCACCCTCCCCTCCACCTCCCCTGCTACTGAGCATCTCCTGCCAACACAGAAGCCCTGCTTTAGGCACTGGCACTGAGAATCATTCAGACACAGTGCGGCTGGCTGGCAGCAGACGCGATAAATAAGTAAGGAAACACGTAACACGGCAGATGGCTGAAAGCAGAGCTGGGGATGAGAATGTGGGGCAGCAGCTTTCAATAATGTGGCCAGGGCTGCCTCTCTGAAGACGGCAGCTCTGCTGAGTCCTGAGGGGGTATCACTCCTGAATTGTGTCTCCTCGAAATCCATGTTAAAGCCCTAACCCCCGGCACCTCAGAAAGCAACTGTATCTGGAGTCGCGCCTAATGAGGTGATTAGGTAAAAATGACACCACCTGAGGAGGCCCTAATCCAGTCTGACTGGTGTCCTTATAAGAAGAGGAGACTGGGACCCAGACACAGAGGGACGGTCATGTGAGGACTCAGGGAGATGCCAGCCGCCCACACACCAAGGAGAGAGGCCTCTGGAGAAACCAGCCCTGCCAGCACCTGGATCTCAGACCACCGGCCTCTAAAAGTGGGAGAAAACAGATCTCTGTTGTTTAGGCTGCCCGGGCGATGGCACAGGGTCTCTGGGAGGAGAAGCCCTTTCATTACTTCCCCGGCCCCCCATCCAGGAGCTCACAGCACCCATGTAGCTTTTACTTAAAACCGACAGCAGGACAGATGCAGATCACGTTTCCCCTGATGTGAGGCCCCAGAGGACACAGCGTCACAGCCATGGTTGGTTTCTTTCTGCCAGAAACACAGAACCTGAATATATTCCTGAAGGAACATCAGGCCCAAACCAGCCTGCACCCTTGAAAAAAAGGACAAGGTCGTGGAAGACCATCAAAGGCTGAGGAACTGGTGGGGTGGGAGGAAACTAAAGAGATGTGACTACCAGGTACATCTTGTGGCCGGGACCTGTGCCTGACGCAGGAGGAAAATGGCTACAAAGAACACAATGGCTGACTTGGAAGAAATCTGTACATGGAACTCATATTAAATAATAGTATCACATCAATGTGAAATGTCCTCCGAGAGAGGGCTGTACTGTGGGTTATGGGAGAGCATGTCCTTATCCTTAGCAAACACATGATAAAGTATTTAGGGGTATAAGGGCAGGCATCTACAATTTGTTCTCAAACTATATAAGGGCACCCACACGTATGTGTATGTGTGTGGGGGTGGGGTGGGGTGGGTGAGTGTATATAAGGGAGATTAAAAAAGATAAAGCAAATATGGCAATAGGTTACAATCAGTATGTCTGGCACATGGAGTTCTTTGTGCTATTCTTGCAACAACTGAGGAAGTTTGAAACAAAAAAACCCAGAGCTGATAAGAATTCTGCCAGAAACAAAGCTCAGATAGGTGGCAGTGGGGGTTAGATAGGTGGCAGTTAACCCGTGCAGGTAGGGGAGTTCAGGCACTGTCAGGACCTGGCTTCCCAGGTACGGTAGGTGGTTCACAAGTTCCCGAGTGGTGGAGGCACAGGGGCTGGGACACCATGGGCTCCTCTGTGGTCCTAAGACCCTCCCAGCAGGGAGCTGGGCCCAGCTGTGATGATCTGGAAGGGATGTGGGCAGGGACTGCGGCTGTCTGTCTGGCCCTGGGACACACACGTGAACACTCAGCATGCTGCTTCCTGGGGTTTGACCTCCAACGGCAACCCCCCCCCCACACACCCGTCTTCCTGCTACAACATCCCCTACATGAAGGTAGTTCAGGGAAACCAGAGAAAACTTTCCAAATTCCAGTGTTCATCGGACTATTCACATTTTTTATAACTTTCCAAGCGACTTCAGACTTCAGAGTGTTATTCGGAGAAGTGTGTGGTTGTGGTTTCTGGCCCCCACACAATTCTTCAAAGGTGGGGGGGCTTCAAGGATAGGGAGCACCTGCCTCAAAATACAGCTTCCCGCTCTCTGGCTGAGGGAAAGGGGTCCCAGAGGGAGAATCTGAACAAAAGAGGTACTTCACGCCACCTCAAATCCTTGCTCCAGTGTGTCTGTTGCTCAGGGCGGTGGATAGAGGGGACCGCCAACAGGAAAGCCACACCTCAGAGCGGAACGCCAGAGCCCAGCGTTGGCCAAGATAGGACAGCGTTGGGCCAGCTCTGCGTCTGGTGGCCCAGGAGGGCTGGGTGCTGGCCATCAGTGACCACGTGCTCTGGGCACATAGAGGGAGCCTGGTGACCTCAGCCAGTTCACCTTGGGAGGGAGACTGCTCCAGGCAGAGAGCATGTCACAGGGGGCTCAGACAACCCTGATACCAGGATTAGGGGTCTTCAGAGGGGGAGTCCTGGTCATACGGGCCTGCCCCATGCACCTGCCTTTGAGGGAGACCCAAAATGGGGTTCTAGGTGCTGGGAGGGGCCTCTCTGCTGGGCCCCCAGGGTGGCTGGGCTCTGACATCCATATGCCACCCCCATATACCAAGCTTCCACCTAAAGAGGCTGGCTCCCTTTTTATTTTTTATTTTATTCATTTACATTTTTTCTTTTTTATGTCTTTTTCAGGGCCACACCCACGGCATATGGAGGTTCCCAGGCTAGGGGTCTAATCAGAACTGTAGTCACCGGCCTTCGCCAGAGCCGCAGCAACGCCAGATCCTTAATCCATTGAGCAAGGCCAGGGATCGAACCCTCAACCTCATGGTTCCTAGTCGGATTTGTTAACCACTGAGCCACGAAGGGAACTCCTGGCTATCTTTTTAGACCTACAAAGGTGGGGGGGCCCCTCACACATGACCCTCACACACTAGAAGACAAACGCTGATCTGGCAGCTCCTATCTGAGAATCTTCTCCCCCAGACTCAGGTCCCTGAACCACCTCTTCTGGACAAGTTCTACCGTACCCACACTCATTTAAGTGTGTGCCTGAGCCCGGTCCCTTCTGGGTATGGCCTGGCCGGCGCCAAGGGGCCCGCCAACTCCCTTCATTGGATCGATAGATCTTCCCGATCTTGCACGCTGGGCTCCTCCTGGGCCTGAGGTCAGCAAAAGGGCCAGAGAAGGCCCCTGACCTGCTCTCTCCCTACTGTGAGGGGTCTTCTGCCTCTGGGACCCAAAACCACCTCTGCTGAATGGATTCCTGGCCAGCCTGAGTCCTTTCTGAAATCCTTGTTCTGTCACTTGGCACCACCTGCCTTCTAGTTTTGAGTCCCCTTGGGAAGCAAACCACTCTTCCTGGGGACACAGAAACCAGCATTACAGTCTGGGCAGGTGCCCTGCCATTCCTGAGCCTCCTCACCGACACAGGGTAAAGATGGGATGTGCCTGGTAGGGCTGCCTTGGTTCAGCTGGGATGGGGACCCTGCAGGCCATCTGGAGCCCAACTGGAGTTGAACCCTCTACTGGGACCAGACGGCCTCACAGCATGAAGCTGTGCCTCAGCCCACACCCTGGTGTGGCCATCCCTGGGAACAAACTAACCCTCCTGCATTTCTCCAGCCCATCCATAGGACGAGCTCTGGTTCCTGCCAGACTGGAAGGCGCTGCTGTCAAAGTTGCCAGCATTAAATATGCCTGTAGGTTCCCAAAATAGCTGCCGCAGGAGCTGGGGCCACACATAAGGCCTGCTCTCACCACCTCTTCAGCAGGGAACCCCTGGGGACCCAAGGGCTCCTCCTCTCCTACCACCCTTTTTTTTTTTTCCCCCCACTGTACAGCAAGGGGGTCAGGTTATCCTTACATGTATACATTACAATTACATTTTTCCCCCACTACCACCCTTTTATTGACCAGTCTTCCCTCCCCAAACCACTGTTCTCTTTTGAAAAAATTCTTGGTTGATTCCAGAGCCTTTAATTCAGAGAACTGCAAACATGAAATAAAGTACAATAACCCCCCACTGTTCCCTTTTGTGCCTGCCTCTCCAGACTCTGTGCTCCTAGTCCCCCTGCCCTAGCTCTGAGTCCTGCTCCCTGGTCAGCAGTTTCATTGTGACCAAAGGGGATCCTGGTCTCGTGCAGGAGGAGGCGGCAGCGGTGGGGGGGGCAACATGGGTGCTGCAGAGCTACCTTCCCCCGGCAGCCGCCTGGGGCATCCAAGGCAGCAAGAGGCCTGGGCTCCCATTCCCTCCCTCCCTCCTCCCCTCCCCTGACAGAGCCCAGGCAGCACAGGCCCACAGGTTGTCTCAGGCTCAGGGAGCAGACAGCACCCCGCCCCGTCACCCCCTGCCAGGCTGCTGCGGCCCCTCCCTAAGTCACTCACCAGCTTCTGGAAGAGGTCGCCCACACGCTGCTGGTGGCTCCACTGCTGCACACGGGGGAAGAGCCCGTCGTAGAACTCCTTGTGGATCTCATAGAGTTCAGGCACTTTGAAGAAGATGGTCTCGATCTGCTGGCTTGTCAGCACTGGTTGGGAGGTGGTGGCAGCAGCCTTCAAAGGCTTCATGGGCTGGAGGAGAAGAGGTACCAGGGACAGCGCTTGCCGCTTGTCATGTGCATTGAAGTCACGTGACACAAACATTTATTTTTATTTAATTTATTTACTTATTTATTTTTGGTTGCGCCTGCAGCACGTATAAGTTCCTGGGTCAGGGATGCTACTTGCACCATGGCAGTGACAATGCCAGATCTTTAACTCGTGGAGTGGACAGGGAACTCCTATTTTCAAATTCCATTAACAATAAAAATTTAAAGCCAGCCTGGTTTGACACCTGAGTCTTATTACACTGGCATCCACTGCCCCCTGGGGGGGGGTCCAGCTCCCACAGAGACAAAAATGTCCTGACTGCCTCTCCCTAGGTAAGTCGAGGCCTCCTGGGAGGGTGGGCTGCCCCAGGCCCCAGGACCTGCAGCCTGGGACATGTGAGCAGAACTCCCTGGCCCCCCGACTCAGCCCCTACCCCGCTCCTCACCAGCAGCAGTGCCTCCAGGTGGCTCAGGTAAGTCTCCTCACTAGCCAGGATTCCAGACAGGACCCATTTTCTCATCTCCAAGCCCTTTTCCAAGTCCAGCTCACTCTGGAGGAGAAACAGTAAAAAGTCAGCCTCAGGGTGGGTGTGGGTAGGGGGCCCCTCTCAGACAGGAAGCCGGCTTGTTCACCTGAGAACAAGCCTCCCGGAAGGTTCCAGGGAGGATTAAAGAGAGGCACGTCAGCCCCTCGCTCGTGGTCACTGCAAATTCTGTAGGGTCATCCAGCAGAGCCGAGGGTCACCCTCAGTCTTGACACCAGGAAATGGGCAGTTTGGAGCTGAGCAGGGGGGCGAGGCCTCTCTCCACACCTTCTGCCTGTGACTGAGGCGTAGCTGTCCTGGAAGAGGATGAGCTGGGGGAAAGTCGGGCCCACTGCACGGCCACCCTGACTCCCTCCGTGGCGCTCCACCCCTTGCCTGGTACCTGCCTCGCTGGCGTCGGCGCTGTTGCATCTGACCCTTGGACCTACCAAGCCAGGGCAGCACCGCCTCCCTCCCGGCCACAGGGGTGGGGCTGGGGGTGCTGCCACCTGCCAGGAGGACCCCCTCGCCCTGGGCTTTGGGCCTCTGTCCTTCAAACCTGCTCTTCTGAGTCTGCTATGCAGACTTACTTAGTTGGCAAGGACCTTGTTCCGGGTGGGCTATGGCCAGGTGCCCTCTCCCCACTACTAAAAGTGTTACTCATTTTCCCAAACTGCTAACGGGGCCAGGCTCTGGGCCCTCGCATACCAGCAACTGGGGCTAGAGGAGTCTCTGAGGGCTGGGGGCCACCCTGTGTTTTGTGGGAGGTGAGCGTCTTTATAGCCTCTGCCCACCACATTCCAGCAGCAAGACCCCCACCTCTGGATGCAAATATCTGTAGATGGGGCCATGTGTCATCCCGTGGGGGCCGAAGTACTCCCGATGAGAAAACGACTGAGGCTGGCTCGGACGTCATGGCGCTACCAGTTCCTGGAACTGGATCTTCCCATGCAGCCCCTCTGGGCCCTTGACCCTGCTGGCCCTTTCTACCTCCCCGGCCTGGACGTAGGAGCTTCTACAGACAGCAAGCCAGAAGGGAAGTGCCCAGGGCCAAGAGTCGGCACCTGCGGCCACCACGCCAGGCCCGCCCAGCCAGCCACACTGGCTCAGGCAACTGCCTCCTGCCCTGAGGCGACTTCACTGTAAATGGGAATGGGGGCCCCACCCCCACGTTCCCCCTGTCTCTGCCTTTTGCGCCTCTAGGGCCCATCCTGGCCGCACTGGGACCATCGAAAAGGCTTCCTAGACCACTCTGCTCCGGGAATCTGAATTTGCACACACAAGGTACATGCAGGTGGGTCTATCCCGTGTGCACATGTGTGCACACGCACAGGGGGCAGCTGTCAGATTCTTGGCTTAGAGGCACTCCAAGGAAGGGACCCCACATCCCACACCATGGCCCCCGTCTAGGCCATGACAGGCAGCAACTCCATGAGCAGAGCCTCTGGGGTGCTGGGCCCGATCTTGAAGTTCCCTATGCCCAGCATGGTGCCTGGAACACACAGATGCTACATGAAGATGTACAGAATAAACAAACCAATGAGAGGAGCCAGAACTCCTGACTGGGCCCAGGCCTGGCTGTACCATCATGGCCCAGGGAGCCCTTGCTGGAAGACAAGCAGGTCTCTGGGTCCAGGACTGTGCTGGACCCTCAGTGCCACCACCATCAGCATAGATGGGCAGGGTGGGGGACCTTATTACCTCCTCTCATCTCAGGCCACATTGCAAATGAAGACGCCTCGGGGAAGCAGCTCTCAGTTGGCCTTGCACATGCCTCCCACCGTGTCCGGGACAAGGTGAAAGCCTGTGCGCTCGGAACAATCCCACTACTGTGCTCTGCCGGTGGACCCGCCTGGCACAAGATGCTGTCTGCTCCCTTCTCCCGCCTCCATCACGGCACGGTCTGGGAAGCAGGGAGGAAAATGCGCAGGCAGGATGGCGCCCAGTCCAGCTCCCCCTTCTGAAGGGCGTGGCCTGCTCAAGGCAACATCTGGGCAGCAGCCAGGGCGTCCGAACTCAGGCTAGAACCTTCTCCTGAGTCCCAAACGGGCCAGTGGTAGCAGACAGGGCAGCTTGGACACCAGCTGGCAGCCCCACCCACAGGAGAGAGGATGGGAGGAAAAGCATGGAGGAGAGAGCAAAGGGCAGGGTGGGGACCGGCAGTGTTGATGGCTCCGCCTGGCACACGAGCCAGCTCTGGAAAGGGCCCATGAATCCATTCCGTCCATGACGGGAGGAAGCCGGAGGAAAAGGGCAAATGGAAAAAGAAGGAAAAAGGCTTCCTGCCCCTGCAGTCAGGAAGGTGAGGGAGCAACAGAAATCCTGAGGCTGAGACAAACTGGGTGTGACGATGGGCTGAGGGAGGGACCGGGTGAATTGCCACCTGCCAGCTGCCAAGCCCACAGGGCACTGAGAGCAGGGGTCGGGGGGAGCTTTGCAGAGGCACCCCTACCCCACCTCACCCCCAAGAGATCGGGGTGCAGGACCTGGCCTGTTCCTGGCTGGGAGGTGGCGGCCAACACAGCTGCTGAACAGAGGACCCCTGTCTGGGGCAGGGGCAGCACCATGTGCTGGGGGCTCCTGCAGCCTGGCTCCTCCATATAGAGACCCCCGCCTTCAGGGCAGGCAGGACGATGCCTGGGCACCAAGCCTCTGAGACTGTCCAGGGATGGAGACCATCACTAACCTCAGGGCTGGGAAAGCCTCCATCACCAGGATCCAGCCTATATGGCCCCCTGGGTCCTTTCCACAGTGCTCTGGGTAAGGGGGCCTGGCCTCTGCTGATTCTACCTAACCACAGAGGTGGGAGTTTATGGATCAGACATGAGCCACTGAGCCCCTGAATTACCGTGGAGACTTTAGGAAGGTTCTCCTGATGGCCAACTACCCAAAGGGCCCAAGCTTCGCAGCTGGGATGAGCCCCTCCCAACCCAGGTCAGGATGCAGCAGGGTGGGCTGGGACCCCTCCCCTGGCTGGTTGGGATCAGGTACCTCTGACCTCAAGACCACCACTGTTGTTGCTAGAAAGTGACATCTGTATCTTCCTCAAACCCACAATCAAAAACAAAATGAGGGGGGTCTTACTATGCCCCTGGTGGGGAAACCAGAAGTCAGGCTGCACCCATCTCCAGAGCAGCAGAGGGCACCTGCCCTGGGGTTCCAAGCACCTAACCACAGGCCTTCTGGAACAAAGGTGCACAGCCCGCCTCTGATCAAGTCCCCATCTCAGTCAGGCGCCTCCTGACACCTCTCTGGGCCAGGTGGGTCTGCTGGACCGGAGCCCTCAACCCTGCAAGCAGGTGCAGCCTCTTGCTATGCACATAATGCAGCCTTCACTGGGGTGGGAGGGAGGCCCTGGTCCCGGATGGGCAGCACAGCAGATAGCCCCTCAGCTGGGGCTGAAAGGTGGGGAAAGAACCCCCCCGTCAGTGTAGCAGGTGTCTGAGGGCAGGGCCTTGCGGGAGGGGGTGTGTGTCCAGGCTGCATGGGACCTGGGGCCTGAAGTGGAGTGGGGTCATGCCAGGGGGAAGACAGCCCTCACAGACAATGGACAGGGATGACTGTCCCAAGCTCAGGACTCGGCCATAAGGAAGCCTATCTGTACTGAATAAACTCATGAAGCAGGAAAAGAGGGGGACGCATCAAAAAGGCAAGGCGGCATGAAAAAATGCTCAACATCACTAATTATTAGAGAAACGCAAATCAAAACTACAATGAGGTATCACCTCACAGCGATCAGAATGGTCATCATTTTATATGTCTACAAATAACAAATGCTGGAGAGGATGCGGAGAAAAGGGAACCCTCCTGCACTATTGGGGGGAATGTAAATTGGTACAGCCACTATGGAAAACAGTATGGAGGTTCCTCAGAAAGCTAAATACAGAACTACCATATGATCTAGCAATCCCACTCTTGGGCATATATCCAGAAAAAACTATAATTCAAAAAGATACATGCACCCCTGTGTTCCCTGAAGCACTATTTACAAATAGCCAAGACATGGAAACAACCTAGATGTCCATCAACAGATGAATGAATTAAGATGTGGTACATATACACAATGAAACACTACTCAGCCATAAAAAGAACTAAATAATGCCATTTGCAGCAACATGGATGGAACTAGAGAGTCTCATAAGTCAGAAAGAGAAAGACAAATATCATATGATATCACCAATATGTGGAATCTAAAATACGGCACAAATGAATTGATCTATGGAACAGAGACAGACTCATAGACATAGAGAACAGACTTGTGGCTGCCAAGAGGGAGGGGGAAGAAGTGAGATGGACTGAAAGTTTGGGGTTAATAAATGCAAACTATTGTATCTGGATGGATAAGCAATGAGGTCCTGCTGTATGGCACAGGGAAGTACATCCAATCACTTGTGATGGAACGTGATGGAAGATAATGTGAGAAAAAGAATGTGTATAACTGGGTCACTTTGCCGTATAACAGAAATTGACAGAACATAGTAAATCAAACTTTAATAAAAAAAATTAGGAGTTCCCACTGTGGCACAACGGAAATGAATCCAACTAGTATCCATGATGATGTGGGTTCAATCCCTGGCCTTACTCAGTGGGTCGAGGATCCAGCGTTGCCATGAGCTGTGGTGTATGTACATCATAGATGTGGCTCAGATCCTGCATGGCTATGGTTGTGGATGTGGCGTAGGCTGGCAGCTGTGTAGCTCCGATTCGACCCCTAGCCTTGGAACTTCCATGTGCCACAGGTGCAGCCTTATTAAAAAAGCCAAAAAATTAAAATATTAAAAAAAGAAAGGCAAGGTGGTTGGTGTTAGCCAAAGGGTTGAGAAGGCTTCAGAGGCTGTGTGGACTCAAGCAAGTCACTTTGCCTTTCTGAACCTCAGTCTTCTCATCGGTAAAATGGTGAAACTGGCTGCCTGGGTAAGAATCTGCATGAGGCAGGTGTGTGTACATTAGGGCTCCCTTCGCACCCTCCCATTTCAGGATGAGAAACCCACCCAGCACTGGGGTCTTCAGAAATCACAAAATGAGCATGAGAAGCAGTCCTGCAGTTAAGGCACGAGCCCAGCACAGAGGCCACCATAGCAAAAAAAATACACTTCCTATGCCTCCTCTCGGCCACAGGGAAAAGCAGAGTCCTCTTTCATTTTTTAACCTCGGGTGGCGATCAGCCAGAAACAAGCTAAGACACAGGGGGAATGTGCCTGTCCTCAGGGGCAGAAGAACCTGAAAGAGAGGTGCAACCCGACCTGGGGTCAGCACCCTCTCAGCCCCAAAGGAAGGACCCCTTCAAGCTGGGCCCCAATGCACCTTGGAGTGCCTGCTGGCAGTGTGAGGACATTGAGCCAGGCTGGGCCGCCATTCCTGCTCTGTGACCACCTTGGCTGTGTGTCCACGAGAGAGGGCACCTGTGGGATGTGCCAGCCTATACTTTCCAGGGACCTCGGGGTCTCAGTTCCCTATTCATGGAAGTGATAGTGGGATCACTGATGACAATGAGACCTCAGGAGAAAGACCATGGGGATGGATGCATCTCAGTAGCTCCTCTGGGAGAAGGGGGCAAGTGCGCTGGTGGAGCTCAGGGACTGGAGCCTGGGCACCACCCTGCTCAGCACCTTGCTGGGGCCACCACCCCCGGGCACGCTGATTTAGACCGCGGCCACCTTCTTGGCCTCAGCCTCCCCCTGGCTCCCTGACCTCGCTGCTCACTCACCCAGTGGGCAGCCCTTTAGCGACTGATTGGGACCATTGGCCACCCCATCAAGAGTTACCTTCTGGTGAGGACGGTAGGTTCAAGCCCAGCCCAGCCCAGCCCAGCCCTGTGCTTGCCTGGCCTCCCGCCCTGGAACTCACAGCTTTGGTGGACTCCAGGGTGTCCCGGCCGGCCCTGCCCTTGCTGCCAAGGTGGGGCGAGGACGAGGGTGAGTCATCGATGTAAGGCAGCCCATCCTGCTGCCGGCGCTGCTCCTCCCGATCGGCAGCACAGCTGAACCCTGCTGGCGTTCCAAATGATGCATCTGTGTGCAGAGAAGCATCTGTGTCAGAGACGGGGCGGCGGGGGGCGGGGGGGTGTGTGCAGGGCCATCTGCCCGGGTTGGGGGGGAGGTCCACGCCCCACCTGTGTCACCTACGGGTGTCAAACAGGAACCTCACGAAGACTGACCTCACCTTCACACCGAAAGGCAAGTCAGGGATGAGGAGGGCAAGGAGAGGACAAAGCAGTAGCCCGCTCCCCAGGTGACATGAGACTGGGCTTTCAAGTGCCATGAGCAGTGGGAAGGGGCTCTGAAAGGTGGACTCCAAAGGCTAGTGTCCTGGAGCTCCCACTGTGGCTCAGCAGTAACAAATCCATAAGGACGCAGGTTCGATCCCTGGCCTTGCTCAGTGGGTTAACGATCTGGTCTTGTGATGAGCTGTGGTGTAGGTCACAGATGCGGCTCAGATTACCACAGTGTTGCTGTGGCTGTGGTGAAGGCCAGCAGCTGCAGCTCTGATTCAACCCCTAGCCTGGGAACTTCCATATGCTGCGGGTGTGGCCCTAAAACAAAAAAGAACAAAAAAAATTTTTTTTTTAATAAAAGCGAATGCTAAGGTCCTGCTGTCAGGGACAAGCTTTGACATCTGTGGGATCAGACCTGATCCTACCATCCCAGGTGCACGGCCAGGGAACAGGCCACAGCCCGCCTCCTGCCAAGTGTCCCAGTGAGCACAGACTGTGGCTTATCCCACACCAGGCCCCCTGATACTCAGGACTCTCTAGCTCCAGATCTAACACCTCCTCCTCCGGGCACCTGCCTCTAGTCACCCTCCCCCGGGCTACATCACAAAACCCACACATGCTTCTAAGCCCTTGGCCCCTCTACAGCGCTCTTCCCAGAATTATTCTAACCAAGGGAACACCGTGTTGGGATGTCAACCTATGGGCCCAGCCCATTCCAAACCTCACGTGAGGACTTCTGGATTCCTTCCCAAGGGTACCCTCTGCCCTGGGATTTCTGAGAGGTCAATCCCGACTGGGTTAAATCACTTCACCATGACTCACTGGCAGGCAGCCCAAGGCTATAGCACAGGGGGCCCCAGGGCAGTCAGCCACAAGGGTTTACAATTTCTGCCACCAAACACGCCCACTCTGGGGCTCAGGCTCCAGGTGCTGGTGGACACCCGGCCTGCCCGCTGAGGCCAGGTAGGCACAGGGCCACTCTCGGGCTTCTGGAACCTGAAACAGAACTGTTCTCAGTTCCTTCCACTGGGCAGCTGGGAGGAGCTGTGGCTGGAGTGGTCAGGTGCTCACTGAAGGCTAAGACCAGCCAACAAGCTGCAGGTGCCTGTGTGGCCAAAGTCCCTCCCACGCCTCTGCCTCACCCTGTTCCTCCACCTCCGGTCCCAGCATGTCACATGTCTTTTAACAGGTGTCCTTAGCCCAGGCTACACGTCAGCATCACCTGGGGAGCTTTGAAAACATAACATAGGTGGGCCCAAGACAGACCAACTGAATCAGATGCCTGGGGTGGCCTAGGCTACAGGGGGTTCCCGGGGGCTCCAGCAAGCAGCCAGGGCAGAGACCGGCTGTACTCCCCCATCTGGCTGGCTCTGTGTTGGCTGCCATGCCCGCCCACCCACATCCCTGGTGTCTGCACACAGGTGCCAGCTGCTAAGGACAGGTTGGGTTCAGCCGGTGTGTGTCCCATGGGAGGGTCCTGGCAGAAGCTAGTTCTAGGTTGAGAGGAGCGGACAGGTGGAGGACCCCGAGAGCTGCACAGAGCCACCTGGTACCTCTTAGTCCTGTGGACCCTTAATGAACCATCACAGAGGCTTTAGGTACCAAGATCACTGTATAGGGTTATCACTGCTCAGAGCCCCTGGACTTTTGGTTTTGTATTGTCTTTGCTACGGCCATGTTCTGCCTCCTCCTCCCAAGAATTAGCAAAGGGACTTAACTAGTTCTCACTCCACCTCCCTGAGGATGGCTGGGGAGTGTCAATTGTGCTAAAAAGCACAAAACCCTGTTCATGCAGAGTCTTAACTCTATACCCTACCCCCAAAATGGGCCTGACTCCAGCTTCCACTTCCTTTTGGAGAACCAGATTTTTAAGTAAAATAAATACGAATCCCTCTCGTCCTAAATCATAGCAGCCCCTACTCGAAACTTGCCAACTGTGGAGCTGCTTCCCAAGGTGGGGAGGCGTAGGCAGAAGGCTTCCGCTATCAAGGCTTCACTCCTGGTGACCCTGAATGGTCCCCCTGGGCCCAGGGCTCTTTCCACTGGTCCTGTACCCAGGATTCGTCCTTCTGGTGGGGCAGGTGAGCCAGCTCTAAGCTGTGGTGGGAATTTCTTAGAAGCGAGAGGTTCTGGTCCTGCCTGGGTGGCTGCGCACCTGAGGTAGTGCAGGTCACCTCAGCCATCCTTGACTCAGCTTTCCTGACTTAAAATTGGGCTGTGAATTAGATCGTGGGTTGAGGCTTTCTTAGCTCTAAATCTTTGGGGCGGTGGGCTGTGCCCTCTCCACCTCCTTCAACAGTTCCCATTCTCTGCCCCCTCAACCCTGACCCAACTTTTACGTTAGCTTGGGAATCACCAGCGTCCACATGTCTTGTCTGATAAACTTTTCTTTTTTTTTTTTTTAATAACGATATTTAAAAAGTCAACATGTTCCTTATCACCTGGAAGAACCCCTGACTTCCAGGCCTTGATGACACTGAGCTCATGTCCAAGGTCAAATCAAGACTGAGGAAGTCCCTGTGAGAACATTGGGGCAGGCTCAGGGCTCCAGGGCTCACCCCTAGAAGGGACCACATTCAGAAACCACATGCTGATTCAAGGACAACTGGGCTAAAACCTGTGCAAAACCAAGCGGTCGGTGGCCAGTGTGATGGACCATCGGCTTCAACATGGATGCCTCACCCGGAACAGGTGAGACAAGGGGCCAGGTCTGCAGTCCGGCTCCTTGTGATCACGTGAGGCTCCCTGGCAAGTGAAAATCCAGTCAGCTTCCCACTTTGCACACATTTCCCCAAACTGACATCTGAGGAACTGATGCTTTTAAATCTGGGTACTTGGCAGCCAGCCACCCCTCCCACATTAGGCCCAAGGGCTCAGTCTGCTGTCCTGCAAACCTGGACCTGTCACCCTTCACTTGGCCAACTGAGCCAGGCTGCTCCAATGCAAGTGTGATGGGCGGGAGGAAAGTCTCAACTTCCTCATCCCCTTCCAACCAGCACATGGGCACCTGCCTTCCTCTCATACTGGGTGGGGGGGGGAAGTTTTCACACCCCAGGTCCCTACCTCATATAGGTCCCCTTCCTCCTGAGCACAAGGAACATTATTTGGGGATTTTGAAAGTCTCCCCAGAACAAAAGCAAAGCAGCAAAGAGGCCTTGCTCCCCTTTCCTCTGCCAGGAATGCCCAGTGCCACCTAGGGCACCATTGGGGGCCCAGGTAGCTTCAGCAGCCGGGTACTTCCTGCAAAGCTCTACCCAAAGCTGAAGCTAAATACAGGAAAACAGCGGGTGTGAGCCTGGGATCCCTCAGCTCCCAAAGCCTCAGGGAGATGAAGGCAGATCAACTGAACAGCTCACCAGCAGGAGAGGGAGGGGGAGGAAGGGGAGGGGAGAGGGAGGCTGAGTCACAGCTCCAGGCTTAGTGTGGAAAAGGGATTGCACAGTGAAATTTGAAACCTCTTCTCCAGGCAACTCAGCTGGCAGCTCCCAGACTAGCACTCTGCCAATCTAAAATTTACTCTCTGAGGCAAGGAAAAAAAGGAAGCCCATAGCACCCACTCCCTCCAAAAAGGTAGGAGGAATAAGTCCGGGGGGCGGGGGGGGGGGGAAGGGTGTAGGTGTGTGTATGTGTGTGAGTGTGTGTGTGTGTGTGTCCAGACAATGCCCAGGTCACCTCCTTTCCTTACACCTCAAGGACAACACTGGTTAAAAAAAATCCTTCAAAGCATAAAACATAGAATTACTTGATGATCCAGCAGTCCCACTCCTGGGTACATACTCAAAGGAATTGAAAGCAGGAACTAGAACAGATATTCACAGCAGTGCATTCACAGCGGCCAAATGGTGGAAGCAACCCACCTGTCCATCAGCTGACAGATAAACAAAACATGGCCTATCCATACAACGGAATGTCACTCAGCCTTAGAAACGAAGGTCATTCCAGCACAGGCTGCAACAAGATGGGCCCAAGGACATGATGCTCAGAGAAACGGGCCTGTCACAGGACAAATTTACTCCAACTGCACACATATGAGGTCCCTAAACAGTCCAATTCATAGACACAGAAAGCAAAATGCAGGTTACCAGGAGCTGAGAGTAGAAGGGAATGAACTTACTGATTGATGGGGGCAGAGTTTGGGTTCAGGAAGCAGAAAAAAGTTCTAGAGATGGATTGTGGGGATGGTTGCACAACTTGGTCAACATCCTGAAAGCCACCGAGCTGTACTGGTAGTGATTAGACTGGCTCACTTTATGTTTGGTAGGTTTTAGCCAACACACACTCATTCCTGAGGCCCCTCCCCCACATGGCAACGCTGGGGTGGCTGTGCTGGGGGGAGCGGCCATCACATCTGAAATTAAGCACAGAAGCACAGACTCGAAACTTCCTCAGATGTGCTCCTTGAGGTGTTGAGAGAGCGCTGGGTGATAAGTACCCTGTTTCCCTCCATCTTCCACCTGGGCACTTGTTTAACAATAACGGCAATAAAGAGAGCCTGGTGTTCTCCCTACATAATCCCTGGAGGAGCCCCTGGCATCATGCCGCCTGACTAGCTGACTTGGCACAGCCGCATGCTGGGTCCCAGCCACCCTCTGCTCTTTGAGTTCACACACCCCTTCCTGGGCCTCTTCCTGTCCACTTGCACCCTCCTGACCCAGGCTGGATGGGACCCCTGCCAGCTGGGTTCCTGAGAGCACAGGATCTGGTCTACCACAGATCATACCCAGGGAACCACATGATATGTGCCTGTAGCTCCAGTCGCCGTCCTCCTTGCCCGCGGAGAGCCACACCAACCACACCTGCCAGGAAAGCACCAGTGCCCCCAGACCAGCCTCAGTCCCTCAGCTCCTCAGGGGGCCTCCAGGAACCTCGACCCTCCCCCCTCCCTTCTCGATTTCCACTGCTGCAGAGCAGGGAGTGAGAGCCCCTCTGAGGCCTCTGTCCGGGACCCACTGCAGGGCTCCCAGGAAACGTGGGCAGAATGGAGCTGGGACCGCTGGCTGCTTGTCTTCTGGGAGCAGCCAAGCAGGGTGGCCCTCCTGGACCAAATGCCGGGAGCGGGGGCGGTGGAGGGAGCAGTTCTTGTCTTCAGTTGCCTTGCTGCCCCCACATCCAGCTCCTGTCCCATCCTCTGGCCAGCGTGCCCCAGGCGAAGTCCAAAGCAGGCCCTCAGGAAGAACAAAGGTTATGCTCTCAGCCCTCCCCACCCAGAACGACAAGGGACAGTAGAGAGGCCAGGAGACCAGTTCAATCTCGCAGAAGGACCCAGGCAGCAGTGTGGTCTCCCCTCCCTATTTACACCACCAGCAAAGGGCTGGGCTGTATTTATTTACAAAGGCAAAAGCAGATCAAACACCACCTTCCTTCTGGTGGCTCAGCCAGCTGCAGCAGCGGGACGCTGGCAGGGAGCCCCCACCACACTGTGCAGGGAGCCCCCACCGCACTGTATCTGTAGAAACCTCTTCCTCTTCCTGGGCTCCCCACCTTCCTCTCTCAGCCCTGCAGCCCTCCTGGTCAGTGGTGGGGGCTGGATGCTTTTACAGACAGTAGGTCACATCGTGGGGTAAAGGTGGGTAGTCCAGCCAGGGAGGCACTGCCCTCTGGGAGAGGCTCAGAACACCAAGCTGAGGGGGAGGTTCAAGTCTCACCGAAGGGCCTACAGGCTCTGTGGGACAGAGCCAACTCCAGACACCACACTATCCTCAGCTTTGAGCCCACCCCCCAATGCCCTGTGTGCTGAGAACGGAGTCTATCCACAGGATGGGCCACTGGTCCTGGGGCTCAGTGTCCAAGACTGGCTCCTTTGTTTGTAGCAGAACTTCAGCTACTGGTGGGGAATGTCTGTAGTGCTTCGGGGAAGTTAGTTTCCCAAAGAGTGGAAAAGCCTCAAAGCTTTGATGTAGCAAGTGCACATTTTGAGGCAAAACACTTGCCAATCTTTGGCCAGCAATGCCTCCGGGCCAGACACAGGGCTGGCCATCCACCCACACCATCTCATTGATTCCCCTTCTCCCCTTAGGGGGCGGGAACTCCCGGATGCCTATTTTTCAGACAGGGAAACTGAGTCTCCAAGAGAGGAACCACGCCCAGGTCCGCTTGTGTGACCTGCCTAAATTGGTGACTTTCCAAACACATTTCAAAGAAAAGGTTTTTTTTTTTTTGTCTTTTTTGCTATTTCTTGGGCCGCTCCCGCGGCATATGGAGATTCCCAGGCTAGGGGTCCAATCAGAGCTGTAGCCACCGGCCTACGCCAGAGCCACAGCAACGTGGGATCCGAGCCGCGTCTGCAACCTACACCACAGCTCACGGCAACGCCGGATCGTTAACCCAGTGAGCAAGGGCAGGGATCGAACCCGCAACCTCATGGTTCCTAGTCGGATTCGTTAACCACCGCGCCACAACGGGAACTCCGAAAAGATATTTTTAAAAAGCCGAGCTGGGAGAGTTCCTGTCATGGCGCAGTGGTTAACGAATCCAACTAGGAACCATGAGGTTGCAGGTTCAATCCCTGGCCTTGCTCAGTAGGTTAAGGATCTGGCGTTGCCGTGACCTGTGGTGTAGGTTGCAGAGTGGTTTGGATCCCGAGTTGCTGTGGCTCTGGCATAGGCCGGCGGCTACGGCTCCTATTAGACCCCTAGCCTGGGAATCTCCATATGTCTCGGGAGCGGCCCTAGAAAAGGCAAAAAGACAGAAAAAAAAAAAAAAGAAAAAAAGAGCCGAGCTGATAACCATATGACCCAGCAGTTCCCCTCCTAGGTACTTAACTTCAGAAGATGAAAACAGGTGTTCAAACCAAAACATGCACCAGAATGTTTCAAAGAGCAGTCTCTTTCACAACAGTTCACAATAGCCAAAAGGTAAAATAACTCAAATGTCCATCAGCTGATGAATGGATAAACAAACTGATAAAGCAAAGGGGTCTGTCCATACAGGGGAATATTATTCGGCCTTAGGAAGGAAGGAAGTGCTAACAAAGGCTACAACATGGATAAACCCCTGAACACCATGTCCAGAAGGTGGTCCCCCAAGACTGCATACTGTCTGATGCTGTGTATAGACTGGAGGTCCTCAGTGAGTAGATTTCCTTTTGAGATGAAAATGTCTGGGAACAAAGGCAGGGGTTACACAACCCTGTGTGACACTGGGTTGTTCACTCCCCCCCCCCACCCCCCCGCCCTTTTTAGGGCCACACCTGAAGCATATGGAAATTCCCAGGCTAGGGGTCAATTTGGAGCTGTAGCTGCCAGCCACAGCAATGCCAGATCGGAACCACATCTGCGACCTACACTGCAGCTCTCAGGAACACCACTGAGTGAGGCCAGGGATTGAACTTGCTTCCTCATGGATACTAGTCAGGTTCTTAACCCTCTGAGCCACAATGGAAACTCCTGAATTGGTCACTTTAAAATGCTTTGCTTTCTGTTCTATAATTTCATCACAATACAAAACAGAATGAAACAGACCCAATTTCCCCTCTTAAACAGGGAACTTGGAACAAAATCCAGCTGTTTCCTGAGGACCCAGAGCATCACTCTGGACCAAAGTCAGTGCAACCTGGCACCATAATTCCAAGCCCTGCATGGGTGAGGAGAGGCTGGTGTGCTTTCTGAGCTCTTGGGGGAATGTGGGTGGTTTTTCTGTTTTCTCTTCTGCCGTCAGTCTGGCAGCTGTCCCCTCTTGCACCAGTGGGATCCAAAACCTTTATGTCTAGATGGCCTTCCACCCAGTCAGCCGCTGCACACTGGTGAGAGGCCTGTCATCTGAGCCTGTGGGTCTGGGGGAGGAGAAGGGGCAGGGAGGGTGCCCCAGGATCCCGGACCCTGACAATGACATCACCAGGCCAGCATGGCAAGTCCCAGATGCCCGGGCAGGGGGAAGTTACAGTTCAAACAAGCATGTGCCACATGGAAGGCCCTGAGGTTGGTCAAGTCCCCAAAGGGCAAGGAAAATGCAGTCAGAGAGGGTGCAAGCCAGCCTGGCTCTGTTGAGCACCCCCAGATGACCTGACCCAGGCCAAGCTCTCCTGGGAAGATGGGCCAACCAACATGGTGGCTCTCACAGCCCCTCCCACCAGGCTTTGGGTGCCAGGTGGTTGGAGACCCAATCACCATGAAGTCAACTTTGCTGGAGACTTTGGGCATTAAAGCCTGCATGCCCCCTGCACGGGCAGATGAGACCCCTCCCCAGTCAGCACTATCAAAGGACTTTCTTCTATTTCCAAGGACCCACTTGTACTGACGGCTCTGATATCCTCGGGAAGGGAAAGGTCACGTGCCCTGGGGCTAGGGCCGGAGCAGGCTTGTGCCAGGGCGGACAGGTGGAGGCTGGAGCACCAGCTGGGAAGTACCACAGACTCCCAGGCTGGGAGGAGATTATTACTCAGCACCAGCACAACTGCGACCACAGGGCTCGGGAAGGTTTCTCCAAGGCAATTTGGCCTCAGACAATCAAACCGGTACATTTCTGGAGTGTCCAACATTCATCCAAGATGTACAGCACCACTCGTTCACACTGGGCCCCGAGCCAGGTACAAGATGGTGAGCAAGGCAGACACTGTCCCACCCCGGGAGCCGGCAGGATCCCAGGAGCCATGTGACACATGCACCACAGCAAGGCCACCAACGAGGGATGCAGAGACTGTCTCCCCAAGGAAGTGACCAC
The DNA here is from genome assembly GCF_016906955.1 of Phacochoerus africanus. NCBI lineage: Eukaryota > Metazoa > Chordata > Mammalia > Artiodactyla > Suidae > Phacochoerus > Phacochoerus africanus. The sequence continues at coordinate 49,445,647 of NC_062558.1, read as the reverse complement.
AGAGCCAAGACCTGACAGGGTGAGAGGGGCAGGCGCTGGCTCCCCCCAGAACGCGAGGTGGGAAAGAGAGAAGAGGAAAAGGCCATGTGAGGATGCAGGCAGAGACTGCAATGACACGGCCACAAGTCGGAGAAGGCACGGGGTCACCAAGAGTGAAACAGCAAGGAAGGGTTTCCCTGGAGCCTCCAGAGAGCGCACGGCCCTGTTGCAACCTGACGCTGGACTTCTGCCCCTAGCACTGGCGAGGACGCACATGCGCTGTTAAAGACTCTGAGTTTGCAGTCATTTGTTACGGCAGCTCCAGGAGACTGACACGGACACAGCCCGTGGCCTGGATGTGGTGCCATGGAGTCAGAGAAGACACACTGGTCCAGGAGATCCAAGAGGGGCTTGACGGAGGCGAGGTCTATGCAAGACAGGAGAGCAACTGAGATTTGACCCGGCAGAGATCCCGCTTGTGGGGGGGGGGGCCTCCAAGGGCACCTACTTGGGAACACTGGGAGGGTGACATGATGGGAAGACAATGAAGGGGGCAGGAGCCCTTCTGTGGGAGCCGTGGGCTGTAGGACAGGGACTCACGGCTTCAGTTGGGAGGGATCGGGGCTGCAAAAGTCTGGAGTAAGAGTGAGTCCCTGGACAGACAACGCTGGTGGCACGTCTGAGAGTGGTGCTGGAGGTAGGATCTGCCAGAGGCTTCTGTGATGGTCACTCCAGGTGAATGGGTAGAGGCTGGTTTCAGTAAGAATGGACAAACAATGCACGGGGCCAGGCCAAGGGGCTTGGGTAGATAGCAAAGTGGATGCTGGGCTCCCAGCACCCGAGGCTGAGACTTGGCTGCAGGGCACTGGCCAGAAGACCCACTGGGAGGTGGTGAAGGCGACAGACGGGGCAGCAGTAGGGGTTGTGGGCAGAGGGGAAGCGTGGCAGGGGAGCCTGCATCACGGTCCCTCTGGGCTCCCAAGGTGCTTGGCCAGGAGCTGGGACACAGTCACTGTACTGCTGCGGGTTCCCCCTCCCAGTCCACCCCCACCCCAGAGAGGAAACACAGAACATAAGAGAGAAAGATGGCAGGAAGGAAGGGCTCCCAATCTGGTGCTCATCTTATGTAGCCCAGGCCAGGCCCAGCCACAGAAGGGCATTCATCAGCAAGCCTGGAAGGCAGATGACCCACTACACCCCCTCCACCTGGGCCTCAGCACTGCCCCTCCTGAAGGAAGCCCTGGGAGGGGCGGGAGGGAGGAACATGTACACCAGTTCACAGCCACACATTTCCAATGGCCAAAAGGTAGGGGCCACCCACAGTCTATCAGCAGAGGAATGGATGAGCCAAGCGTGGTCCAGCCATAAAACAGAACATCACTCAGCCTTGAAAAAGGAGGTTCTGCTCTATTTAAGACGTGGATGAGACTTGAAGACATTATGTAAGTGAGATCAGCCAGTCACCAAGGACAGATGCTGTAAGATCCACCGGGTTATGTGAAGATGTCAGGTTGCTCGGGCTGTCACAACAAAACCCCTCAGGCTGAGTGGCTTAAACAACAGAAACAAGCTTCATGGTTCTAGAAGCTCTGCTGCGAGCCTTCCTCCTGCGAGTAGAGCCTGTGTCCTCCTGTGTCCTTACCGTGTTCCCTCCTGGCCCTGTCTGGGTGCCTATTAGGAGATGGAGAGTGTATTCTTTGCTGTCTCTGGATAAGGGCACTGACCCCAGCTTGAGGTCTTGACCCTCATGACCCCATCTTACCCTACTCAGCTCCCATCCACAAATATCACACTGGGAGTTAAGGGCATCCACAAATTAACTTTAGGGGAACACAGACATTCGGTCCACGACATATATGGTAGCCAGGGCGGGCAAAGTCAGAGACAGAAGATAGGGGGTGGGGCCAGGGGCTCCAGGGAGGGAGTAGGGAGTGATTGTTTAGTAAGAATGGAATTTCCGTTTGGGAAGATGAAAAAGATCTGGAGATGGACAGTGGTGTTGGCCGCACAACAGTGTGAATGTAATTAATGTAACACTGAACCATACACTAAAAAATGGTTAAGGTGGTAATTTTCATGCTATGTATATTTTAACACATACATAGCATTAAGTTTGGAAATTTAAAGAACAAAAGAAGTGCAGTGTTATGGGTTGCACTATATCCCCCAGATTCATATGCTGAGGTCCTAACCCGCAGTAATCAGAATGCAGCCTTCTTTGGAGATAGGGTCTTTACCAAGTTAAAATGAGGCCATTGGGCTGGGCCATAATCCAGCATGACTGTGCTCGGAAAAGGGAAATTTGCAGACAGACTGGCACATAGTGAGAATGTCCCATGAACATGAAGACAGCCATCTACAAACATGGGGAGAGGCCTGAATAGACCCCCTTGTAGCCTGAGAAGGAAGCCAGCCTGTGAACGGAGCTAGTAGATGACAGACATCTGTTGTGTGAACCACCCCGTCTGTGGTTGTCCCACTGCCCTAGTAAACTCACACACACAGTGAGTGCAGACCAGACACCAGCACCGAGGAACCGCTTCTCAACCCACATAGACAATCAAGGAGGTGGGACCCTGGCTTCTGGGCGCCAACCTTGCTCAGATGGCCTGAAAGGAAGAAGAGAGTGGCCACTGAGCCCCATGCAGTCAGAGGGCAACGCCCAGCCCTAGCCTCTCACACATAACTGTGTTCTCCTGTGTCCTTGCCATGGCCACCCAACAGCCACTCAACACATCGGTGCCCCCCAGGCCCTCCCCAATGTCACTTGGAAGCTAAGTACCTGCAGACATGCCCCAGATGCTCCTACTTAGGAACTGGCCAGCATGGGGAACTACGTCCAATCTCTTGTGATGCAACATCATGGAAAATAAATATGAGAAAAAGAATGTGTGTGTACATATGTATGACCGGGTCACTTTGCTGTATAGCAGAAACTGACACATTGTAAATCAACTAAACTTTCACTTTAAAAAAAAAAAAAAAAAAAAGAACAGGCTGGAACCACCTTGAATCATGTGACTATACAAGTTATGAGGCCCATTCTTCTTTTTTTTATTTTTGCTTTTTAGGGCCGCACCGGCGGCATAGAGGTTCCCACGCTAGGGGTCGAATCAGAGCTGTAGCCACTGGCCTATGCCATAGTCACAGCAATGCCTGATCCAAGCTGCATCTGCAATCTACACCACAGCTCACGGCAACACCAGATCGCTGAACCACTGTGCAAGGCCAGGGATCAAAGCTGCGTCCCCATGGATGCTAGTCAGATTCGTTTCTGCTGAGCCATGACAGGAACTCCCATGAGGCCCATTCTGACCCGTGCTCTGTACAGGCAGCCTGTGAGCCCACTATGGGCTGAAAGTCTGTGTCCCACCCCTATTCATACGCTGCAGCCCTAAGGGCCAAAGAGATGGTATTGGAGGTGGGGCCTTCAGGTTAACTACGTGTAGGCAAGGTCATAAGAGTGGGGCCCCCACAATGGGATTAGTGTCCTTACATGAGGAGGACAACCAGGCTTGACGTGCTCTCTGCCACATGAGGACACAGTGAGATGACAAACAACTGCAGGCCAGGAAGAGAGTCCTCACCAGGAACCAAACCGGCCTGCACCTTGATCTTGGACTTTGAGATCCTGCACTTCCTGGTTTGTTCCTTGACCTTTGACATCTCAAATTCTGGTGCAAAATACCAGATATCACCCCCTTGCCCCAGCCACTCTGAGTTCAGACCCAGGGTACATGAAATTGGGGGTCCAGCTCAGGTGTGGCTAAACCTGTAACACTCCAGGAGGTGGCCCGGCTGGGCAGACCAGCCTGTGGGGACTTCGCCTTGCAACTCAAGGCTCAACCCTGGGGCTCAGGACACAATGTTCCCACTTCTAAAGCTTCTGGGCACAGGCATCTCACAAGGGCCAGGAACTTACCCGTCCTGGACCTACAGATTCAGAAAAGGAAACACAATACCCTCAGTTCCCAGCCTCTCCCTGCCTGACCTCTGGGGCCTCCTCCAATCATGCCTGCGGGAAAGAGATGACAGACAAGCCGGGATCCCGGGTCCAGCAGGTTGCTTTCATCTCTCCACATTCCCACCAGTGAAATGGGGATAATGACACTCCACCCACACACCCTGTGGGTGACAAGCAGGCCACCAGGGGCGCCCCAGCCAGAGTGGGAAAGCGTCAAGAAGCATAAGCATCATTTATCATAATTACCGGAAGCCTCGGCTATTCATGCGGCCCAGCCTGTGGCAGCTGCCAGTGCTGTGTCCCAGAAAACCACCCCACATCCTCCTGCCGACTTCGCCTGGCACGCTTGGCTCTGCTCTCCACAGCCACGTCAGGCTGCAGGCTCCACTGTGGGAAATGAGGCAGGGCCCACGCGCCTGTGGCAGCCGGGAGCCATGTGTCAGTAAGGCCCATGGCACCTGTTGGGGCTGCTGTGGGTCAGGGGGTGACCCTGTCCCTCTGGTCCACCCAAGAGCCAGTTCACTCCACCCCGATCAGAGGAAGAAAAGGTACTACCCCCCACATACCCCCAGGCCTCAGGGTCTCTGGAGCACAGGGTCTGGCAAATAGCTGAGAAACCATGCAGAGAACTAGCAAGCAAGGATCTCCCTTCAGATGAAGAGGAGATGGAGGACTGGCCTCAGCCCTTGACCTGAAACTTGAAACTGTCATGTGGGAATTACCACCTCTGGTGATAATCCCAGTTGTCATCATACTGTGACAGCTTGGTCCAGCTCCATGGCTTACTTTCCAGTCAACCAGCTCCTATCCCGTTTCTCCAGCCTGTGGGAGGAGGGGACTCACTTAGACAGGCTACCTCTGGCAGGAATAGCTGCCAGACCCCCACTCGGGGCTCCAACCTGACCCTGCCAGGCAAACCAGAGAGCAGGTCCCCATGGTGTCCAGGATATTGGTTTTGAAAGCACCATCTGGGAAAAACAAACTTTCAAGAGATCCTCAAAAAAAAAAAAAAAAAAAAAGGGTGTTTGGGGGAGTTCCCATCGTGGCTCAGCAGAAACAAATCTGACTAGCACCCATGAGGATGTAGGTTTGATCCCTGGCCTCGTTCAGTGGATCCAGCATTGCAGTGAGCTGTGGAGTAGGTTGCAGATGTGGCTCGGATCTGGTGTGGCTGTGGCTGTGGTGTAGGCCAGCACCTACAGCTCTGATTCAACCCCTAGTCTGGGAACCTCCATATGCTGAGGGTGCGGCCCTAAAAAGATTTTTAAAAAAATGAGAGAGCGCCTATATCCATGATGGGGCAGTGTGGCCCACTGGGCCCATCAGGTACAGATGGACTAGAAGAGGTCCTTCCTCCAGAATCATGGGATCCAGCAAAGACCAGGCATCCAGGGGGGCTCCCAGAGGTACCTGACAGTAGCTCTGCACCTGGCACTTCCCAGAAACACCCCAAGTAGGAGAATAAGAGCCGACTTCACAGATTGCCCTGCCCAGCACACACACCATAGGCTGGCAATGTGCACAGGTACCAGAAACTGAGCTTGAACTTCTTGGACAGACCTCGAGAAAGCAAGCTTGATTCCTGGGAGCCCGTCCACTGCCTCAGGTCGCTGACCCTGTGTTTCTGTCCCTCCAGACCAGGACCTCCATCCTCTGCTTGGAGGGTGGTGGAAACCAGTCACAGTCACACCCAGGCAGTTCCTGGCACACAGCAGGCATCTAATAGGTGTTGGCCCCCTTTCTGTCCTCATGAAGGAACCCAACCGCTTACCCCCAGGGCTCTGCCCACAAGCCTCCTTCCCTCATGACATGCTTTCTAAAGCATTTCTGAGACTCAAAGTCAGTCCCAGCTGTGCAGGTGGGAGTCTCCCTGTCTCGCCTTATCCCAGCCTGAGGTGTACCTGCTCCTGCCCGGGGGTAGGGAATGTCACCCAGGGCAATCACACAGTGGAACTGGTCTAGCTGGATGGCTGGACCCAAGCCAGCAGCTCTCTCCCACCCCTTACAGAGAGGCTGAGTGACGTTGCAGACAAGCATCTCCTAGCTTTCCAGCTCTTCAGCCACATTGCAGCCTGGGGCCACTGGAGGACTTGGCTAAGTTTCAAGACATCTGAGGGGTGTGTGGGCTGGGCTCACTTCTTTCTTGTTTTGGCTGCGCCTATGGTATATGGAAGTTCCAGGGCCAGGAAATGAACCCGCACCATAGCAGTAATGCGAGTTGCAGCCGTGATAACACCAGATCCCCAACCTGCTACACCACCAGGGACCTCCTGTGGGCTCACTTCTGAGTCACAAAAACCAACAGTGACTTTTGGGTCAGCGACAACAAGAGAGCCTCCAGTGTCTCTTCAGGGACTCTAGTGCAACAGGCAGGGTCACTGCTTCCCTAGGACCAGGAGGAGACAAGTTGATGGAGGAGGGGGTGGGCCACCCACCAAGGTGCATTCACAGTGGCCCTGAACTCAGCCTCATGTTTTGGGAAAGGGGAAAAAAAGCAGCGATGGTGTCTTTTCTGTTTTCAAACAAGAACAGCCTGTTACCACAGGGCAGAAAGCTGCCTGCATCAGAAGGGCCAGTGGGTGGCATGGAGACGCCCACCCAGGCTGAACCGGGCACAGTTCAAGAACAGAGCACCTAAGTGGGATCCGGGGAGCCAGAAGGCCCAATGCAGATGCTCTGCTCAGGAACATCAGGGTCCCAGGAGATGACAGCAAGTGCAGAGCAGCCCCAGAGGGGAGATTTCCCATCAGATCCCAAGAGTCAGGAAAGATTCTCTGAGGCTCTGGACCTGAGTCCAGGCTGAAACCCTCTGAGCTGGACTCCGTCCCTTGATGCTCTCCCCCGCCTTGCAGAGAATTGTCTGTGTGTGTGTGTGACTGTGCACATGGGCATGTGTGTGCCTGAGTGTGCACCCTACAAAGGGAGCCAGCTTCTCAGGCTGGCAGCTCCCACTTGCAGTCACCAAACTAACACAGGACAGAGGTCCCTTGGCCTGGCACCACCATGTGGGGTCCTGCATTCCCACAGCCTGACAGCACTGTTCCCTCTCATCAGCCATCTCCCCTCAAGACCATAGGCACACTGGGTGGGATCCTTGATCAGCCACAGGGACCCAGGGCTGGCGAGTGGCTGCGCCAGGCTGTAACCTCCATCACGGTCAAACCCCGTCTGCTCCAGGCACCAGCTCTCTGGGTGGCGGGATGGCCACACCTGAGTGGCTGGCCCGGGGCAGAACTCATCGTGCTGGGCAGGGCAGAACTTGGCTCCAATCCAGCCTCACCACTGCCCAGCTGGGTGACCTTGGCAAGTTACTTTGTCTCTCTGGGTCCCACGCTTCTCAACCACAAAAAAAGGACTCAGCTGGTCAGCTTGCTGCATGTCCTGAGGAGGAGGTGGCGGGCACTGCACTTGGCAAGGTGGCATCTGGGAAGGCGCCTGCCTGGGGGCCCTCAGGGCCCAGTCCACAGCCCAGCTGGCCAGGACCTTGTGATCAGCAGGCACTGTCCTTGGCTGAGCACTGGATCTCAAGGCTCCCAACTGCTAGAGAGCAGCATGAAAACTAGGGGATTTTGCTGAGCTAAGACACTGAGTGTACATCCCTGGAAGAGGAGCCTGGAGAATACAGACAGTGGCCTGTAGGGGACAAATGGCCTTCAGAAGGGCTAAGGACACTCAGGGAGCAGGCAGGCATGGCAGGGCTAAGAAAGAGGGTGGGAAGACCCCAAAACTTACTTGTCTGGGACTCCCCACCCCCACCCCCACAAACACACCTGCAGCTCCTGCCTGGCCTCAGATACTCCCTGTAAAAACAGGGCATAAGCAGGAGAAGGCATGGGTGGGGACATAACTCTCAGGGCCATGTGCTCCACGAGGCTGGCCAGATGGTGCAGGTGGCCTGAGCATCCAGGGAGGAACGCAATTTGCATTCCTGCTGGATTCCAGGCTTGCAGGCAGTGGGAGGGGTGGCGGCAGCACAGCTGGCTCAGCCTTCAAAGGCAGCCTGGCACACAGGGCCCCCAACAGCACAGCTCCATCCAGCATGCACACTGGTCCCCCCATGGGAGCAGGGAGGTCACCTCAGGTGCAAAGCCCCTCCCTCCTGAGGCACCTACAATGTTCTGGCTGTTACAGACTTCACTGCTCATCCCAGCACAGCCCTACACATTCCTAGAATCACTCTCATCTGACAAGTGGGAAAACAGACAGAGAGGAATGGCCACCTGCCTGATGCCACACGCCCCATCAGATGGTCCTGGCCACTGCACTCACGGCTCACCCACAGCCCCCACCATGGAGAAGGAGGAACCCCATACCACCAGGGGCACATGCCACGGAGGAACGCAATGAGTCCAGGACAACTGCCAGGGTGGGTGACAGCTGGACGTGAGGCTGGGGAGTGGGCTGCCTGGAAGGCAGGCCTGGCACACAGGACAATTTCTGGGATCCTCCCGGCTCAGGAATCCCTATGCTGGCCAAGGTCTCTGTGCCTTGGCGGCCCAAAGCCTTTCTCCTCCTAGAAATGCAGGCGGAAACTTTAACATGCAGACAGGTGTGGCCACCTGGCAAGGCCCTCAGTGTTAGGCCATGGAGATCAAAAGCGGGGCCTGAGCAGGGCAGCAACTGGGCAAAGCAGGGCAGGCAGCTCAGTAAACTGGGGAGACAGAGAGAAGCTTCCCAAGTCACAAGCCGGTTGGGGATGCGACTGGAGATCCCGAGGACCAGCCTGACCCTGTAGAGGGAGTGTTGGATGGGCGAGGCTCAGGGGTTTCAGGAGGGGCTGCAGGAGAATCCGTGGGGGAAACGGGGTTCCCAGCACCCTCAGAACAGTGTCCAGGGATGGGAGCAGTCAATCCAGGCAGCAACTCCACACATTCAAAAGCAAAGGCACAGATTCCCGTCCCAGGCCGGGTGGAGGACGCACACCCCACCCCACAGGCCACAACTAAGCTCCTGGACAGACCACTTGGAAGGGCTGTTGAGGGTGAGGCTCTGAAAGGCAGACATGGCCAGGATCAGGCCAGGGGCCTCACGATGTCTCAGGGGAGGTCCTGGCAGTGACTTGGGGTTGTCTGCTTACTTGTTTTTAAACTATTTCTTCTGCAGCAGTCTCAGGTTTGTGGCACATTGAGAGAAAGGTTGGGAAATTTTGCACACGCCCCTGCCCCACACTGACACGGCCACCCCCCAATCGATGCCCTCACCAGAGCGGGATGTCTGTTACATCTGATGAATGCAGAGTCTGGTTTCCTATCAATGGAACCTGCCGGGGACCCCCGCCCCTCCACCCATCACATGTCCCTAACCACTCGCAGGGCTGACAAGGGCACCCCGAGGCTGATGGAGGCTCGGAACAGAGGCAAAAGGACCTCACACCACGGTCCCGCCTCCCAGATATCTTCAGCTCCAGAACTGTCCCAAACCTCCAACTGCTCGGGGCTCTGTGCTGCTGGGACCAGAGGAGCTTGGCGGGGAGAGGGAGGCCCAGTCAGAAAGGTGGGGAGGTTGTCCGGGGCAGAGGAGGCCACTGCCGGTCACTGGGCAGCTGAAAACCCAAGCACTACACCCGTGAAACAGTTTATTTTTCCCTCCCTGCTCTCCCCAGATGGGAATTTCTCACACTCCTCTGACAGCTTCTCCATGTATAACCATGCTTGCACACAAGATGTTCCTTCTTCTGTCCTGCAGGGCAGCTCAGATGCTGGCCAGCTCCCGTTCTTGCTGTGAGACTGGACCACAGGGGCAACACACCCCTGGTGGCTCCCTCCAGTTTTTGGGCTGAGTGACCCATGTTTGGTGCCTCTGTGGGCAGGGAAGCTACCCAGAAGGCTGTTTCGAGACTAAGCATGTTGACAGCGTCCACTCCAGATTCTGGCACACAGTAGGTGCCCAAAGCAAGAGATGCCAACAGCAAGCAGCACTATTAGTCTAAGCTCCCAGGCTATCAAAATTCACATCTTCAACTACTTTCTACAAAGCTCTATTTTCTTTTTTTGGACTTTTTGTCTTTTTTTGGTCTTTTTGTCTTTTTTTAGGGCTGCACCTGCAGCATATGGAGGTTCCCAGACTAGGGGTCTAACCAGCTGCCAGCCTACACCACAGCCACAGTAACGGCAGATCTGAGCCAAGTCTGTGACCTACACCCCAGCTCATGGAAACAGAGGATCCTTAAGCCACTGAGCAAGACCAGGGATCAAACCTGCAACCTCATAGTTCCTAGTTGGATTTGTTTCCGCTGCGCCACTACAGGAACTTCCAAAGCTCTATTTTCTACCCCTTCTACTACTGTGTTTGGGCAGCACAGGGATCGAGTGGCTTCTGGCTTTGAGGAGACTTTTTAAAACTCAAGGTGAAATTGTGTTCACAGCAGGCAGCTCCCTATTCACAAGGATCCTGTCACAGAACATACATGGCCAGCCACCTCCAGATCACCACCAGCTTGATCCTGGGCTTGGTCTCCAAGCTGAGACTAAGGTCAGGCTTCCCCCAGACCTAAACCTCAAGACCCGGTCCTTCTGGCCCCTTTTAGGTAAAATTGGTGGTTTACAGTAAACCTAATTTGAAAGATAAATCACCAAAGATGAGAGTCCCTCTGCGTAAAACCGCTCTTCTGGGGCCTCTCCGCTGCTGCATTTTATCCTCAACCAGGGGTCAGCTACCTCGCTTCTATGAAGAGCCAGCTAGTATACATTTTCAGCTCTGCAAGCCATGTGGTATCTGTTGCAACAACTCAACCTTGCCATCATAGAGTGAAAGTGGCTGTATATCTTGCAGAGACCCATGAGTGTGCCGTGTTCCAATAAAACTTTATTTACAAAAGCAAACAGTGGACCAGACTGAGCCCTAGTTTGCTAGTCCCGGCCTCAATCACGAAGAGAGGTCCCCACCACCTTCCTCTTCTCAGTTTCAGAAATTGGCTATATCTTGCCACCACCATAGACCTAGAAATCTGTTATGCAGCCTGGGAACCTCTTTCTTTATCTCTGCCAAAAACCCAAGAGCATAGGCAACAAGCCGTAAGACAAAAAGAACATTCTTCTTAGCTTCCTTCACATGCAGCACTGGTAAGATACACACATGTGCACACACTAACACTCTCACAGAAGAAGGACGTTGGGTCCTGTGGGAAGAACATTTATTTCTAAAGGGAAATGCACATCAGTCATGGCAGAAAATATGAGCCAGCATCTTGATTCACACGTAACAGAGATTGTGCTGGAAAACAGTACAGGACACTTGAAGGAAATGAATCATTTACGGAGTCCAAGGAGGAGGTCTGTAGGGTTTCTCGGGAGATGCCCCACCCTGCCTTGCCCAGAAGAAGGGTTCCCGCTGCACCAGAGCCTCCGGGTTCCGAAGAAGGAGAGGACGTGAACCGGGGAGCCTACTAGGCTGGGCAGACGGTGTGTCTGTGTAGGTTTTATCTGCCAGTTTCCAAAAGGATCTGAGGTAGCCTTCAGAAATTCAACAGTGTGAAATAAGACTACTGGGAAAAAAACAAAAATGAAGGCCCAACGGGTGTTGGCGGTCCCTGGGGTGCATGAACCCTGCCAGCTGAATACTGAATCTGGCCTCCAAGCTTCCTGAGGGCAAGGGCCGGAAAGGTCGATGAGTGGGAAAAGGGCTGCTGTGGGGGTGAGAGTGGAGCCAAGATGCAGGACAACAGGGGCCCGGCAGTCACTCACTGTGGACTCCTTAGGCTGGAGCAGGTGATACTGGAGGTAGAAAATGAGGAACAAGCCCTGGGTCACCTTGGTCTCGCCCAGAGCCACAAGGATTTCCTTAAAATCAAAAGTTCTAACAGTGGCTGGCACAGACTGGGCAGGAAGGCCCTCAGAAACTGGCTGTTTCTTGCCATCACCAAAGAACTAGACATTTGTCAAGCAGCTTGGGAACCTCTTCCTTCATCTCTGTCTTGAACCCATCAGCGCAAGTGACAAAAACAATGTCTCAGGCCATGACTTCTGAGTCCCTGGGGCATGAGAGGCTGGTGCAGGGACCCCCAGTTTGGTTTCTGGCTAGGGTCTTGGCTTTGGCAGAGCCCACCTGGCCTGGCCAGAAGTAGAATGGGGTGCCCAGAGGTGCACAGAGAGCAAGTCCCCAAATAACTACCATGAGTGCTGTTCTGGGCTCAGATGAGATCTTTGGTCCGTGCCCCATTTCCCCCCAAGTTGGGAGTCCCTGGATGTTAGTGGAAAAGGGGAACCAGAACACAGGAAAAAGCACAGCGCCAAAATGTGGCTTTCACTGTACAGGACACACATGCCTCAGGGGAGCTGGTCTCAGTTCAGCTCCAGGCTGGGCCAGCTGCCCCCACTGCCAGCTCTGCCTTTGAGGCTATCCCCATGCCTTGCTGCAAAGAGGACGGGAGACAGCTCGAGAGCTGAGGCTGGCGCCCCACCCCCCCTCCTGCTCTGGGCCCATTGGTGGCCGCTCTGCCCGGTCCAGTAGGTCCTCCTGCCCTGATAAGCAAAGGGCCTTTGGGCAGACACAGTACCAAGGGGACATGGTGCAAATGGGCTCCCCTTATTAACGAGGTGGCTCAGAATGAGCGTCATTAGATGCTCCTGGAAGCAGGGACGGAAGCTGGACATCTACCCTGTTTGCCTAGTGCTGCCAGCAGCCACTTTCACCTTGGCTCTGGTGCTGCAGGAGGGTCACCCTGAATGACCCCATGCACAGTCTACAAAGAGCTCTAAGAACAGCTGGACTGAGTCAACAGACCAAATGCCACCTCTACAGCAGCCCTCCAGGCAGGAGAGCCTTGGGGATCAGAGGGCTGTGGTCCTGGGAAGGAGTCACCACTGTGAGGGGCCAAGGGACCTGCACCCATGCCCATCTCCCTGCTGCGGAGTCAGGGCCTGCATGTGCCGTTTCAGTTCCCACTTTCTTTGACCTCGTGGAAAGGAGAGATAATGGACCCTCCACTGGTGACCAAGATAAAAGTCCTCCTGTCGTTCCCTCTGAGCTGCTGTGGGGCTGGGCACCAGGGCCTCTGCCTGTAGGAAAGGCAGGGACAGGCCCCACTCGGGGGACAGGGAGGGAAGAGGAGGTGATCCTATGACTTCTTGCTGCAGGAGCAGAGGGTCAGAACCCCTGGTCCTCTCTGCGCAGGGAGGTGGGTGGAAACCACATGCAATTGGGGCTGAGAAACAAAACTCGGAATCTCAAGGGTGGTGCTGCAGCCTGTGCAATGGGAGGGCACTGACCTGCCTACCTGGCCTCGCCCGGAGCCCAGCAGGTCAGAAGGGGGGCGCTGGGGGTGGGGGGCTCTGCATCTGTACACACAATGCACACCAGGGCCGAAGGATGCACCATCACTCCTGAGACTGCACATTATATCCTTTTCTGTTCTCAGAGGCACATGAAGGAGTCGGCATCTTCATCTGTGAGATAAGCTCAGAGCCGAGCCCTGGAGCAGCTGCTCCTCTCCCCGTGGGCGCAGACACATGCAGACACAGGCACACACACTCGCTCACGTGTGCGCTCAGCTGTGAGCACACATGCACACCCCCACCCCCGTGCATACACTCAGCCACCCCTGGTGGGCCCTCATCACCCAGCTAGTTGACCCCTTTGCCCTGCTCTATGCAGAGATGCCACCCAGAGGCCAGAGGACCGAGGTGGGGGCAAGAACCCTGCTACCTCTGCCTGATGATGTGGCTGCGGGCTTTGTTCTGTTCACATACGCTGTTGATCAGGTCAGCCACCCTCTTCCGCCCAGGCCCCGTCTGTATGCGCCCTCTGCCCTTTGCCAAATTTCACCCTCCTTATCCTTCCCCACGAGATCTCACCCTCCAGGCCACGGTGGAACAATCCCCTGCTCTGAACTTTCACAGCCCTCAGCACCTGTGCACGTTACTGACGGTCATAGAACTTTGTCCGCCATATGCTGTGAACCATCACTTTACCTCTTGTTTTAATTCTCAAATATTTGTGTTCCACCCTCCCATTCAGGCTGGAAACTGCCAGTATCAAACTTGGTTTTGTTTGTTTGTTTTTTATTACTCAAAGGATCAAACTTGTTTGTGCCTCACTGGGCCTTGGAGGGGGCCGGAGATGAGACAGGCAAGTGTGTCATCTCTTCCCTCTGCAGCATGAACTGAGCATCCACTGCGAGCCCCGCGCTGCATCGGGTGATGAGGATGTGGGAGTGAGCCAGCAGGCAGTGACTGCAGGCCTTGCTCTGGAGGGAGACTGACAGGAGGGACCAAAGGAGGGATAGGTGCGGGAACATTCTATGAATGTCACTCTTCATAACCAAGAGGACTCCCCCGTCCCTAAAGCTGCCTGCTGAAGAAATAGGGGGAAGGCAGAAAAGCCAGTAAACCCAACTGGGAAGACAAAAATTACATTCGTCACCAATTGGGGATCCATCCTGAGTCTTACAAAATAGTTTCCTTCAATCTGGAAGTGAGAGCCCTAAATATTTGATTGGAACTGGGAATTTCCTTGAGAAGCATTTAGCAACTTGGGTGCCCTTCTCTGGCCCCTGCCTCCATGTGCAGGTGGGTGACAGTGGCTCCCTGCTCCCCTCCCTCCAGGTCCTACAGAATCCCCCAGGCCCCTTGATCATAACGCATCAATCTCCCATCCAACCTAGTCCAGGGGGAGAGGGGGCAGCGCAGAAACAGAACCACCATCTACACCACTGCCGAGGAAACTGGGGTGAAGGCGAGGGGAGGGAAGCAATGGGAGGACTGGGCAGGGTACAGATCCTCCAGGGGAGTGGGAAAATGGTCTCCCGTGGCTCCTCTGTGAAGCAAAGGTGCCTCCACTCCCCCCGGGGGAGAGTCATCCTTAGATGAGAGCACAGAGGCCTGTCTCCCCTCCCCCCGGGGGGGCCCCACAGGTCATTTCTCATCCATGCTTTGATTCTCTGATTTGTAAGAAATTATGGATACGTAATCCTCGTGCCCTGGGAAGAATGAAGGACTGCAGCCAAAGCTATTCTGCTTCCCTGTCAAGGGGCTGGAACCGAGAGATAATGATAAGGTGATGTGAGCCCGTGAGAGTGAGAAGCTCAACCCAAGGAGGTTCATCTGTGCAGACCCCGCCCCACCAGCAACAGACGGGCCCCACGGTCAACACACAGTTGACGTCAACGGTTGTAACAGGAGGACTCCAGCTCCAGAAGGTGAGAGGCCCACGGGTAAGTTATCAAGGGGCCTGGACATGGCATGAAGGAGGTGTGAATGAGGGGTTGAGACAGGTGAGAGGAGGCAGAGGGGGACGTGGGGTGGGACAAAGAAGGCTCATGAAGAAGGCAGCATCAGGGAGTTCCTGTTGTGGTTCAGCAGTAATGAACCCGACGAGTATCCGCGAGGTTGTGGGTTCAATCCCTGGCCTCACTCAATGGGTTAAGGATCTGGCATTGCCATGAGCTGTGACGTAGGTCGCAGATGTGGCTCGGATCCCATGGTGCTGAGGCTGTGGCGTAGGCCAGCAGTTGTAGCTCTGATTCAACCCCTAGCTTGGGAACTTCCATATGCCACGAGTGCAGCCCTAAAAAGCCAAAAAAAAAAAAAAAAAAAGAAGGCAGCATTGGATCCAGGTTCCGGAGGATAGGTGGAGACATGTGGGGGTCACTGCTGGCAAAGGCAAAAGAGACAGTGCGAGGCACAAGGGAACAGGATCTCAGAACTGGTGAGGGGAGGGAGTTCTGCTCCCACAAGGGTGAGGGAAGCAGTGTGTGGGTGTCCTGCAGGTCTGCCTCCCTGGGATGTGCATAGCATGGGGCTCTGGGCAGACAATCCAGCGTGTACACTGGCGGCCTGGGGCAAGCCCAAGGGCAGCACGGGTCACAGTCAGGCTGAGGGTCCGTCCTACCTGCTGGGCGCCACACGGGACTGGTTTGGAGGCACAGTGGGATGAGGCTGGGCAGGAGGCTTCCTCCTCAGATAGCATCTAAGGTCAGGGACAGACCTGAAAGATGCCCCCGCCCACTGAGCTTCTTCAAGGTTTTGCAGGATCTCCAGCCTTGAGAAATCAGAGCCACTGGAAGACCAAGGGGCAACTGTTGGCTTATGCTCTCTGTTCCTCCACTTTCTCCCTCCCCCCTGGATTATTTTTTAAAAATTACATTTCCTGTTTTCACTGTCAGGCTGGCCAAGCCCTCCATCCATCCATCCGCTGGATGTCAGGGCCATAGGGGCAGCAGCTGGGCAGAGGCAGGCTAGCACACGGCAGGCCCTCCCGATGAGCCCCCTCCTCGCCCTGCACCAGCTGGGCTCTGTAAACACTGCTTCCTCTGGAGCAGGTCCAGGCGGCGACCTCTCCCACGGGCAAGGGGCCTCTTAATGGAACAAGTAAATAGGCGATTCATCCTAGCTGCTGACAGCCGCTTACCCTTGGAGCAGGCTCATTTCAGGACAGAAAAAACAGCCTTCTTTGGCAGCCCTTTCCACCTCCCCTCCCACAGCAGTGGGGCCTAGACCATGGCCTAGGTGCCCTGGGATGGAAACAAAGGATTCTGGAGTTCCCCAGTGGTCTGAGGGTTAAGGATCTGGTGTGGTCACTGCTGTGGGGAGGGTTCTATCCCTGCCTTGGGACCTTCGTCATGCCAGGGGTGCGGCCAAAACAACAACAAGGGGTCCCAACTATCAGGACCAGAGTCCACCATGCCTGTCCAGTCCCTTGTGGCCTGAACTGCTGGCACACTGTCAGGCTGGTCCCCGGCCACCACTGTCCCCAGACAAGTCACAAGGCTGATGACCAGGCCCACCACGTCACCAAAAAGACAAGACCCTTCCTTGTCATCCCTGAGACCTGCTGTCTGGACCCCACAGCAGCCTCCATGGTGGGGGCCAAGTGGGGAGAACATGGGGAGGCAGGGATTGTCAACTAGCTCCATCTGCCTTATATCCTGGGGTGGGGGGTCTCACAAATTCTGGCTAAGAGTTCTGCAGCTGTTAAAGAAAAAGTTGAAACCCAGTGGGTCTGGCAAAGAAATTCAATTTTTGGGCAATTCCTCCAAGCTGGGTACCAGGTGCGGTCTCAGGTCACCTCCTGGAATCCTCACAAGGTTCTTGGTGTGTGGGGGTGGGTGGGGGGGCACACAACAGAAGCTCCAAGGCTGACCAGTAGCAGGAGCGGACCTGGATGCTCACCCAGCTCTGAGGGCTCCCTGCTGTCCCTGACCTGCCTTGGGAGCCAGGGCACTGGCAGGGCCAGTGGGGATAGCCAGTGGTGTCCTGAAGGTGTGGGACCCCAGATGGAAGAGAATCATGAGCACAGGGACACTGAGAGGGGGGCAGGTCCTCACACACCAGGGGAGGAATTTCTCTGATCAGAGGAGCCTGAGTTTCATCCACAGCCTGAGTTTCCTCTGGAGCAAGGCCCATGAGCTCTAGGCAGGTCCAAACCCCTTCCCTGCACCCAGGCCACAGCTGTGTAAGACTCAACTTTCCTCTGTGAGGCGGACTCAGGAACCTGGGCGATGGCTCTCCCTCCAGCAGCTGGATGTTGAGGCCCCTCACACCCCCACCCAAGCCCCCCACCCACTGACCAGCACCCCCTGGAGCTCAGCCTTCGTGGGAACGCCCTTCCTCCCTCTGGTCCTCACAACCATCCCAGGCGTAGGCAGAGTGTGGTTTCCCGTGTGTGTATTTACTTAACTTTTTATTTTGAAACACTTTCAAACTCGTAGAATACTTGCAAGCAGAGTACAAAGAACCACTTCTTTGGGACAGCAATGATCTAAAAAAAGGAAGCTGGGGGAGGGGCAGATGAATATGCCCTCCCGCCCCCAACTGGAATCGACGAGACAGCACCACCCTTGGACACAAAGATCTCCATGACACCCCCTCATGTGATATAAAGATGCCCAGCCTGCCGCTCAGAGGTGGTCCACCAACACCTCCACTGGCCTGGGCCCATTCACACTGCCCAAGGCCCATTCACTAGGTGTCTGTCCAGGTGACGAGGCATATAAAGCTGGAAGGCCCCCACTTACCATCTTCTTCCCAGAGTCCTAGCTGCAGTGTCCTGCACCAGCCACACCCACAAGTCTCAGGGACCTACCAGCTGGGTTCCCATCATTCTCAAGCTAGGTGCCCAATGGTTGGCATGTAGAGAATTTTTATTTTAAACCAATTACACAAACCAGGCAGCAGCAAAACTGTGAGGGGAGAACGCACCCAAACCCTCACTTCCTTGATCAATTATCTAGGTTCGTTTTCCCACAAGCCCCTCTCCTGGGACCACAAAACTGAAATCCTGAAGAAAGCAGCATAACCAGGGCACCAGGAACCACAACCTCTATGCCCACACCCTGAGGCCACATGATGCTGCTGCCCAACCCCCATTAAGAGGCAGAATTGAATCCTGGTTCTCTGTACCCTCAGACCAGGGCCAGTGCTACGACCTGCTCTGACCAATATGGTGGAGATGATGGGGTATGAGTTCCATGACCCCCATCTCAAGAGGCCTTGCAGCTTCAGCCTTTGTCCTGGGAGCCCAGCTTCCTTGTGAAGGTGCTCAGGCTAGACCCTGGAGGGATGGCTGGTCACATGGAGAGTGGGGTCCCAGCTTTTCAGTATCCCTACCAGGGGACAGCCTCAGAACAACCGCCCACCAATACAGAGTCTCAAGAGATTAAGTCGTCTTGCTCTAAGTCACTCAGTGTGGGGGTGGTTTGTTACACAGCCAGAGATGACAGATACAGATCCTAAAAGCTCTGTGTCACTCTACTTTGGAGCTTGCATAACGTGGCTGCATAATTAACATCATTACCATGTGCTGGTTACGTCACAGTCTACCAGCTAACATAACTCCTTTTCTATTGCAGGAGTAGTCTAGTTTGTTTCCAGCTTCCCACTGTTATGAATACAATGAATTGCCTCATATCATAATACCAAAAGGAAAAGGGAAAAAATGTCCTATTTCCTTAGGAAAATCTAGGGTGGGATTCCTGGGTCTGAGCTTATAAACATGTTAATGGCTCTTGAACCACGTAGGCACTAAAAATTCACAGAGAAAGATGCCCATGAATTGTGATGAAAAAGGGCTGGGAGTCAACCCAGCTTTGCAGAAATCAGGCATCCGTGTTCTAAAGCCAGCTCAGCCAGATTTCCTGAAGCTGGCAAAATCCAAGGGAATCTGGTTATTCTGGAAAATGACCCAGGTTTCCAGGAAAGGGCCAAAACCTGAGGTCAGTCACTGTCTAACTCCTTGCCTCCCTGGCTCCCCCTCACCCCATGTCCCCGTCCCCTGAAGGCAGGCTCCCATCCTGATTACTTCTTTTTTTTCAATGATTTTTATTTTTTCAGTTATATTTGATTTACAGTGTTCTGTCAATTTCTACCGTATAGCAAAGTGACCCAGTCATGCATTTATATATACATTCTCTCTCTCACATCTAGACTCTAGATACACTTCCCTGTGCCTGATTCCTGAATTGCTGATGTAGAGGCAGGACCTTGGTCCCACCCCAGGGCCGGGCCCAACACTGTGGGTGCTGCCTGGAGGGAAACCCCTGCTCTGCCTTCCTCTTTTTCTTGGGAAGCAAAGGGTCAAAACAAAGTGAGGTCCCTGTCCCGCCTGTACGCTGGCTTCGTCACGGACTTGCACAGGGGAAGGTGCCGGAAAAACACTCCATCAGCTCCCAGGAACCTGATCGGAGGTTCACCACTTCCCAGGAGTGGCTGACTCAAGTTTCCTTGGCAGAGAAGGCGGCTGGAAACGGAGAGGCGGGCCTCAGCACGAGCAACACCCCTTTCCAAGAACTCCCGCCCTGCTCATCAGCCACCTGCTACATTCCAGAGGGCTGTGCTCACGCAGCGAATGTAGAAGGGTGCCCTCTCCCATCTCCACCACCGAGTGGTACCCTGGGCCATCTTGCAGGGGGGCCTGGTTGCAAGGGATCGGGAGTAAAACATTGCATCCACATTCACGGTAGCAACATGCACAGCAGCCGAGAGACAGCCCGAGTGTCACTCTCCAATGAGTGGGCCAGGAAAATATGGTCCATTCACACAAGGGAACGTTATTCAGCCTTACAAAGGAAGGGCATTCTGACACTTGCTACACACAATGTGGACAGACCTTGAAGACACGATGCTCAGTGAAATAAGCCAGACACAAAAGGACAAATACACTAGGATTCACTTATGTGAGGTGCCTGGAGCAGTCAAATCCAGAGCACAGGAAAGGGGTGGGGGAGGGGGAATGAGGAGTTAGTGTTGAATGGGGGACAAAGCTTCTGGAGGAAGATGACAAGTTCTGGAGGTGGATGATAGTGATGGCTGCACCACCATCTGAAGGTACACAATGCCACTGAGCTGTCACTTAACATTTGTATCACAATTTCAAAAGAACAGGGAGCAGGGATAAGTTAGGAGGTTGGCATTAGTATGTATACACTGCTATATATAACACTGATAAGGAACAAGTACCTACTGTGAAACACAGGGAAATCTACTCAATCCTCTATAATAACCTATATGGGAAAGGAATCTGAAAAAAGAAGGGATATGTGTCTATGCAGAACTGACTCACTTTGCTGTACACGTGAAACTAACACAACATGGTAAGTTAGTGATACTCCAATAAGATTTAAAAAAAAGAAGAAGAGAAAGAAAAAGGAAAAAAAAGCAAAAAGCAAAAGTAAAGTTCTATGACCTCTGAAAGCCTTGCCTTCAACTCCTTCCAAATGCAGGTTTGGCCAGCACACCAGCAAACCTAGGCTCAGGGCCAGTCCCCTCACCTCCCCCAACACTTGTTGACAAAAAGAGCTGGTCATTGCCAGGACTGAGTCTGTTTCTCAGCTCTGAGAAGGAAGTTGTGCCAGACTCCCTGCCCGGCCGACTCCACCTTGGAGGACAGGGGTCTCCAGGAAGCACTTCCCCCCAGATCACTGGCCACGACCTCTGGGGACAGCCCAAGGAGAACAAGAGAACTGGCTACATACTTGGATCCTCAGAGCCACATGGTGGCTGCCAGGTCGGGCTCGGCCTGCAGGGACCCCCATCTTCTGTTTCACATACTGAGGTATCCTCTAAAATGTAATTTGAGGAGTTCCCGTTGTGGCGCAGTGGTTAACAAATCCGACTAGGAACCATGAGGTTGCGGGTTCGATCCCAGGCCTTGCTCAGTGGGTTGAGGATCCGGCGTTGCCGTGAGCTGTGGTGTAGGTCACAGACACAGCTCGGATCCCACGTTGCTGTGGCTCTGGCGTAGGCTGGCGGCTACGGCTCCTATTAGACCCCTGGCCTGGGAGCCTCCATATGCCACGGGGGCAGCCCTAGAAAAGGCAAAAAGACAAAAAAATAAAAAATAAATAAAATAAAATGTCATTTGAAAAAAAGCGCTGTGCTTTGAGAACAAAATCAAACCATCTGAAAAATCACCACTTGGAAATGGACTCTGGGCGTTACCAACTCTAATGGAAAAAGGCAGCTTCTCATCTTCCACTGCAGCCCCTTAAAAAAATAATAAACCCATACCTCCAGCCAGCGGATGGAGCAGCCAACATCCTCCTTGCTATCTGTCATAACAACTGTGAAATGAGAATAACAAGTGCTATGAAGCACCCGAGATACACCAGGGCTGGGCTGAGGGCTCTTCCCTGCGTGCACTGTCTCGCTGAATCTTCACACAAGTTCCTGAGCAGGAACTTCAATTTACAGATGAGGAAACTTAACCGTCCTGATTTTCACACATGCATGTTCCACAAATTTCAACGAAACTGTGAGTGGGACCTTATGCTCCTCTCTACCTCTTACGATGGTAAGCGGCGTCATGGCCCCCCCTTCTTAGGCACATCAGCTAATGGTGTGCCCCACCACCGACAGGGTGTCCAGTGAATGAAATGACCAGGGACGTTCCCAGCTCTGGGTCCCTCTGAGGAGGGGCTCTCCACCCTGCAGCCCAGCCCCTGCCTCGCTGGGGACTGCCAGGTCTCAGAAGCTGAGTCAGCAGTGCTCCCCCCTGAGGCCTGGCCAGTGTCCCCCCGGCCCAGGGCCCCTTCTGCTGAGCTTGGGGCCATGAGTATCCACAGAGGGCTGCAGGGCCAGTGCATCTCCTCTGGGATGTTGCCCCAAGACAGTCAGTTCAAGCAAGGGGACAGAGGGCAGAGGAGCCCACATGTGAGGGTCCCACAGGGGAACCTCCAGGGGAAACCCGGAAGCCCCCAAGAGAAAGTGCTGTCCTATCTTGTCCCTTCTGTGGTCCCCTTCCTCCAAATGATGGAAAGCCCACAGGCCTTCACATCACTGGGTCTGCTATAGATGAGACACTGATTTATGACCAAGTAATTCATCCCGTCATCCGGGAAAGACTCGGCACTAGGCATACAGCTTGCAGCTGCCACCTCGCTTGGCCAGAGAGCAGATGCATTCGTCTTTGTCCTCCAAAGGAGAATAAACCAAAGCAGAGAGTCATAATCGCCCTGTCTGTCAGAATAAGAGCCTGTGGGGGGTCAAATCAGGGAACAGGGGAGGGGAGGGGGGAGGCAAGACTCACGGGAGGACACAATGCGTGGGCATGAGCCTTTGGTGCCATCCAGCTCTGGAAGCCCCTGCATTCCTAGAGCAGAGTTGTGCCCCTCCGGAGAGGGCACTGGCCCTGGCCACCCACAGCTCAGCAGGGCTTGTTCTAGGCCTGCAGCCCGGTGGGTCTTGCGCACTTGCAACCACAGCTCTCACGAGAGGCCGGCGTACTCCCCACTGAGCTCCAGGGCCCTGGAGATGCCAAGTGCCACAGCCATTCCCAGGGACAAGGACAACGGGCAACAGAGGGATACAACCGTGATCCCAGCTCACCCTGTAGTCCTCCCCCTGCAGAGCCAGTACACCTGCCAAACCTAAGGCATTGTGTGGGGAGGGGGG
This sequence comes from Phacochoerus africanus, assembly GCF_016906955.1. Classification (NCBI taxonomy): domain Eukaryota; kingdom Metazoa; phylum Chordata; class Mammalia; order Artiodactyla; family Suidae; genus Phacochoerus; species Phacochoerus africanus. Next base: position 49,422,880 of record NC_062558.1, on the reverse strand, counting down.
GGTGTCAGTCCTCCTGCACAGCCTAGATCCCAGCTGCAGTTTTAGCCACGGGCCGGCAGGCTGCTTTTCTCCTGCCTCCAGCCCCCTGCCTGGGGCTGGGCCAGTCTGGCAGCAGAAACAACAAAGGGGGCTCAGCAGTTGGACTCATGGGGAGGAGAGGCGCCCCGGATGCTGCAGGCCCCTCCCAAGGTTGAAGAGTCCAAACCCCCATCCACCAGCCACCTCTGGGATCCAAACCCTTGGGGAGGCCGAGAACGGGACAGGCAGGAGAGAAAGGGGAGAAAGGGGTTTGTTTTCTGGTACCCAGTGGGGAGCAGCTCCAAACCTAGAGAGAAAGGCTGGGCTTGGGGAGGAGCTGGAGACACTGAGGGAAGCAACTCCTCACCCTTAAGGATGTAGGGTGGCACGAAGACAAGCCTTCCAAAAGAACCCATAAAAAAGGACAGTGTCCAAGAGCCACATACTGTAGACATTTGTATGAAATGCCAAGAAAAAGCAAATCCACACAGAGAGAAAGCAGATTAGCGGGTCTGGGCTAAAGGCAGAAGGACTGGGAGAGATGGCTGACGGCTGACGGGTGTGGGATTACTCTGGAGCTGATGGGAAGTTCTGGGATTAGAGTGGTAGCAGCTACATCACTCCATCTCTGAATCTACAAAGCCCACTTGAATGGTACACATAAAATGGGGGAAGTAGATGGGGTTTAAGGTATATATCAGGAAAGCTGTTAGAACAGAAAGGATAAGGACCAACTCCAGCCCAGGTGATGAAACACGACTCAGTAACAAAAGGAAACAAAGTATCTTTAACAATTTTATAAAAGAACAAATGTTTATATATATACACACACACACACACACACACATATATATATATATATTATTTTTTTTGCTTTTTAGGGCCATACTTGTGGCATATGGAAGTTTCCAGGCTAGGGGTTGAATTGGAGCTACGGCTACTGGACTATGCCACAGCCAACCGCAATGAGGGATCCGAGCTGTGTCTGCAACCTACACCACAGCTCTTGGCAGTGCTGGATCCTTAACCCACTGAGCGAGGCCAGGGATCAAACCTGCATCCTCATGGATAATAGTTGAGTTCGTTACAATTAAGCCATAACAGGAACTCTCTGAAATGTATTTTTTTTAACCCTCACCCAAAATTTCATTTTCCTAACATAAACAAAAATTCCTCTAATTGTAAATCCGTTAAAAGAGGAAAGGGAGGAGTTCCCATGGCGGCTGAGCTGTAACAAACCTGACTAGTATCCATGAGGTTGAGGATTCAGGCCCTGGCCCCACTCGGTGGGTCAATCAAATCTGGCACATCCATGAGCTGCAGGGTAGCTCACAGACATGGCTTAGATCTGGCATTGCTGTGGCTATGGCGTAGGCTGGTAGCTATAGCTCCAATTCGACCTCTGATCTAGAAACTTCCATATACCTTGGGGTGTGGCCCTAAAAATAAAAAAGACAATAAATAAATAAATAAATAAATAGGAGTTCCTGTTATGGCTCAGTGGTTAATGAACCCAACTAGTATCCATGAGGACTCGGGGTCGATCTCTGACCTTGCTCAGTGGGTTAAGGATCCAGCGTTGCTGTGAGCTGTGGTGTAGGTCGCAGACGAGGCTCAGATCTGGTGTTGCTGTGGCTGTGGCGTAGGCCAGTAGCTACAGCTCCAATTTGACCCCTAGCCTGGGAGCCCCCACATGCTGCAGGAGCAGCCCTAAAAAGACAAAAGACAAAAATATAATACAATACAAAAATAAAAATAAATAAATAAAAGAGGAAAGTGAACTGGCTGAAAAACAAATAGGTGAACAGAAAAATTTGTAACTGTGTGGCAATGGATGTTAACTTATTGTAATAACCACTTTGCAATATACACATATATCAAAGTGTTATGTTGTACGACAAATACAAAATTAAATGTCAATATATCTCAATGAAAATGAATAAGCAAACCAAACAGCTGAAGAAGGAGACATGCAAATGTAATTTTATTTTATTATTTTGGCAACCCCAAGGCATATGGAGTTCCCGGGCTAGGGATCAGATCCAAGCCAAGGTTGCAACCTACTCCACAGATGCGGCAACACCAGATCGTGTAACCCACTGTGCTGGGCTGGGATCAAACTCATGTCCTGGTGCTGCAGAGATACCACGGCTTCTGCTGTGCCACAGCAAAAACTCCAATGTAAAATTCTGATGTTTAAAAAAACCACTGAGAAGCTCCCTTGAGGCTCAGTAGGTTAAGGACTGGATCCTTAACCTGGTTCGGTCATTGCTGTGGCACAGGTTCGATCCTGGCCTGGGAACTTCTGCATGACATGGGTGCAGCTAAAAAGAAAAAAAAAAAAAAGAAAATCCGCTGGATTTGGAGACGCATGTTCATGGCAGCGTTATTCACAACAGCCAGAAGTGGAGCTAACCCAGAATCCATCCACAGATGAACGCATAAACAAAATGTGGTCCATTCATACAGTGGAACATCATTCAGCCTTAAAAAGGAAGGAAATTCTGACACACACTGTGACAGGGATGAGCCTTGAGGACATTCAGTGAAACAAAAGGACAGATACTGTATGATTCCACTGACGGGAGGTCCCTACTGGAGTCACATTCATAGAAACTGAAAGTAGAAGGGTGGTTGTCAGGGGCTGGGGGAGGAAGTTTGGGGGAGGGTATGTTTAATGGGTTCAGAGCTTCAGTTTGGGAAGATAAAGAGTGCTGGGGCAGGTGGTGGCGGTGGTTGCACAAGAGTGTGAATGTACTCAATGCCACTGAGCTGAGCATTTGGAAATGGTCAAGATGGTCAGTTTTATGTGTATTTTACCCACAATTAAACAAACAAATCCCAATGACTCTTTCCCACAGTCCTAAGTGACAGTATGCGCTCTGGGACTGGTGAGTCCTCCACAGCGCAGCTGCGTCCACAGCCTCCACACAGCCACAGAGTTGCCACATCACAAGGATACATCCCCAGGTGCAAAGAGGACCCCAGAGGAGCAAGGGCTACTTGTCTCTGCCCTTCCAGCCATGGGCTCCAGCCCCAAGGTTTTGTGGTGGAGGGTCGGCCGCAGGTGTGTGGACAGCCATCCCACATTGGCCCCAGGGAAGCCAAGTGAAGCACAAAGTTCCAAAACACCAACACTCCAGCACATCTGTTTATTTTGCAGACAGACACAAAAATACCATGCTGTCTGGACCAGTGCTTGCCAACAGGAGTCTGTGAGCCAAGAAGCCAAAACAAAGATGAGGGCAGGTAGGCCACCTGCTCAGCCAGAGCAAGGCCATCAGCTGCCCAGCTGGGGAGGAGGTCTATGCTAAAGGTGTCCAGGAACCCACAGCAGCCTGTGGGGAGTACCGAGCAGGGCCTGTGGCTGCCAGGGTGGCTCTCCCACCCACACTCACCCCAACCTATATGCAGGTGCCACTTCTCAGCCCGGGGAGGGGTGGGCACACCACCTCATCGCCAACCAGTCCCTCATCCCAAAGCCATGCTCCAGCTGTCCCAACCCTCGAAGAACTCTGTGGCAAGCCACGGCATCCTGCTCTTCAAGACCTCTGTTCACAGGCCTGCCTCTGCCTGCAATATCCCCTCCCCTTCCCCTTCACCATGGCCCAGCACACTCCTTATCAGTGGGGTCTGCTGAAGACCACCTATGGGCCACCTCCTTCATGATGCCTTCCTTGAGTAACCCAGCAGTTAGTCCCTCCTCAGTGCCCACCTGGTACTGACCTACATCGGTAGCTCCCATTTATCAGATGTCTCTATGGGCTCCTTGGGGTCAGGGATAGTGTTGAGGCCTAAGCACAGGGCTTGGACCGCAGCAGGTGCTACACACACTTCAGATGAACAGATAGACCTCTGATTGGAGGACAGATGGATGGATGGATGTTTGGATGGTGGATGATGACTGGTGTTGATTAAACGCTTGTGTCCCCCTAAAAGACCACAAGTTGGAACCTAATCCCCAAATGCGATGGTGTTAGGAGGGGCGGGCTTCTGGAGGTGATTCAGTCATGAGGGTGGAACCATCATGAATGGGATCAGACCCCTTACGAAAGAGACCCCAGAGGGTTCCCTCAAGCCCTTCAGACATGTGAGGACACAGTGAGGAGATGGCAGTTTATGAACCAGGAAGTGGACCCTCGCCAGATGCTGAATCTGACAACACCTTCATCTTGGACTTCAAGCCTCCAGAACCTGGAGAAATAAATTTCTGTTGTTCATAAACCACCCAGGCTACAGTTCTCTGGTCCAGCAGCCCAAATGGCCTAACGCAGATACATGGACAGATGGATGGGCTGACGGATGGATAATAGTTGGATGATGGATGGAGTAGCTTAAGCTCAGCTATAGCTTTCTCAGGAACATCTGCTATGAGGAACAGAGGGGTATATTTACTCACAGACTTGTGGCTTGAAAAAGATTCAGGATTCCAATACCCTATTCTCTCAAAGTGTAGGGCTTTTTTTTTTTTAATAGCTTGGATCAATAAATTATTATTTTCTTAACTTTTTTTTTTGTCTTTTTTTGTCTTTTCTAGGGCTGCACCCACGGCACATGGAGGTTCCCAGGCTAGGGGTCGAATCGGAGCTGTAGCCACTGGCCTACGCCAGAGCCACAGCAATGCCAGATCGGAGCAGCATCTGTAACCTACACCACAGCTCATGGCAACGCCGGATCCTTAACCTACTGAGCGAGGCCAGGGATCGAACCTGCAACCTCATGGTTCCTAGTCGGGTTCGTTAACCACTGAGCCATGATGGGAACTCCTATTTTCTTAGCTTTTTATTACAGAAAATTTCAAGCACATACAAAATTGAGAGCCCAGCATCACGAATGCCACTCCCACCACCCAGCTGCATGATGGTGAACCCACAGGCAGCCTTGTTTCAGGGAGTGAACACTCAACACTGGGTTGCAGCAGGATGCCGCAAGAGACAGGGTGCTATTAACCAGGTGACTATTTCCCACCCCAGCTCTGCTACTGCCAGTGACTTCCTGGGCCAAGGAAGACCAGCCCTACCTGCCTCATGGTTCCAGGGGAAGGCTCTCAAGGGCTCCTGAGCACAGAGGAGATGCACCAGCATGCGGCTCCATCATCCTGTTTCACAATTACCAGGAATCAGGAGGCAGTGCACTTCAGGACAGTGCTCAGCAAACTAGCCCGTGGGCCAAACCCACCCTGTCACTGCCCGTTTGTGTGACCCAGGATCTGAGAACAGATCTTACAAAGATTTTTAAACAATTGCATTTTGAATGGTTATAGAAGTACCTACCTAACCTGCTTCCATTTCACCTCTCAGCCACAAAGCCTAAGCTGGCTACTCTCTCTCTGGCCTTTTAAGGAAGGGTCGGCCACCCCAGCACTGTGGAGGGAGGCAGAGGCTCGCACAACCACCCCTGCTTCCTTCTGATCCAGGCTCTGCCCTGGAAGTTTCTGCCCTGTCTAGGCCCCCGCCGTCTGAGCATTGGCAAGGCAGGCACCACCCAGCTAGATCCCAGCTGGAGTGGGGCTCAGACCCCAGAAGGCACACAGGTTCCGTGACAAGGCACAAAGCCAAAGCCAAACCCAAACCCCAAGTGCAAAGTTCCAGTAAAGGGAAGGGTCCTCTCCCCTACAAGACTGCCAGAGAGGGAATGCCGACAACTCCGCGGGTCCCTGGGGAGCCCAAGCTGAGCTCACTAACAGAAAGCTCTGAAGGAAAGCACAGACTTTGGCAGAGGCATCCTCGCCCCACAGGTGCAGAGAACTGGCATAGTCTCCTGTCTGTCCTTGGGCCTTCCAGACTGACCGACCCATCCCCAGGGCCAGCCTGGACCCCAGAGAGTCCTGCCCCAGCTGGCACTGAGAATGCTCAGAAAGTAACAGGGGCCAGACCAAACGCCTGCCTGCAGCATGGGTCCCAGTGGGCCCTGGCAAGGCAACAGACCACTGGAGGACCAGTCATCTGTGTGGAAGGAGGACCATGGCCCCAAGGTACCAAACGTGCTCCACCCCACAGCATACAAGCCCCGCCTGTCTCAGGGCCAGCCTCCGCACCAGCGCTCCCGACCTCATGAGGTTGTTCTCCAGCTGGCAAGGTGCCACCTGGCACTTCCAGGCCTCCCACTGCCAACCACCTGCCTGGACACCACCACCTCTGCCCCGGCAGACACCCTCCACGCTGTCCTTACGCCTTCCCACACTGACGGCCCAACCTCTTGCTGAGAGCCTTTCAGTGTCCTGCCCAGGCGACACCTGCACAGCCTGAGCATCTGCACTTGCCCTGGGGGACGGCCGGAAGGCTGGCCAGTGGGCTGGGAGAGAAGATGACAAATTAACCTGGTTCCCGTTCTTTAACTCGCAGAGCAAATCCGCCCTCTGACCCACCATGGGCTCCCAGGACCCCATCCCTGCAGGCAGCCAGAGTCTTCAAGGGTCTCTCGGGATGACTGCTTTGGGACATCTGCCAACAAGGTTCTCCAAGTGATGGGCTGGCAACCCAGTGCAACATGACTTCACTTTATATGGAATCACAAAACTAAAGAGATCTTAAAGATGCTACTGAGCAGCTTCCTCACTTGTGGGGTGGCAGTGGGGTGATTCAGAGGCCCCCAGGGTTTAAATGATTTACCAGAATCAGAACAGCAGCCAATGGCACAGTCAAGACGGTCAACACGGAGCAGAGGGAGTAGGTGAGAGCCCCAGCTCTGTAATCCACAAGTTGGGAAGTGCTGGCTTCCCACTGCGAGGCACCCTAGAACAGTAGGATGGGCCCGCCGCAGTGGGAGACGACTCACCAGCATGGAGAGCTGTCCATTCCTCTCCTTTCCAAGCCCATTACACCTGCCTGCCCCCCTAGGCGGCCTTGCTGTATGTATCTGCATTCCCCACCCCCTCCACACAACCTCACACTCACACAGCCTGCACAACCACTAAGCCTACATGCTCCAAGTCCTCAGGCACAGGGAGGTGTTTGAGCTGACAAGCCCTGGCCAGCTTCTTCCAGCTTCTGAGACCTGACTGCAGCCATGTTCTACCTCCCCTCAAATCCCTTTTCCACCACTGCATTCATCTTCCTTGGAGCTTCCCTTAAACCAGGCAGGAACTCCAGGGGCCATAATTCCCTGGACAACACTGTCCAGCTGACTGAATCCATGGCCAGGACGCACAGGAGGGAGGACAGAATGCTTCTCAGTTTAGATTACAAGCAGTCCAGAGCAGCAAGTTCCATGATAAACAAGGGGACAGTGAGTTCCTTCCCTGCCAAAGGCCACGGAGTGGACAAAGGACTGTTACACAGCTGGTAGCCCCAGGGATCTTTCCAAATGAGAGGTGGACTGACGTGGCCCCAGCTCACGCCTCTCCTTATCTAAGGTCTATGGGGAGCACCAAGGAGTCAAGAGCTACAGTGAGACCCCACCTGGCAAGAAGTCAAAGGAGGAGTTCCCGTGGTGGCGCAGTGGTTAACGAATCCGACTAGAAACCATGAGGTTGTGGGTTCGATCCCTGGCCTTGCTCAGTGGGTTAAGGATCCAGCGTTGCCGTGAGCTGTGGTGTAGGTTGCACACACTGCTCAGATCCCGCGTTGCTGTGGCTCTGGCATAGGCTGGTGGCTACAGCTCTGATTAGACCCCTAGTCTGGGAACCTCCATATGCCGAAGGAGCGGCCCTAGAAAAGGCAAAAAGACAAAAAAATAAAATAAAATAAGAAGTCAAAGGACAGAGGGGGACTGACTGTAAAACCAAGGGTAAATCAGAACAACATTTCTGGAAGGTAATTTGGTGGCAGGTATCAAGAGTCTTCAAACCATCCACACCCCTGACTTGATAAATCCACTGACAGAAGCTCAAGCAGGGAGCAGAAATGTGAATGGGAACCCATATATAAAGATGACACATTCAGAGTTTCCATTGTGGCGCAGTGGGTTAAAGATCCAGCATTGCTGTGGGCTGTGGTGTAGGTCGCAGATGTGGCTCGGATCCCAAGTTGCTGTAGCTGTGGTGTAGGCTGGCAGCTGTAGCTCTGATTTGACCCCTGGCCTGGGAATCTCCATATGCTGCGGGTGCGGCCCTAGAAAGAAAAAAAAAAGATGACGTGTTCACTGAATATAATGAATGCCACAGAACTGTACACTTAAGATGAAATGCGGTCTAAACAAACAATGTGATTATTAATTAGCCTCAAAAAAGAAGGAAATTCTGACACAGGCTACGACACAGATGCTTAGTGAAACAAGACAGTAATACTCTATATGAGTCCATTTACATGAGGTCGCTAGAGCAGCCAAACTGACAGAGACAGAAAGTAGAGAGGTGGGTGCCAGGGGCTGGGGAGGGAGGGGAAGTTACTGCTTAAAGGGTACAGATTCCAGGAGTTCCCGTCGTGGCGCAGTGGTTAACGAATCCGACTAGGAATCATGAGGTTGCGGGTTCGGTCTCTGCCCTTGCTCAGTGGGTTAACGAACCAGCGTTGCCGTGAGCTGTGGTGTAGGTTGCAGACGTGGGCTCGGATCCCGCGTTGCTGTGGCTCTGGCGTAGGCTGGTGGCTACAGCTCCGATTCGACCCCTAGCCTGGGAACCTCCATATGCTGCGGGAGCGGCCCAAGAAATAGCAACAACAACAACAACAACAACAAAAAAGAGACAAAAAGACAAAAGACAAAAAAAAAAAAAAAGGGCACAGATTCCAGCTGTGCAAGATGAAAAGAGTTCTGGAGATGGATGGTGGTGATGGTTGCACAAACAACGTAATATACTTACTACCATCAACCTACACACTAAAAAAAAATGGTAAGTTTTGTTTACATATAATGTATATATATGAATTATTATTTTATATATATAACCATAATCTAAAAAAGTTAACAATGCAATACACCAAAACCCATCAAATTGTATATATATTTTTTTATTCAAAAAATTTTTTTTAATTTTCCCACTGTACAGCAAGGGGATCAAGTTATCCTTACATGTATACGTTACAATTACATTTTTTCCCCCACCCTTTGTTCTGTTGCAACATGAGTAGCTAGACAAAATTGTATATTTTAAATGAGCAAATTGTACGGTATGTGAATTGTATTTCAATAAAGCTTTAAAAAAAAGCTGCTTATTGAAACATTATAATAACCAGCTACATTCAGGAAACTTTAAGTAGCCAACAAAATTCATTAAAATTAGGTCAATTGAACTATATTACAAAGTAATAATGTAGCCCTTAAAAAAAAAAGTCAACAAGATATTCAGTAAAACAAGAAAATGCTCACTTTAATTGACCAAAGCAGGACACCCAAGTATGCAGCAGGATCTCAGTTACATAATATAGTCATAGATCTGATTTTGCGTAAAGTTGGGAAGAAAAGAAAATCTCTCTTAACACTGAGCAGAAACCTGTTTCCTTGAAGCTTTTAACCGTGAATAACATATCAGCCTTCCAGAAAAGAAATCTGTTCCCTCATCCACATGACAACCATTTAAAACACATAGCAAATGCTCGTGGATTCCCAGAGGGGCAAGGTTCTCAAGCCTGGCTACAGAGATCACCCAAAGAGAAACCCAGCTGGCTCGGAGAGGAAATCAGGTATTCATGTGGGAAGTGCTTATGAAGAAGGGAGGCCTTTGGGAGCCAGGAGCAGCCAACAGGCAAGCAAGAAAACAGCAATCTCAGTCCTACAACCACCAGGAACTGATTTTTTTTGGTCTTTTTGCCTTTTCTAGGGCCGCACCTGCAGCATACGGAGGTTCCCAGGCTAGGGGTCTAATTGGAGCTGTAGCCGCCGGCCTAGGCCAAAGCCACAGCAACACCAGATCGGAGCTGCGTTTGCAAACTACACCACAGCTCATGGCAATGCCAGATCCTTAACCCACTGAGCAAGGCCAGGGATCGAACCCACAACCTCATGATTCCTAGTTGGATTCGTTAACCACTGAGCCACGATGGGAACTCCTCCAGGAACTGATTCTGCCAACAACCTGCACTTGGAAGGGACCTGGAGCCCCAGATGGGAACATAGCCCTCGCTGACACTCTGCAGCCCTGGGAGATCCTGAGCAGAAGACCCAGCTGGGTTGTACTGGGACTGTCGACCAGCCGTGAGGATGTGTGTGATTCTTCTAACTATAGCAGAAGCAGTCCACATGGGCAGCAGAACAGAGATGCTGCCTTCAATCTCTGCCAGGTCAAAGGCCCCCAGTTCCCATAACCACCCTGCTGAGTCTTTGGGCTTGGCAGCACTGAGCAGAGTAAAACCACAGCTTGAGACATCCATGGACACCAGGCAGGACTTGGGCTCCTAGATGTCACATACAGTCCTGCTGACCACAGGAAGCTCCAGTCAAATGAAGCCCCCCAGACTTTTCCCAAATGAATCACAGTTTTAAAGTTGTTTTTTTTTTGTCTTTTTTTTGCTATTTCTTTGGGCCGCTCTCGCGGCATATGGAGGTTCCCAGGCTAGGGGTCGAATCAGAGCTGTAGCCACTGGCCTACGCCAGAGCCATAGCAACGCGGGATCCGAGCCGCGACTGCAACCTACACCACAGCTCATGGCAACGCCGGATCGTTAACCCACTGAGCAAGGGCAGGGACCGAACCTGCAACCTCATGGTTCCTAGTTGGATTCATTAACCACTGCGCCATGACGGGAACACCTGAATCACAGTTTTAAAAAGCCCCACTGACCCAGCTGGGTCCTGACCCACTGCTCTTGACGGGTCTGCACACCCAAGTGGGGCAGGTGTGGGCATCAGCACACACCCTGCTGACGGCTGGAGCTCCCTAAGAGAACGTCCCACCTGGCCTTTTGATGTCCAAGGTCTTATTCACAGTCATGCCCCTTCATGCCCAGCTCAGAGTCAATAAACATAAAGTGACCCTCCTCCCTTAGGAATGGCTCCAATTAATTCACATACTTGAGGGAGCCCAGTGCTTTGGGGCCAGAGAGAAAAGACAGGGAGAGATAGAGCACACACGAGATAGACAGACAGGCACATCCCATTCCCCTCCTGTGGTGCCCCCAAACTCTGGTTCTGGCAGTCACCCCCTTACCTGCTGCACCCCAACAGCCGACCTGATGGTTTCCCACTTGCCCCTGCGGAATCAGCTTCTCAGAACAACAGCTGGAACAAAGTGCCTCTCCGGGCGGCCAGTGGGCCAGTCACAGCTCCCCCCACCTTTTTTGACTTTTTAGGGCTGTACCCATGGCATACAGAAGTTCCCAGGCCAGGGGTCAAATCAGAGCTACAGCTGCTGACCTACGCTACAGCCATAGAACACTAGATCCAAGCCGCATCTGTGACCTACACCACAGCTGGTGGAAATGCCAGATCCTTAACCCACTGAGCGAAGCCAGGGATCAAACCCGCATCTTCATGGATACTAATCAGGTTCTTAACCCACTGAGCCACAACGGGAACTCCTAGTCACAGCTCTTTACTCTTCCTCAGCCTCCCTGCCAGGGTTTTTGGACCCCAAGACTGCAGACTTGGCAGGACTAAAGGCAAGCACAGGACCTACGGCTCGGGAAGCTAAGGGGACAAGGAGTGAGGGATCAGGTCTTTGACGCTTCCCCACACCCCCCCCTTCTGGAGTCCTACACGCTCCTTCCCAGAGAAGAGTCTGTTACAGTCACTCACACCATCTGGTTACTGACAAAATGCCACAGGAGGGGAACCCAGACTTATGTTAATAATCACAACCTGGACTTTTAGAGCTGAATTCTGATGGTGGCTGCCCAGTGAGCACCCAGGTCTCGGTGCCAGATTGTCACCACCACCCTGCGGGGCCCCAAGGCAGATATTTTCACCCACGTTCCTAAAGGAAAGAGTAGAAAGCTTTCAGAAGCCACCATTGATAAGGGAGTCACATTTTTCAGCCTAACGTCTAAGATTTGAGCAAAACCAAAATCTGTGGACACACCCTAAGGGCTGGGCATCTCCTAAGGTAATTCACAGGTCTGGTCGCTGGGACCTCCAGCCAATAGGATGACTGCTCTGAGCCCAGCCCAGGGACCCTGCACCTCAGAGAGTACAGGAGAGGTAGATGCGGGTGTGGCTGACTCAGCCTGTGCCTCCCTGCCCACGACATCAGGGAGGGCCAGGGACTAAGATCACTCTATCTGTTCAACTACGAGCCAGTCTCTCACCTAAAGCCTCAGGCAGCTCAGCTCTGGGGGGTCACAGTGCAAAATGCAGCCCACTCCCCAGGCACCCTCCGCTTCCTCTAGAGCAGAGGCCTCAGTCAGCTCAGTCTCTCCACAGTCCTGCCATCCAGTCACCACCCAGGTCCGGCAATGCAAGACCTGAGGAAGAAATGGTGACATCAAGCTGGTGAGACGAGCCAGATGCAAGAAGACAAGTGCTGTATAAGTCCACTTAGGAGAGGCCCTGGGGCAGTTACAGAGGTGGCCAGGACGGTGTTGGTGCTGGGGGCTGGGGGTTACTGTTTAATGGGGACAGAGTGTCAGTTTGGGGAAATGAAAAGGTTCTGGAGATGGATGGTGGTGATAGTTGCACAACAAGGTGAATATACTTAAGGCCACTGAGCTGGGCACATAAAATGGTTAAGATGGACATCGGGCCCTGCTATCCAGCGTCCTCCCTACACAATACAGGGCAGCGGCCCTCCGCTCTGCGGAGCCCTAGCCACCTGCACAGGAGCCTGGACGCAGCTCTTCTCACTGCTTCCTGGCTTCCTCCTTTGTTTCCTACTGATTGCAGAAAGTCTGTGGTTTTCACTTCCTCCCTTAGGGCCTCACAACCACTAAAAATGAGAAGTCAGTGGTTATAAGCTTTCCTTCTAGAAACTGGGGGTGGGGGGGGAGTAGGGGGAGGACTCTGTGAGAAAAATCAAGTGGCCTCTCTCTCCCTGCAACCCCTAGCGTCCCAGGCCCCCAGAAGTACAAGGCTAAGCAGTCCAGGAACACTGCAAGAAAACCCCATCCCACCCACAGGGCTGTGTGCAGGTGACATGGGTGCGAGGTCCCAGGTGCCCTGGGCAGAGGGAACAGCCCTCCAGACGAAGCAGCCAGCTTTTCCTGAAGCCATAATGCAGAAAAATACACCGTATCGTGCCTTAAGATGTAAGAACTCCAGGGAGTTCACTTCACGGCTCAGCGGTTAACAACCCCAACTAGGATCCATGAGGATGCGGGTTCGATCCCTGGCCTCGCTCAGTGGGTTAAGAATCCAGCTTTTCTGCCAGGTGTGGTGTAGGCCGACAGCTGTAGCTCCAATTCGACCCCTAGCCTGGGAACTTCCATATGCCACACATGAGGCCCTGAAAAGCAAAAAAAAAAAAAAAAAAAAGATTAGAACTCCATTCAGCCCCTGAGGACATATCACGAGAGGGAACAGAGGGGGATGAAGACCCCATCAGGCCCCTGGGTTCCTCTGGAGTGCATCCTGGGGTCCTGCTGAGCCCAGTGGGAGAAAAGGCGTGCACCTGCCGGATTACACCTGTCTCCTTTAAAATCTGCACTAAGTGGCATTCAATCAAGTGACACTAGGTGTCCCAAAGGACTCTATGAGACCACAGAGAGGGCCAGACCCCCAGGAGCCATGGTCCTGGGCACTCCCATCCCCACAAAGCCCGCATAGAGGGGGCGTCCTTGCCAGCCAACAGAACCAAGGCCCTGAACAAGGCCACACTGGATCTCGGACCAGTCTGGGTAACTTCAAGGTCTGTGCTCCTTCCCCAGACTAAGTGGACATAGGTTCCAGAAGGCTGACCTTGTTCCATGCAAGGGTATGTGCCCGTACGTTGCCTGCAGAAATCTCTTCCTGCTCCCTCAGCAAACCAACTGACCTCAGCATTTTTTAAGGGAGCAGGTCAGGCCTGTAAAACAAAGTGAAGCTTCAAAGGTCCTTCTTCAGCCAACAGAGGCTTCTGAATGGAGGACCCCCTAGGGCTGCTCCTCCCAGGCTCTGCCGGCCTGGCTCCCACAGGGGCTGAGGCAGCAGAGCTCTCGCCCTCCGGCCAGTGTCCCCACGCGGTCCCCCAGCCAGCTAGAGCCAGCTCCTTCCCAGAGCTTCCTGTCACCTCTGTCACCCCTTCCCAGCCAGCTCCCACCCCTCCCAGGAGGGCCCGCAGCAGAGCTGACAGCGTTGCGACCCTCCCCCGGGCCCTTGACTGCTGGATGGAAAAGGCGGATGGACGGCACTGTCCTTCCAACATGTGTGTCCTCTTAGGCCCTCTGCCACCAGACCTGTTGGAGGAATGTGAGCAAAGTGCCCCAGGAGAATGTAGGAAGTTAGGACATTTTCTAGGAGTTCTTTTTTTTTTTTTTTTTTAAATGGCTACACCCATGGCATATGGAAGTTCCCAGGATAGGGGTCAAATCTGAGCCACAGCTGCTGGCCTACACCCCAGCCACAGCAATGCCAGATCCAAGCCACAAATGTGATCTACATCTTGGCTCACAGCAACATGGGATCCTTAATATACTGAGTGAGGCCAGGGATCGAACCTGCATCCTCACCGACACTATGTCTGGTTCTTAACCTGCTGGGCCACAATGGGAAATCCTGGGAGATTTTCTTTTGTTTGCTGCATGACTGATCAGGTCCCCTCCAGCCCTGGGGGGATGTTGTTCTATGCCCACTCCCATGAGATGGGCCTCAGCCCCCAGCCTAGGAAAGAGGCCATCGCTGGCCCCGCCAGTGTTCACCTGACCTTGGGCAGGTGCGTGTCTCACACCGCCCCCAGACTCAATCTGCCAACAGTGTATGATTATGATAATAATCTCCCTCTAGCCACTTCACAAGAATGTTCCAAGGGCACATGAAACAGCCTCCGCCAAAGTCACATTAACGACCCAGGTCAGGCATTGCTGTCTCCCTCCACCCCAGACCTCTGCCACAGGCACCAGCCACTGCCCCATCACAGTCCTTTGCAAGGTTACAGTGGTGAGTGCCAGAGCCCAAGACGGCTGGTTAGGAGGCCTCAGTGCGATCTGGGTAGCTTTTAGGGCTGAGTGGGAGCCCAAGCCTTGGCCAGGAAGAAAAATAGCCTCTAGGTCATCCCTGACAATCATCATCAGCCCCACCCCCCCACTCCAAACCCAAGGCCACTTACTAGATAGGGGTAAGTGGGGTGGGGCCAGAACACGGAGGGGCTGAGCAGACAGAAACCTCAGAGATGGGGTCTGATTCCATCAGTGATCCACAAGCACCCATGGTACCTGAGACTCAGACACCAAGGTAGGTCCTTGTCTTAAGGAGCTCACCACCCCGAAGGAGGAAGCTGGACAGACACAGGATTAATGGAAGTAGCTGCAAACACACAGTTAAAGAAAGGTACACAGTCAGGGAAAGTGCTGGGACATTATAAAGGTTCTGTTTGTCTGTGCTGGTTTTTAAAAGACAAGGCCATTGGAGAAAAGCCTTTTCATGAGCTCATGGATAAAAGCAAGAGAGAATTTCCAGCAGACAGTACCTGGTACTTAGTAGATGCTCAACAAATATTATGAGTGATCAAATGGGAAGAGGTGGTTGTCTTGGTAAAGGAAATGTAGGTATAAACTAGGACAAAGAAGATGCGGAAAGAGTTCCCATTGTGGCTCTGCGGTAATGAACCTGACAAGTATCCATTATGACATAGGTTCGATCCCTGGCCGCGCTCAGTGGGTTGGAGATCCAGAGTTGCTGTGAGCTGTGTGTCGCCTCAGCCCCACCTGGTGACCCCCTCCACAGCATCTCATTTCCTCCTAAAACCTGGCTGCTGAGGCCAGCACACAGGGACTCACTGAGTGTCGTGGGCTATCTCGTGTCCCCACAAGTTCATATGTTGAAGTCCCAGCCTCCAGCACCTCAGAACCTGACAGTACTTGGAGACAGGCTTTGTTTCATTGTTTGGCCATGCCCATGGCATGTAAAAATTCCTGGGGCCAGGGATGGCAACACTAGATCCTTAACTACTAGGCCACCAGGGAACTCCAGGAGGTGGATTTTTAAAGAGGTGAATTTTTAAAGAGGTGATTAAGTTAAAATGGGCTGTCAGGGTGGGTCCTAATCCAATCTGACCTGTGTCTTTACAAGACTTACAGGGAGTTCCCATCATGGCACAGCAGGGAAACAAATCTGACTAGTATCCATGAGAAGGCAGATTCGATCCCGATCCCTGGCCTTGCCGTGAGCTGTGGTGTAGGTCGCAGATGCGGCTTGGATCCCATGTTGCTGTGGCTGTGGCATAGGCTGGCAGCTACAGCTCCGATTACACCCCTAGCCTGGGAACCTCCATATGCCACAGGTACGGCCTTAAAAAGACCAAAAAAAAAAAAAAACCGACACAGAGTCACAAGGCATCCGGGCACAGAGGGAGAGTGGGATGTGGGGCATATGGAAGCCTAGGAGAGAGGCCTCCAAGGAAACCAACCCTCCTTACCTTGATCTTGGATTTCCAGCCTCCAAAATTGAAAGGAAAATAGGTTTTTGTTGTTGAAGCCCCCCAGTCTGTGGCACTGTGGCCCAGAACACTAACACAGTGGATTGTTTCAAACATGTGGGTATGAAAGCCAAGGAAATATCACAACACTAACAGGTGTCTTTCTAAAGAGAATACTCTCATTAAGGACCAGAGGTGGGGCACCAAGGATGAGAATGTGTCCCCAGAAACTTCAAAGTTCTGCTTGAGTGACGTAAGCTAAACACGTTTCATGATCCCACTGACAAGAGGTACAGAGGATGAATAAATTCACAGGGACAGAAAGCGCTCGCCAGGGGCCAGAGGTGGAGGTGGAGGGGAGATGAGTTATCACATAATGGATACAGAGTTTCTTGTCGGAGTGATGAAAAGTTCTAGAGATAGCGATGGTTACACAACCCTGTGAAGGTACTGACTGCAAGGACCCTGAATAAAAATTAAAATGCCACACTGTGTCACATACAATAAAGTTTTAATTAAGTTACATAAAGAACTTAATTAACTAATGTTACTTTTTTTTAAAAGGAAGGGAAAGAAATCCTACAGGAGCCACAGGGATTGTAATTCCAGTTGGGGTACTGACCCCCACGGGGCTCATAGTTAATTATATCCACCACCTCCCCCGAATGTGGAACCCTCTGGCTCATACTCTACTGCGTCCTCTCCCAGGCGCCTGGCTCACCTGGACTCTGTCCTAGTGAAGGTGGCTGTCACATAAGGGAGCCCTCTGGGCCACAGGACTCCCAGCAAGGAAGGGGAGGTGTCTATGGAAGCCAGAAGAAACAAATGAGGCAAAAGCGAGCCACATCCCCTGGGGCCCACACAAACCAGTGCTCTGAAGCCCAGCTTTAGCAAAAGGTCCAGAATCCTTCCTTCTGTTCCCCAAACAAGAATGTCAACCTTCCCGAGCCGGAAAACCCTTGTAAAACTCCATCAAGATTCCGTTGCCACCCTGTTGATGACTTAAGGGTCTCAGACTCGGCTGGTTCTGTCCCCCTGGCCTCTGTCTCCAGGGAGGAGCCTGCATTCAACTTGGAGGTGACCACAGGCTCTGGGCCAGGGACACCGCTGGAGCCAACGCCAGGCCTGAGTGACCTTTTGCAGCCCCACAATTACCCACTCACATTGGTCGCCGGTCCATTCAACCACCCAAGGGAAAAACAAAGGCTTGATCATTTTGACGATAACACATCACCAGAATGCAAAGGCAAATTAAGCCGCTTCACAGAAACGTGGAAAAACAGGGCAGTGACTGGCACCAGTGCCCACAAAGAAACACAAGATCTGGGGTTCCACCTCATGAGGGACACACGGGGCTGGGGGTGCCTCAGACCTAAAATAGGAAAGACCCTTGATTGTATGCTCTGAGGAAAGGGTCCCAAAGTCCTCCAAAGGGGTTTAAGGGACAGGGATGAGCACAGGACATTTCCAAATGAACGTCCAGCTTCCCAACTCACTCCCCACACCCCCTGCACCCCGAGAAAGGAGAGGGGGGTCTCTGGGATGCGCTCTGAGACGGGCTCCACCGGAGGCCCAAGGATTAACCAGGGATCCCGCCTTCAAAACACACAAGGGCATGTGCCCCCATGTGGATGACACTTGGGGACAGGATGCAAAAGTGAAGTAGGCCAGACACAGAGGGACACATACAATGTGTGATTCCACATAAGGCCCCAAGAGCCGTCAAAGCATAGAGACAGAAAGTGGAAGGGTCCCAGGGGCTGGGGGAGGGGGTGCTGTTTGATGGGGACAGAGGTACAGATGGAAAGTTCCAGAGATGGATGGTGGTGATGGTCTCACAACAATGTGAATGTACTTGACCTGTGCACTTAAAAATGGCTAAAAAAGTGGATCAAGATGGTAAATTTTATGTCATATATATTGTCCCCAACACCCCCCCCCAAAAAAAAACCTGCCAGACTCACAGAGGCCTTTGCTCCCACTGCTCCTTGGGGCAGATGGCACCCCCCACCCTCTGCCACTAGACAAGGCTGCTCTCCAGTGCTGCTGCTTCCGGAAGCTTCCCTGATCACTGAACACCTAAGTGATGCATGTGTTTCTGCCTCCCATTAACCTGCAGGCTCCCAGATGGCAAGGACCTAATCTCTTCTTCTTTGCACCCTGCGTGGAACCAGGGATGGGTTTGCACACAGCATGGCTCACAGACGGTGGGCCCTGGCTGTGTGGAGCTGGAAGGACCCCTGGACCAACCCGGCTCCAAGGCCCTGGAAGCCCAGCTCTGCCACTTGCTGGCTGTATCCTGACCTGAACACAGGCAGCCCCACCCCAGGGGATGTAAGACAAAAAGGGGCCCTACGTGAAGCCCGCCATCCCTGTGCCTGCACACAGCCTCCCTTCAACTCATAGGTACAAGAACCTGTTCATCCAAAGGGACTCTGAAGCTATTAGATCCAGCCCCCCAGCGACTGCTGCTGCCACCACAGAAAACAAGGTGATTTCCACTGCCTCCCCACACTGGAACTTTTCTCACGGTCCCTTTTCAGAGGGGCAGCCATGGCTGGCATGCCCCACACCCGTGTAAAGAACATAGGTGAATAGTCAGGACATAGACAGATGGCAGGGCCAGCGTGGGTCCTTCCTTCCCCACCAGCTGCAACCCTCAGGAGGGTTGCCCAGAGACCACAGGGCTGGGTACCAATTTTATAGCCTTGCAGCTAAAACCACCAGGAGAGAGCACCTGAAACCCTGAGGACTGTCAGAGAAGGGTCCAGAAAGCACTAAGAGTGGAGTCCAAGTTATAAAATTAGCTCAGCTGAGAACCAACCCTGTGTTACCCACTGAGCTGGGTTCTCCCAGCTGCAGGGACCGAGAGGCAGGCGAGGAACTGAGAGTGTGAGGATAGGGCCTGCAGGGGGCCCAGCTTTCTGGAAATTCAGAATTCCCCCATCAAGAGAACATTGTTGCAGATTCTAGGTCACCATGAAAACCTCTCATTTTCTGCTTTGTTAACAACGCTCTCCCACACCATGGTGCTGAGGGCCAGTTCAAGCTGGCTCACTCGGCCGACAGCTGGCCAGAGCAGGCTGGTGCCCAGAGACCACAGGGCAATACTCCAGACCCCAGACAGGTTGAAGTGCCTGCAAAGCAGGTTTCTAAATACTACAGCCTTACGCCTCCCATGAGGGACTTGGGATGCGGCTGGGCCAGGCCACAGGTCCCAGCAACACACCGCTACCACTCCAGCCGCAGATGGAATGGGCAACTTAGATGTGCCTAAAACAAACAGGACACAAGGCCCATCGCAAAGAGGCCGCTCCACAGAGCCAAAAATAGTCTCGCTGGGTTTCAAGAGGATTCTGGTGAAGGAAGCATATACAACACCATCAGCAAAAAAAGAAAAATCAATGGAGCAGAGAACCAGATCAGCCCAACAAGGACCAAGACTCCAGAGATTCCCGATGGCCTCACCTACGCCCCCATCCCCCTCCTTACTTCAACCACAAACTGGGCCTGGATCTCAAAACCCAATCCCATCGCCCCCAAGCCTCAGAGTATTTGTACACAGATGTTATACACACGATCCCATAGGTTGAATCTTAGAGGCAGGAATCAGACCATGGACTGGGAGCCCAAAATAAGCGCCAGTAAGCAGAAGTCCTTGGGAAGACTAGAAGGCAAGGATCCGAAAATGGAGCTGGGGTGAGACACACAGGGGTGAGTAATGATGGGTGATGTCTTCCATCAAAACCGGGCAGATCAGGACGGGTGTGGCTCTGCTCCAGCCCCGGATAAAATCTTCACCCCGTGGATCCTCAGTGGCCCACTGAGTCAGAACTGCCTGTCGCCTCACTTCCTCCTAATGCATATTTTCACCTGCACTGACTTGTGCAGGAGCTGCGAACCCGACACTCCTATGGCCTGGGAGCAAATGGAACATCTTTGGTTCCCCAAACGTGTCACATAACTAACTCTCCCAGGACAGGTGGCAGGGACTGCCCAAGACACAGCTCAATCCCAGCTAAAAGCATCCATCCAGGCGGCAGAGGTGACCCTCTCTGTATACCATCTCCGTGCGCCAGTGGTGGGATCAGAGGACAAGGAGGTGACGGCCCAGGGCATCCTGGTCCTGACCCACAGAGAGTATGGTCGCGAGAAGCACAGGGCTCCAGAACCAAAGACAGGAGCCATCTACCATCCCCAGCACCACTCCTCCCACACTGGGAATCTGCAATCAGGAAGAGGGTGGGATGGAGTTTGTTCAGGCACAGGATCAGTGTGAATGCTTCCAGTCCACAACAGCATCTGAAAATCACTCCCCCAAGTTATCTACCTGTTCCTCCCCGGATTCCCAAGCACTCAATGATTTCCAGCCAGGGGCAGGTGTGTCCACCAAGGTGGTGGAGGTACCCACCTGCGTCTCCGTGGAAGGCGCTGTCCTGAGGCAGCCTGCCAGACAAGTTGTCCCCATCGCTGGGCCAGATCTGTCCCGTCTTGCGGACACCTACAATGGTGGCCTCCGACACAACCACCTGGCCCTGCCGGTGCCGCTTCTGGCACTGGGGCGTAGGGGGGCTGCTGCTGTCAAAGGATTGTTGGGAGTTCTGCGAGGGCGAGCGGCTCTTGTCCCGGAACATGCGGTAGGTGGTGGGGCTCGGGGACACGCGGCTGGACTGGCCGGAGGAGAAGTCCTCCTCGCTGGAGGTAAGGTTCTCGTTGGAGCTGCAGTCCGGGGTGTAGCCGCCTCCGCTGTCCTCAAAGCTCCGAGGGGAGTAGGATCTGCGGGGCCAGGTAAGGCGCTTCTCCTGCTCCGAGGTGCTCTGGCTGCGCTGGAGCGGGCCCTTGCCCTCCCCTTCCACCATCATGCCCCCGACGTAGATGCTCTGGTAGGGCTGGTACTCCAGGGGCGGCCAGGGGGGCCTGCCGCCGCCATTGGCGTTGATCAGGTTGTCCTTTAGGAAGCGTGGGTTCAACTCAGCGTCCTCGTAGTCGCCATCGAGGCCGCAACCGCTCTCGGAGGTGCGTCCACGGTAGGAGGGCCTGGACACGTCCACTGGGCCGGACCCGGCGCTCTGCTGGGACTTCTTGCGCTCCATTTGCATGGCCTGGCTGCCCAGGGAGCTGATATGGTCCGACACGTCTTTGTCGTTGACCTTCACCAGGCCGCGCTCGTGGTGGAACTCGACGTTCACGTAGAAGGGTTTCTCGGTGTCTGCCGCAGTAGGCTGGCTGGGGCCCTTGCGGATCCTCTCGAAGTTGGAGCGCAGCGCCGCCACGCTGGTGGGGGGCCCGCGGTCGTCGCGGTCCGCGGGAGCGGCGGCCCCGGGCCTGCGCATAGCCGCCGGCCTGGCCTTGCCCGGGGAGCCCTCCCCGTCGGGCCGCGCCTCGGACTCATCCACTGGAGGAGGGTCAGCGCCGTCGGCGGGCGCAGGCGGGAGGCGCGGCGCGCGGGGCTCCGCGGCGCCGTCGGGGGGCTGCGCGGCGCGCCGGAAGCCCCAGCGCTGTCGGTCATAGCTCTTCTTCTCCTTGGCCAACAGCGTCTGCAGGTAGATCATGCGGAAGCGCTCCTGGTTCACCTCCTGCTCCAGGCGCCGGATGGAGGCCTTGCAGCGCTCCAGCTCCTGCTCGATGTCTCCCACCGAGCGCAGCTCCATGCGCGGCGGCTCCGAGTCCGGGAACTGCGCCTTCCACGCCTCGGCGAAGCCCACCGGGTCCACCATGGCGCTGCCGGCCTCACCTGCGCTAGCCGGCTGCGCGCGGGGCCCGGCTTAGCGGCGGCGCGGCGGCCTCGCCAGGCCCGGCCCGGAGAGCCGGGTGGCCCCCATGCCCCCGGCGGGGCGGCGGCAGCAGCGGGGGGTGAACAATGCCCGCCCCCTCCGGGGCGGCAGGTGAAGCTGCGGCCCGGCTCCCCCGGCGTGGGGCGGGGCGCGGGGCGGGCGCGCGCGCGAGGGCGGGGGAAGGGCGCGGGGCTGCGCGCGCTGCTATTGTGTGCGGGGCTCCCAGCGCGCGGGGCGGGCACTGCCTCCGCTCCGCCGGGCCCGCTGGCCCATGGCCGCTGCTCGCGCGCTGCTCCTCGGGTTCCCGCGCCGCGCCCGGCCACCCGCTCCCCGCGCTGCGCTCTGCCGGCCGGGTCTCGCCGCACTCGCGCCCGGCCCGCACTCGGCGCCGCAGGAAGGGGAGGGCCGGGGGGCGGTGGCCGCGGCGCGGCGGACCGAGCGGGAGGGCCTCTTAAAGGGGCCGCTCCCCCACCCAGTTGCGGCCCTGCCAGCGTTCCCGCGCTTGGGGAAACTGAGGCCTGGACAGCGAGTTCTGCATTCCTGGGACAGGAATCCCGGGTCTTCATTGCTCCCCAGCCCGCCGACCCCTCGCCGGCGTCAGGGCTGAGCGCGTCCCCAGCGGGGCCCTGCCCAGTGCAGAGCCAGCGGTGCCAACGGGTCTCCAACGCTGGGGTCCCCAGTTGGTTGATGAAGCAACATCTGCCACACAGGATTGTCACAGAGATAATCAATAGGGATTTCTCCCTGAGGCCACCTAACACCCAGGTCTCCCTTCCTGCGGGCCTAAGCTGTGCGTTCCTCCCAGGGATGCCTGACTTAGAATTTATCTATGTAATCTGCCTCTAAGGGGGTCGAAAGGGGCTGGGCGAAAGATAGGATACCCCAAGTGGGTAGTGAAACAAAATCTTTTCTCATCCCCCAGGGAAGCCCAGCGATCCTAGACACAAAGCAAGAAGGGTCACTGGAGGGAATTTGGGGGGTGCAAAATGAAAATACCCCTATCAGCTGGCAGGGTGAGGGGAAAAGGAAATAGGATTTGATTTGTCAACCAGAGAACCAGGCTTGAGTCCTGCCCCTCCTCCCACCCCAAGTCTCTGTTTCCTGGGCGTTGCCAGGAGCCCCCTGTTGAAGTCCGTGGGGGACTATTGTCACTGCATGGATGTGAGAGGTTATCTTACCCTCCCCCAGGTTTCAGTGCCACCCAGAACGGATGCCCTGACATCTAATCTAGAGGAACAGAGCCCAGGGCCAGCAGCCAGGCCAGCCTGGCTGGGATTCAGCTCTCTCCCACTCCAGGCTTTGTGACCTTGGCAATTCCCTTTCCCTCTCTGAGCTGAAGTTCTATCCTCATATGTAAGAGAGGGCCCCTCTTACATGTCATAAGCACTGCATGTAAAACAGCCAGATGGGACAAACAGATAACACTCTCTGTTCCTTTCATGGCTCTTTAATGTTGGTGCCCTGGGAGAGTGGCAGGAAAAGCCCTGGGGCAGGACTTGCTGCCGCCCCTAGGCTCAGCTCACGGCAGCCCCCTGCAGGCTTTCCACCCTCCTGCTGTACACCCCACCCCCCCAGCAAGGCCCCTTGTAAAGCATTTCAGTAGGGGAGGAAATGGGAGCTGATGCCCTGACTCTGGGGCCAGCAAAGCCGGGCTGGAATCCCAGCAGTGTCCACATTCTGAGGACCATTTCTTTAAAACAGCTGTAAAAAAAACCCTGACCTCACAAGGCATAACACACAGCAGCTCACCATTGGTATCAGCTACCTTACTGGCAGACTAGAACCCAGGACTCTGGGACCCCATTCCCTGGCCATCAGCAGGGAGAATCCCAAAGCACAAACTGCTTTTTTTCCCTTGTTGACAGGGTCCTTCAGTTTCCAGGGGTAATTGTGGGCTCATCAGGGACATTATCATTAAGCACCTAGGGAAAAAAGGATACTTTGCGGGGAGGGGGGGCCTTCCTCTATCAGTGAGCTGTCCCTTCTCTGATTTGCAGGCTCTGCCTCAGCTCACCTTAAATAGTGTACGCACAACAAGCTCACATCAGGAACTCTGACACTGTTGGGTTGGGTTTGCAAACTCTCTTTCGGCAGAGCAAGTGCCTTGTTAGGCAGAAGGACACAGTAAGATAGTGGCCATCTCCCCATGGGACAGTTTCTTCTGGCTCCAAGGTCATTCCTCTCATCCTCAGAGCTGTCCCTGAAAGCACTCCCACCCTGGGTTTCTCTGCTCCTTTCCTGAAGAGGTGGTTTTTTTGTTTGTTTTTTGGTTTTTTTTTTTTTGCTTTTTAGGGCCACACTTGCAGCATATGGAGTTTCCCAGGCTAGAGTTCGAATTGGAGCTACAGTTGGGGACCTATGCTGCAGCCACAGCAACACCAGATCCGAGCCAAGTCTGAGACCTACACCTCAGCTCACAGCAACGCCAGATCCTTAACCCACTGAGTGAGGCCAAGGATGGAGTCTGCAACCTCACGGTTCCTAATCGGATTCGTTTCTGCTGCGCCATGATGGAAACTCCTGAAGAGCTTTCTTATCATCTGTCCCTCCTGGGGAAGGGAGGGATGAGGAGGAAAGTGAGACCCAGGCATAATGCCCTCTCATCCCCCATGTGGTATCTGTCCCCAGCTAGATCTAAACTTCCAAAGACAGAGATCAGTCTGTTTTCTTCCCCAGTGAACCCCAGTGTTCACCACATAGTAGGTATTCAGCTACTGCTGGCCCTGGGGACTGCACAGCCCAGGAAGAGAGGCATATGTTGGGGGTGGGGGGAGGGTGAGGCAGGCCACAACAGGAGCATCCAGGAGGAGGCAGAGGTTTGCAGAAGGCTGGCTGGCAAGGTTGACATCTGAGCTGGTCCTAAGGATGGGGAACAGAAGGCAAAGACTCGGAGAGTTCAGAGCTCTCAGTGTGTTTGGGTTAGGAGGTGAGGCTGGTGTGGGCTACAGGAGGTGACACCAGAGGTGAGATCGGGCTGTGCAGCGTTGTAAGAGTTTTGGGGTTTTTTGGGCCATGCCTGTGGAATGCAGAAGTTCCAGGGGCCAGAGATCAAACCCATGCCAATGCAGTGATTGGAGCCACAGCAGTGATGACACTGGATCCTTAACTGCTAGGCCACTAGGGAACTCCCAAAATGTCTATCTTTTGCAATTAAAAAAGGTTTAGGGAGTTCCCGGCTTTGCACAGTGGAAATGAATCTGACTAGGAACCATGAGGTTGCAGGTTTGATCCCCAGACTCATCAGTGGGTTAAGGATCTGGCATTGCCAGATGTAGGTCGCAGACGCGGCTCAGGTCTGGCATTGCTGTGGCTCTGGCATAGGCCAGCAGCAACAGCTCTGATTAGACCCCTAGCCTGGGAACCTCCATATGCTGCGAGTGTGGCCCTCAAAAGACAAAAAGACAAAAAAGAAAAGAAAAAGGTATTATTGGGGTTGGGTTTTTTTTTTACCGCTTTCTTGGGGGTATAATTGATAGGCAATAAACTGGGTATATTTGAAGAGTGTGATTTGATGAGTGTTGTCCTCTGTACATACCCCCAAAACCATCACCACAATCAGATAACAGACCTTTCCATCTCTCCCAATAGCTGCGTGGTTTTGTTTTTTCATCGAAAAACTAAAATGGGCCAGGGAAGTGGGATTGTTGGTGATGTCTCCCCTCAACTTCCTTCCTTTTCTTGGGATGTGGTTTGTGGCTCTATAATTCTTTTCAAAATCACACACACAGACACACCCTCATGTGCCCTCAGCAGCAGCCCTAGTGGTCCTTAAATCCAGACCAGATTTCTGCCAACCCCCTCCCCTTGCCCAAGGCTATCCAGTCCCTTTGCTGACAGGAGGGGTGGGGCCCAACAGCCCCCTCTGCTGGACAGAACACAGAATTTCCGATGCCTCAGAACCCTGGGGATGGAAACAACCTCAGAAGTCCCTCAGTGGAGTATTACAATGGAATATAATGGCTGTAAGAGGAAATGCAGTACCAATGCCTTGAAAACATTATGCTAACGGAAAGAAACCAGTCATAAGAGGCCACATATTGTCTGATTCCATTTACATTAAATGTCCAGCATAGGTCTAAACCTATAGAAATGGAAACAGGTTGTCATCTCTTAGCCCCAGGGAGCTGCACGCTAGGTCAGAAAATGGGGCAATTGATCTAGCTGTTCTCTACTCCTCCTGTTGCTGTGCTCTGTGCAACCCCAGCCCAGTGGGGAGCAGGGGTCTCTGTGGGACTTCCTTGGCCAAGGGCTCCGAGTGAGCGAGCTGTGGGCCTTTCCTCCCAGGCTCCCTGGGCTGTAACTCCACTACCTTCTGCAGAATCAATTATTGATGAGGCCTTGCAGCCGGGAGAATCCTGGCCCCGTGTTCTCACTGCCGTTTCCAGCTTCACAGAGAGCGAAGGGACCGGGACAAGACAGCCTTGTTCTTGAAGGCACAGACAGTGAGGCGGTCCAGGCTGTGGCTTCCCGTGGTCTGAGGCTCAGAGCACCCTCAGGCCAGGGGGACCACTCACTGTGTATCCCTGAAGCAGAGGGAAGGCTCATATTCAGCCCAGGGACAGAGGGCCCTGCCCTGTTCCTTCCTGGGTCACAGGCTCAGACAGGTGGCTGGTGGCCCTGAAGGCTGGAAGACATCTGGATGAGGGGGAGGAGGCCTGGAAAAGACTGTGGGACAGCCACAGTCCCTGTCTGCCTGACATATGGGAGGTGACTTGGGAGGTGGCAGCAGATGGCAGAGGAGCCTGGGGCTCTGGTGGAGTCTCGCCTTGGGTGACGTGGGCCCAGCCACCCCCCCCCCCCCCCCAGCACAGAAGGCAAGGGTCCTCTGTGAGCTGTGAGCTGCTTCTGAGAAGCTCCCCCACCCTACGCCATCTTGTCCCTGCCCTGGGCCTCCTGGGTCCCGGAGTCCCCTCTGCAGTCCCTACGCTAGGAACTCCTGTCACCCTGGCCTCTCCCAGGTATGAATGTGTGAATGGAAAGGATCCCCTGTCCGTCGCTGCCTTCTGGTTACCTCCATCTCAAGTGGCCTCAGGTTTCCCTGCTTAGGCTGCCCAGGCCCTCTGGGAGTGACTCACATCCCATCTCCAGGCTGAAGTGGCTGCTGGATGGACCTGAAGCCCCATTCTCTCCAGGGACTGCAACAGGGCAGGGAAAGGAGGAGGCGAGCAGGCGCCCAGGGCCAAGGTCAAGGAGGCTGAGCCCCCACCCTGCTCCATGTTGCTGTGGAGACTGGTCTCACTGCAGGGCTAGGGGACAGGCTAAAACCATGGGGCTCAGGGAGCAGGTATGACAGGGAGGGGTTGATTACTCACTTCCTGCCTCTGCTGCGGACCCTCAGGAGGACCAGGTGTGGCCTGGAGTGGCCTTACCTTGGGGTCAGACTCAAGCTGGTGCAGGAGGCCGGGACAGAAGATGCTCAGCTGTGTCCCATCACCTGGGTTCTGTGGTCTGGCTCCTCCCTCGTTAGACAGGGACAGGAGGTCAGGACACCCAGCCCACAGCGTCATTGTGATGAAACCAGCTTCTTCCCCATGCAGAGTACTCAGCAAGTGGGGGTTCCTGCTACTCCAAGAGGCGGGACAACCCCCGCCCCCAGCTGGCCCCTGTTTGGGGCCATAATTCCCATGGCAAGTGGGTTGAAGACAGTGGTGATGTCTGCCTGTGGGTCCCCCCCATGCTGCACAGCTTTCCCCTGGAATCGTTTGTGGCTGGCTCCCACCAAGCTCCTCCTAGGAACACAACTTACACCTGAGCCCTTACCAGCCCTCACTGGCTGCTGCCGGACATGACTTCAGGGATCTCTGAGTGAGTGACAGGGCACACCTCTCTGCCACTGAGGTGAGCCAAGCAAAGGACCATCCCCCAGGCAGGCCTGCAGCTCAAGCAGGGGTGTCTTGGGTCAGAGTGACTATGTCTGTTGGGAGTGGCCAGCAGGCTCCCTGCTTCCCTGCCACTCCTAGGGGTGACAAGGTCACAAGATCACCGCCTTGGCTCTGAGTGGCCCACAAGAAGGAGGAGAAGCCCAGACATGGACAACCATACCCAGCGGTAACAAGTGCTATAGGGGTTGTGGGGGGGCTCCGTGAGCCGGAGCAGGAAAGGGTCTGGCACCTGCAAAGACTAAAGCCCACGCCACGGCCTGAGGCTGATGGGATGCAGATGAAGGCTGGAGCATGGGGGCCTTCGGGGGGGGGGTGCAGGGCAGCACCTCAGATGCCAGGGCGAGAGCAGGGAAGGAGGGAAAGGGGCCTGGGAAATGGGGCAGGGGGACAAGATGCTTCTGAAGCACTTGCATGTGGCCCTGCATGCCCAGTGCAGAAGTTTAAGAGCTTGAAGAAAAAGTCTGTGTAGATGAGGTGTCAGTGGGACCACAGTGAAATGATTCTGACATTTCTGAACAACCAGGCGCACACAGAGGACAACAGGACAGGAGTCAAGGGCCATTTACCGGGGTGGGTGCACACAGCAGGGACATCGCTGCCCCCAGTCTTGGGGCCTCAAGGGGCGGGGAGGGAGCCAGGAGAGCACCAGCCTCCCACAGTCTCACCCACCCTGAGGCTGTCGTGTGCCCCAAACCTGATTTTCGGGCACCCCAAGGCAGCCTGCCCCCTCAGATGAAGCCTAGTGGGCCGGTCCACAGAAGGCCCAGCAAGGGGACTGTGGATGACCCTGAGTGCAAAGCCCTATGAGGGTGGTCACCAGTAAAAGCTAAGAGCTGGGCACAAGCCAACTGTCCCATGGATGGGGGGAGTGAATGGACTCTGGCCCATCTGCAGGGAGGTGAGGCTCGCCCTGGCAGGTCCTCAGACCGCAGGGCGCCCTGTGGCCACAGGGTGAGGTCATTCTGTGAACAGAACAAGGCTTATGTCTAGGACCACAGGACGGTCACTGTGGACACAAAGCTCTGTGCCATCTTGTTCTACAACAAGCACATGTATAATTCCTTTAAGAGTGGTTAACTTTTGGCCATGCCTGCTGCATGCAGACATTCCTGGGCTGGGGGTTGAACCCCTGTTGGACCCTTCACCCACTGTGCCACCATGAAAATCCAAGGGTAATTTATATGAAGAAGACTCTTCCGTCTATAGAAGAGAGAGAGCTAAAAATGTGAAAGGGAATGGAGATGAATGAAGTCCCTGGCCACTGTCTGGTGATCACTTCCAGCCGGTGGGTACCTGCAGCATGCCTGGAACTGTTAGGGGCACTGGGGGATGGCCCTGAGCATATGGCTGCCTGAGGAATGCTGACCACCTACGAGAAGCAGGCAGGATGCCAGACGTGCCATCCACCTGTGGCCATGGAGGGCAGGTGGGGGTGTTGACAGGCCCCGTGGAGGAGCAATATGAGAGCAGGGAGAGGGCTGGGCATGCTGGGTGGGGGCTGGGGAGGGCAGGCCTGTGCTGCTCCTGCCCATCTGGGTGTCTGGAGGGCTGGTGGAGATGGGAACCTACTTACAAGGTGCCAGACGGTCCCTCATGGCTTCCGAGGATGCCTGGACACCATCACAACAGCCCTGAGAGGCAGGCGCCCAGCACTTTCCTGTCCCCAGGCCCTTCCCATGCAGGCTGGGGAAGACTAGCCCAGCAGAGTCTGGGTGACAGCTTTTGGCGGCAGTGCCATGCTCAAGGGATGAAGCGGCAAGCCACTGGGGGCAGCTGGGCAGCCTTCTTCCTGCAGCCCAACTGGGGAAACTCATCATCTGGTGGGGGGTGGGCCAGGGGCCAGAGTGGCCTGTTCTGCCGGTCCTCACCCTGAGCGGGAGGACAGGACAACATGGATCATGCAGGAGCCAGAGATGGCCCTTTGGCCAGAGAGGAGCAGTGCTGCCCAGGGACCCTGCAAGTCTGTGGCAGGGTGACAGTGGATGGCGAGGCCTGGGGCTCCGAGGCCCAGAGCTGCCAGTCCTGCTGGTAACTGAGAGGCCCAGACAGGGACGGCAGCTGGGTCTCTCTCGTGCACTGGCTTCCACAAATCCTCCTCGCCTGGACCATGGAGATGACGAAGATTCTGAGGCTGACCCAGGACAGCTGGGGAGAGTGCCTGAAAGGACCTCAAATGTGTGCCTAGGGTGAGGGCCATGGGCCACGTGTCCATGTCTGTGGTCCTGAGGCCTCCCAAGGATGGAAGGGGTGCTGTTGGGTGACTCTGTAGGAGCGACAGGCCCCCAGGTGATCCCCTCAGTGTCCTCACCATCTGGGCAGCCGGTGGGGGCCTACCCTGGCTCCCCATGCACTGACGAAAGGTAGACCCTAGGGCTCCGCATGGTGGGCGCTCACACGTGTGGTGAGTGGGGGCCTCTGATGAAGGCTCAGCTAACAGCAGCCCAGGCTGGAGGGCCTCATGTTGTCCTGGGTATCGGGTAGACGGCTCTCCATCCCTGCAACAAGGGGAGAAGTCACTTGGCATCAGCCAAGCACCTGCACTGGTGGGGAGGCTGCGGGCCAGGGGTCAGAGGGGTGGGGGAGGGGCGGCCAGGAGAGGAGAGAGGGCCACAGGCCAAGGGGACAGTGGGAGGGCGGTGGACAAGAATTTCAGGCCGCTAGCCTCTCCCCAGCCTGGCCCGTCACCTGCACGTACGGATAAGGTCCCCGTCGCCGACCTGCAACCAGGCATTGCTCCTCTGCTCCAGGTCCTGCAGCACTGCCCGCTCGAAGGTCAGGGCAGCCACTCGGCTGAAGAATGCCTTCACGTTCTCCCCTGCGGGCACAGACAGCTGTTACCCCTGCCACTTCTGCCCCCGTGCACGTCAGGCTGGCAGCCATAGGATTAGAACCACTGGCCATCCTCCTCCAGGAGGACAATGCCACTCATCTGGGCACAGGGTTGGGTCAAGCCCAGGACATGCTCACTGCCCTGGCTCAGCTAACAACTTATATAACTGCACAGAGCAGTCTTGCTTGGCCCAAAGAGAGCTCTGAGGGAACGTGCTGTTATCCCAATAAGAAGGCGGGTTCTCACAGGGCTTGGGGGATGCCGGCAGGAAGGGCAGAGGGAACAGGGCACGGGCTCTACCAACTTTAGCCTGTGTTAGGCTGGAGGTGGTGCCTCACCCAATTCCTGGGCAGGTGTCTATGGTGGCCCCTTGCTGGGGTAAGGACTCCTAGGTGTGATTCCTGAGTCCCCAGGGCCTCCCTCGGGGGCCTCCTGTGCAACAGGTACTCCAAGTTATTTCATTTCATGCCCCAACAACTTGTTTTCAAAGTTTGTTCTCGACTCTGCATTTTCTCACTTTTTCCTCAGTGAATCACATGGCTTTTAAAACATAAAATATTTTTTCCGTTAAAAATAAAATGAGATGGGAGGAGTTCCCATTGTGGCGCAGTGGTTAACGAATCCAACTGGGAACCATGAGGTTGCGGGTTTGATCCCTGGCCTCGCTCAGTGGGTTAAGGATCCGGCGTTGCCATGAGCTGTGGTGTAGGTCGCAGACGTGGCTCAGATCTGGCGTTGCCGTGGCTCTGGCGTAGGCCAGTGGCTACAGCTCCAATTCGACCCCTAGCCTGGGAACCTCAATGTGCTGCAGGAGCGGCCCTGGAAAAGGCAGAAAGACCAAAAAAAAAAAAAAAAAAGAGATGAAGAGTTCCCATTGTGGTTCAGTGGTAACAAACCTGACTAGTAGCCATGAGGATGCGGGTTTGATCCCTGGCCTCGCTCAATGGCTTAAGGATCCAGCGTTGCCGTGAGCTGTGGTGTAGGTCGCAGACGCGGCTTGGATCTGGTGTTGCTGTGGCTGTGGCATAGGCTGGTGGCTACAGCTCTGATTTGACCCCTAGACTGGAAATTTCTGTCTGCTGCAGGTATGGCCTTGAAAACAAAGCTAAACAAAACTAAACTGAGATGAGAGTTCTGTGGTGCAGTGGGTTGAGGATCTAGTGTTGCCACTGCAGCAACTTGGGTCACAGGTTCAATCCCTGGCCTGAGAACTTCCACATGCCACTGGTGCGGGCAAAAATAAATAAATAAATAACATGAAATGGATGGCATCGCCCAGTTTCCCAGATGAGGACATTGAGGCTCAGAGATGTTGGGAATTGGGATAAGCAGGGCCCATGGGTGAGGTTTGCTCAGGGGCTGGGGGCCCAGTGAGGCTGGGGCAGAGCAGGTGGGTGTGGGTAAGGGCTGGGGGTCATGAGCACCGTGCCCTCCATGATGACACCTGGGGAAGGGAGAGAGCCCCCAGTTACTGGGCCCTTCTACGTCCCCATTAGGTGGGAGGCAGGATGATACTGTGGTTACATGTGAGCTGTGTCCCAGTCCCAGCCCGACTGCTGCCTCCCTGAGCCCTCTAGCTGACCTCGCAGGACCAGGACAGACCCCAGGGGGATGTGTGGGTCTCACTGGAGAACACAGGGGTGCTAGTCCTCCCATCCACGAGCAGGGCCCCACTCCAGCTCACCGGTCTTGGCTGACACGGACCAGTATTCAGCCTGCATCTCGTTGGCCAGGCGCACGGCCTCCGCTTCCACCTGCTCCATGACAGCCCCTGACTGGGAAAAGTGGCCCTGCTGACCCAAACTCCCAGGCTTCCTGTGGGGACGCACCTAGGGTGCACACCTGGCCAGAGGTGAGACCCAGCAGCCCTGAAGGAGGAGCAAGGGAACCCAGTGCCCCGCCTTTCAGCCCCAGCTTGCGTCTGCAAGTCCCCACTTAGGCCCCTTGGTGTCACCCTCTGTTCCTCCAGCCCAGTCTGAAGGGGATGCTGCCCCAGGCCCTGTTCTGTCCATTCTGCTCACCAGAAGGTCCTTCTTGGTCCCCACAAGAAACAGGAAGCAGGCGCCCGGCTCATTCTCCCTCAGTGCATCCTCCAGCCACTGCCTGGAACACAGGGGACAGGCTGATGGGGAGGGAACCTTGAGCCATGCTGGGCCTCAGGCAGGTGGGGACGCGGGGTCACTGTCAGGGAGCTGAAGGTCCCATCTCAGCCGTGACTCTGCCCCCACCCTTGGAGAGCCCTGTACTTTCATCAACTGGTGACCAGCCCGGCCTCCCTGATGGGATTGGAGATAAGGATGTGAAAACCCAGACAAAAGTGACAGCATTGGCCTGTGGGCAGCTGGCTCTGACCGTGGAGCCTGGTCACTCACACACCTGCCACCGGAAGGCCCAGCTGTGGCCCAGGTATGGGGAGCCGTCCAGGCAGCTTCCTGAGCCCCGGGACCACAGGGGCTGCAGGGCCCCAGACTTGCCTGGTGTGCGCCAGAGTCTGTACATCAGTGAGGTCAAAGGCCGTGATGATCACTGCACAGAGAAGGAAAAGCCAAGAGCCAGTCAGCAAAAGGCCAAGCAAACAGGAGTGACAAGGGAACTCCCACGAACTGCTGGATGGCCCCTCAGGTGCTCAGCCCTGGATCCCACGGTAGAGGCTGGGAGGGAGACCCTGGGGACCCAGCGCCTCCTCTCTGATCCACACCCAGCAGACCAGCCACAGGGGGATCCAGGGAGGCAAGATAAACTCCTGCTTCAAACCTCCCCTCTGCCACTTCCACTGAAAACCTCAGCCTCCCCATCTGTGAAATGCTAAGGACAGCAGCTACCTCGAGCTCTCAGGGTGGCTCTGAGGACAAATCCAGAGCATCCATTCCAAAGCTTCTGGCCTGGAGCTGATGCAGGGCAGACCTTTGACCAGTGGCAGCTCTGGTTGTGAGATCACTGAGTCTGGTTTTGGGTATCTCCAACTGCCCACTCCCATTCCACAGCAACCCCTCTCCTTCCTGGTCAGAGTAGGGAGCTTACGCTGCCACCATGGCCACCCGCTGCCTGGGAGGCCTGCCCAGTGCGTGGGGATAGTGGGTGAGGAGCCCCCCACATGCCCACCCCCACTCCTCCCCTCTGGCCTAGCCCCGTCCCCGGCTACTGAGTTGACACTGCTCTTCTTTCTGGGGTCTCCGCACAGACAATCCCCACTCTGATCATCTTTCTGAGTGGACTCTGGTGCTGAGACTCTCAGGGAGTACCCACTCCCACAGTGTCCCTAAAGCATGTGACTGCTGGGGCCAGCCTAGACCCAGCTGGGAGGCAGGGACAGGCCCCCACATTTCCTCAACAGTTCTCCGGGGACAGATCTGGCAGCCACGCGGAAGACCTGGACTTCATGCTGTGAGCCCAATGGGGGTCCCCTGCCATACAATGGTTGAGGCCCCACGGTGGCCATCACTCAGCATCATCACCCAGCTGCTCACCCTGGGCACCCCGGTAGTAGGCGGATGCGATGCACTTGAACTTCTCCTGCCCTGCTGTGTCCCAGCTGTGCGGAGGCCGAGAGAGAGAAAGGGAGACAGGGAGGTGGCAGATTCAGCGATCAATAGCAGTGGCCTGAGCCAGCAGGATTGTGAGGCCTGATGCATGGCCTTCAGAACGTGCCTGCCACCAGCCGGCCATCCCCACCCCAACTCCTTATGAGCCCTTCCTAGGGTGCCACGTCGGGAACCCCATCACTGGATGCCCTGTGCTTGTGGGGGAGGGAGGGACATGGCCTTAGCAGTTCTGCTGCCAGGATGAATGGAGTTTGTGGCTTTCTCCCTTCTGACTGTGCCATCAATCAGCCATCATGCTCCCTGATGTGGCTCACTCTGAAGATGTGGAAGTCCACCAGTAGAGGAGGCCCCGTGACTGGGACTGGGGCTCCAGGCTGGGCTGCCAGCTGGGGCCCTGCCACTTGCTCATGTGTGATGGGGTTTGGCTCCACCTTCCATCCTGCAAGGTAGGGAGATGCTCAACTCCCCGGGTAGGGATGGGGTCTCTAATATGGACAAAGTCTGCATCTCTGATCAGTTAGCTCTGACTCTCTGGAGGAGCTGAACCCTGGCTCCTTGGGAAAGAAGGCAACAATAAATTACTGATGTCTGCTAATGGGCACGTATAGGAAAGAGGAAAGGGAACGCATGAGATCTACTCGCCCTGGTTTAGAACCAGGTAGGAGGTTGAATCTGAAAATGCACCCCTTTTAAAAATTAACTCATCAAAAGCTAACTTTTCTCAGTAAACTGACAAGTAGACAAGCCATGAACAAGACACCAATGGTCTGAAACTTTTCCAAGTGATCTAGAATGATGAAAACTTTTTTTTGGGGGGGGTGGCTTCAATTCTTTCATTAATTCATCTATATTTTCTTTCATTTCTGAAGATGACTCTGGTGGGAGCTGGGAGGGTGGCCTAGAGGTGGGGCCACTAGGGTGGCTGGCAATGGCCTCGGTGTAGGACAAGGAGAGGCTGAGCCAGGAGAACCACCCTGCCTGGTCCTGGGCCTTCTAATCAGATATGGTCTTTGGGCACAATGGTGAGCTCACCACGGTTCCATCCAGGCTGCCTGGTCAGTGCCTATCTCTCTGTTTCCCTGGGTCCTCATCCCCCCGCACCCCCCCCTGTCCTGTAGCCCTGTGTCTTCACAGCCTCTTCTCCCTGGTCTGACCCTGGACTCTCCCTCGGGCACTTGCTCCACGATGGCACAGGGCTGGTCTCAGAGGAACGGGCCCTGCCTCGACAGATTAGGAACTGAGGTCCATGACCCAGGCCCAGCACAGGCAGCACATGAAGGACTGAGGAGGGAATCAGGGGATGGGATGAATGCCAGGGAGAGAGGAGGAAGAGGGGGCAGAAAGAGGCCTGGGGAATGCCAGCAGGGGCCACCATGCAGGATAGGGCAGGGCTGGAGACTGGGCAGGGGCCAGAAGAGAGGGAAGGCAGGTGTGGTCAGCTCTGGTGGTTAAAAAACATGAGGCTGGGAGAGGACTCTGGGATGTTCTGAGGGAAACTAGAGGGGAGGGGCTGAAGCCAGGGGGTACTGAGAGGCTGAGGCTTGGGGTCTGGCAGAGAAGAGACAGACAGACAGAGGCGGGGGAGCAGGGCGAGGGCAGTTGGGGGAGCAGCAGGCCGGAGGAAGGCCTGTGAACTGTGTGGCCTCCACCAGAGCCTAGTGGACTGATTTAGGCTCCGTTTTCCAGGTGATAACAGAGGTTCAGCGGCCATGCTACGTCACAGGCGGAGCATCAGGTGGAGCATCAGGGGAGGCAGGGGCAGTAGTCAGGACAGAGGGAGCGCATGGGGCCTGGGGAAGTGGACGTGTCCCCCGGAGTGCCCGCATCCCCCTGGGTGCCCGCTAAGGCCCTCCCTGGGGAGCTCTGTGAAGCTGACCCATGACCCTGCAGGAATGCACAAGGCCAGGGTGACTCACATCTGGAGGCTGAACGGAATCCCAGCGACCTCGAAGCGTTCAATCTCAAAGTCCACCCCAATGGTGGCCTTGTAGTCACGGTTGAAAACATTCTTGCAGAACCTGTGGGGGGCCAAGGATGTTGACAGAGGCCGTGTGCAGAGACTGCACCCCTGACAGTGAAGGTCTGGAGGTGACGGAAGCCCACTGTGGGGAGGAACAGGCAGTAATAGCTCCAGAGATGGACAGTGGGTGTAGGCGTGAGCCACCAGCGAGAACTATGTGGAAAGAGAGGCTGTGGCAGCTGGCTGCAGGGCAGTGAGAGACACAGTGCCCACGGGCAGGGCAGGCAGGGCGGGGGGGGGGAGCCCATGGGCAGGGAGGGCAGGGAGGGCAGGGGGGTGAGCCAGAGGCCCCTGGACAGTGTGACCAGTGCCAGGCTCTTGGGATGCACATGCTCCACCAGGCCTGCCCATTGCCCAATTCCTTACAGCAGCCACACAGACTCCAAAGCGACATGAAATCTGGGCCTCCCGGGGAGGCGTGGGGTGCCCCCTCACCTGTGGATGAGGCTGGTCTTGCCCACGTAGAGATCACCAACCACAACTACCTTGGAGAGCTTGAGCCTGTGAGGAATACAGCGTGTGGCTCTCAAGCGTGGTCACCAGAGCACATTCCTCCACTCCAGTCCCGGATATGGACAGGGACAGCCGCTTGTGAGACACCCTGGGATGTCTGTCCCCTTCGCTGGCCTCAGAAGGGAGAGCAGGAGGGCTTGTATTTGTTCTGGGGACTTTGCACCCCTGACCCACTGGGCCCCTGTCCCCACTGTGAGAGTCAGAAATGGTCCCTGAGAATTGGGAGTGCAGGACATGCAGAGGGAGGAGCCCAGGTGGGGCTGCGTCCGAGCTGGGGTCACAGGCAGGAAGCTGCAGCAAGCTAAGGGCATGGACATAACGCCAAAGGGCAGGGGACACAGGCATGGGGGCAGGGCCTGGGGTGCCTGCAGGGGCTCCCACCGGACCCCCTGCCCCGGACACCACCGTCCATCGCCCGCTCCTCTGGAGGAGTCTGCCAGGGCCTGCTTGGTGTGGACAGGACTCAAGTCTGCTCTCCTGGGCTGCAGCTCCGAAGTTTTCAGGCTCTCTGGGGAGGGGGGACCCTGCTGGCCAAGAGCAGTTCGTCCCTCCCTCTGCATGTCCTGCACTCCCAGTAGTAGCAATCCTGGACCTGTGAGCCATACTTTAAGAATTTCTGGGAGTTCCAGTCATGGCTCAGTAGTTAACGAAACTGACTAGGAACTATGAGGTTGTGGGTTCTACCCCTGGTCTCGCTCAGTGGGTTAAGGATCTGGCATTGCCATGAGCTGTGGTGTAGGTCGCAGATACGGCTTGGATCTGGTGTTGCTGTGGCTCTGGCGTAGGCCAGCAGCTACAGCTCCGATTAGGCCCCTAGCCTGGGAATCTCTATATGCCATGGGTGCAGCCCTAGAAAAGGCAAAAAGACCAAAAAAAAAAAAAAAAATTCTGGGGAGCTCCCTTGTGGCTCAGCAGGTTAGGGATCCAGCATTGTCACTGCAACAGCTCTGATAAGTCACTGTTGTGGCACGAGTTTGATTCCTGGCCCAGGAACTTTCATATGCCGTAGGTACAGCCCCCACAAAAAGTTTCTGCAGCTCATTTCCAAACCACCAACCTCCTCTACCTGCAACAGCAAGAGGGCAGCCTTGTGTCACCCTGATGTGCCTCACCTGGCCCGTCTGAGGGAGCAGCTGGGTCCACTCCGCTCTCAGGCAGCTGTAATTCTGCTTCTCAGAAATAAAGGCATTGCCCGGTGCTTCGGAGCTCCCTTGCACCCCAGCTTTCCCTGCACCCCAGCTCTGCCCAGGGGGATCAGGGAGCTGGTCCGTGAGAAGCACCTTGTGTGGAACCAGTGCTCTCGGGGCCACCATGTTCAGCCCATGACCATGGCCACCCCAGCCATTCTGGCCAGAGCCCCACTTCACTCTGCCACCTGGGCCTCCACTGCGGCCTCGTTGCACCATATGACCTATGAGCCCCTAGGGATGAAGGGAGAAAGTGGCCCCGCCCACTTGCTATGAAGGAGGGCAGTGGCAGGATCCCTGTGCAGCCTCGCCCTCCCGCCTGTGGGCACTAGCTCTGCCCAGGCTGAGGCAGGCACTGTGGGGACTGGGGCAAGGCCCCGGGGACTGACACTTGTGTAAAGGCCTGAACGGAACGAATGGATTCCAGACCTCAGGTGCCTGCCTCACGGAGGGGACAGCAGTTTTTACAGCAGAGGGCTACAGATAAAGACGGGAGGACATCCCCAGGGTCTTTGGTCTGGCACTGGGTAGCTCCTGCATAGCTGTATTCACACATGTGTGTGCACACATTCCCGCCCACCTCTGGCAGCACTCACCCGACTGTCCCCGTGTTCCCACGCTGGCAGGCAGCACTGACCTGCCCATGGAAGTGTTCCCGGAGCTGCAGGCAGGCGGCGGGCGTGTACCACTAGAAAGAGACCGACCGACAGACAGACAGCTGGGCACATCACCCTGTGAGACCTTGGCTCCCTTCCCCAGCAGGGCAGCAGGTGGTGACATACTTCCTAGTGTCCCCTCCCTCTTGAGCCTCGCTCACTCTCCATGTCCCTCTGTCCCACCCATCCTCTACCCTGTCAGTGCCTTATGGGATTCCAGGGTCTTGGAGCCCCAAGGAGGAGCAGCAGGGGCCAGGACAGACCAGGGAGCCCCAGGATCGAGCTGGGTCTCACCAGGGTCAGCTATGCCCTTGCTGTGAGCATGCTGCAGCCTCTGTCCCCTCTGGGCCTCCCCAGATGAGATGAGGGGGAACTGTAAGGCCCTTTTGCCCCAAGATCCTCCTATGCCCTCCATGCATCTCTGATGCCACTTTTTTAAATATGTATAAGAAATATGTATATCCATGCATGGAAAACATCCAGAAGGCACTTCTGTCTTCCACATTTTTTGGAAGGCAAAACCGGGTAGTGGTCTAAGAGCAGGGCCTTGGGGACAGGAGGATCTGTGTCCACCCTTTGCTACTGTGACCCTGGGCAGTCGCCTCATGTCTCCAAACTTCAATTTCCACATCTGCAAAACCTCAGAGACTTGGGGGCATGGTTTGTAAGGCCACCAGTGCAGGGCACCTGGCACATATGAACTGCTAAGCAAAGATGCCATGACACTTGCTGAGCTCATGTTTGTTCAATAATTAGAAAAAATGATAACAAATAAAGGTGACCATTGTGTTTTGCCATCAGATTGGCCAAAGCGAAGTGCGGAGTGAGGCCAGGACGTGGGAGGAGTCATGCTGGAGACAGGTGCTGTGCTCTGTAGTGGTCCCTGGGCCACTGCTCTGTCCTTCAGAGCTCCTGTGGCTGTGCCCGGCCCACCTGCTCTCTCAGAGCACTTCCCTGCTCTGTCCTTCATCCCATGAGACCTGGACTGTTTTGTGCCCATCACTCTTCCCTTCCTTTGGCTCTTTGACACCAGTCTCTGTCATCCCCAGTCACCACCGTCAAGCTTGCTCTGTAGGGGAAGCATTTGCCTGGGCCTCTGATGAGATGGAAAATTCTGGACTGTCCACGGGTCTGAGGCAGCCAGGCTGTGTGTGTGTGTGTGTGTGTGTGTGTGTGTGTGTGTGTGTAGACAGAACTCAGGGGGAAGGCAGGAGAGGGGGAAGGCATGGCTTGCGTGTGTATGTGTGTGTGTGTGTGTGTGTGTGTGTGTGTGTGTGTAGACAGAACTCAGGGGGAAGGCAGGAGAGGGGGAAGGCATGACTGCAGACCCCAAAGACCCAGAGCCTTCCTCCCTCTCCCCACCACAGCAGCAACCACTGATAAAGGGATCTCAATTATCCTTCCAGGGAGAGTTTCTGCACGTATAAGCACACACATACATTTCCATTCCCCTGTTCTTTTCACATGTGAGGCTCAACGCCTTACTTTGGCTCTCACTGCATGTCAGCACCAGAGAGGTGCTCAACCCTCCGCATGTCTGCATTGGGAAGCAGCATGTTGCTTTCTAAACAGCCCCCACTCTGAGGACATTATGTTGTGTCTGACCTCCTGCTTTACAAGCTGCTGTAGTGCCTGGCCCTGAACAGCTGGAGCAGAGGGTAGAGAGGAGCCTCTGTGGCCCTGGGAGATACTGTCCCACTGCCCCCTGTGAAGGGTGTACGGATTTGCAGGTCCTGCTGTGAGTAATAATGAATTTTAATACTGATGGAAGAGAGCTGTGAGTTTTCAGCAGGCACAGAAGGCAGAGTTGTAAGTGGTAAGAACCCTGGATTTGGTGTCAGAAAACTGGAGGGCTATTTAATAATACAGTAATTATAATGAGAAAACCAGCAACTGAAACTTGGGCAAGGGAACTCCCATTCACCATAAACCAGGCACACAACGTGAAAGGAATTATCCTCATGTTTCAGCGGCTCTGAGAGGTTGAGTGACTTGCCCGGCGTCACACAGCCTCAGGATTCATACCCAGGACTGTCTGACTGCAAAGTCTGCGCCCTTAACCTCCATGCCACACTGCCTCCTGGTGTCTTCTTTAACTTCCTGGGCTACCCTTGGGCAGGTCAGTGCCAAGTCTCCGCTTCTGAAGAAGTCTGCTGAGTGCCTGGGGTCTGCCAGCGAGGGACTGACCTCCCTAATTCACCTGCCTTGTTTCCGGTGGTGAATGAAATGGGGAGAGCTGGGTGTGGCATGGTGGCAGGACAGCAGTGCACACAGAAAGGGCTGGCCTCCCCTCTCTACCTTAGGGAAGCTGGTGATGACACGGTCCCGGCTCACAGGAGGTCCCAATGGTGGCAGAGAGGACCTCATCCTTCCAGGAAGTCCTGAGGACCCAAAAGGAGAAAGAGTTAGGAGATGCACACATCCCTGGGGACTCACCCAGAGTTTATGCCTAACATTGCAGTAGCTTTAATAACAGATCCAAGCCCTCTCTGGTCAAGAATATGGGCAACATGTTGCCAAGAGCTGTTGTGTAGGTCGCAGACTCAGCCCAGATCTGGTGTTGCTGTGGCTGTGGTGTAGTCTAGCAGCTGCAGCTCTGACTCCCTAGTCTGGGAACTTCCATATGTCTCCGGTGCAGCCTAAAAAAAAAAAAAAAAAAAAAGAAGGCCAAGGATCCTCTCTTCAGTCTGCAGGCAGTGTGGTTGGGGACAGGTGGGACCAGGCCTGCCACCCTGCCTGGAAGTGGAGGAGACCTGGGCCTCCTGCCAGGTGTCCAGCCAGAAGCCGCCCCTCCCTGAGTGAGGCGTGGCACAGACACCAGGCAGTTCAGGCGGCCTGAGCAGAGAAGTAGAGTGGGAAGGGTCCCCTGAGGGATGAAGGCTCTGGGTGGGCCGGGCCTCAGGGTT
This sequence comes from Phacochoerus africanus, assembly GCF_016906955.1. NCBI lineage: Eukaryota > Metazoa > Chordata > Mammalia > Artiodactyla > Suidae > Phacochoerus > Phacochoerus africanus. Next base: position 49,381,195 of record NC_062558.1, on the reverse strand, counting down.
CAGCCCACAGACCTTTCCCAGAACCACCCTACCGGGTACGGGGCCCCTCCTGCTTATTCCACAGTCCCAGGTCTCCTCCCGCCGCCCCCCTCCCCATTGGCCTTGACCGAGGCCTGTAGTCCTCCTCATCGGATTTGGCTCTCCCGTCACCAGGGCCGGCACTGGGGGCTCGGGGTAGGCGGTCTGGAAATGAGGAGCCCGGGACCCAGGCCACGTTCAGGTTACGCTGTGGGAGGTGGGCAGGGGATCGCGCAGTCCGGTGAGGGTGGGACCAAGGGGATTGGTGGACTCACCTACAGCGGCTGCGGAGGATCCTGGCTGGGCCTAGTCCTAAGGGCCCCCCGATCCCGCGCCTCCACCGCTGGCGATCACCATAGCAACGAGCACCACTCGGAACCTGTGGGCTTCTAACAAATCCCGGACGTCGGGGGCGGGGCTAATGGCGAAAAGTCCCGCAAGCCTTCTGGCCGAGATCACCATAGCAACCAGAGCCTCGCGGGAGACTCCGGGACCTGCGGGCGCGCTGGGATCACCATGGCAATAAGGCGGGGCCGAAGAAACAGGGGATTGGAGGCTGAGGGTGGAGCCTGGGCTCCAAGGGCGGGGACTGGACGGGGCTGACCTCGGAGAGAATTGTGCACCTGACCGCCCTGACTTCACCGTGGCTGGGGAGGGGTGGTGGCTCAAACATGTAGGGATTATGTGAAGTATTTATTTTCGTAACATATCAAATATGATTTTTTCTGGTTATCTAAATATTCCGTGTTTTTCTTTATATCTGGTATTGGAAGGATAGCCAAGATCCCTTGACTCCTTTCTGTCACATCCCATATCAGTGAATCCTGCAGATTCTACCCTGAAAATTTGTCCAGTATCTTCTCTTTCCCACTCATCTCAGCACCGTACAAACCATTATCATCTTCTCTCCCCTTAACTAGTCTCCTCACTTCCACCCTTGCTCCTTTTCTATTCTCAGTTCAGTAGCTCCCAGGGACCCCTTGTTAAAACACAGATCAGATGATGTCAATCCTCGGCTCCAAATCCTCCAATGCCTCCTCATCGCTCTCAGATTAATCAAGTCTTTCCAGTAGCCCAAGAAGTCCCATTTGATTTGCCCCATTTCTTCTCATTTCTCCTACTGCTTCCCCGCCCTCATCCCCCATCCCGCACATGTTCCACTCACCTCCTTGCTCTTCCTCCAACAGACCAGGAACCGCGGTGCTTGCACTGGCTGTCTCCTAGGCTTGGAATGCTCTGTCCTCAGATATCCACATTGCTCAGATGTCACCTCTAGATGAGGCATCCTAAAATTGCTACACCCTTCTAACCCCTTATTCTGCTCTATTTCTCCCAGGCACTTACTATTTTCTAACATATTACATAACTTGTTTATGTTGATTGTCTGTGTCCCTCCACCGAGCTCAATGAGAGCAGGGTTTCTTGTGTTTAGTCCATTGATTTATTGCATCAGCCAGACACTGCTGCAGTAAGCAAGCATGTAGTGAATGCTAAATGAGTGAATGGATGTTGCATTTTTAAAAAGAAGGTGGAGAATAGTGTTTGAAGTATGCTGCTATTACCTTAAAAATAAATGAATTGTATTTATTCATATAAATTTAGTTTTTTCTGTAAAGATTCTACTAGTTGCCACGGATGTAGAAAACCACTTGGCTGGGGACCAAGGAGGGAGGGAGAAATCCTTTCATACTTTCTGGATTTCCTCTATGTGTATGTATTACCTATTCAATAAACAACTGAAATTAAAATAAAAAATTTGGAACAAAAAGAATACATTGACATCCCCCATCTTGGCTCTCCAAGGTCAGCCCTGATGTATTTTGGTGTGCTTCATGCCCCCAGTCTTTCAAGGCATAATAAAGAGCTCTCGTAGGACCGCTGGCACTTGAATGGCCTGCAGGGACAGGGATGGACATGCCTACCATTTCCTGACCTTAATCTGCATAGTTCTGAACCTAATCATGCCTGAATATCATATGCCTAGGTTTTAGGGCTCATGCTACAAAATTAATTTCCATAATTAGTGGCTGTTTAAAGGCTCATCTGAGTCACTGAGCTTCTGTGAGCTAGTGTCTGTTTGCAGAGAGAGGCTTGTGGGGCTAGATGGCCTCCAGATGCATTTGTAAGACAGTAACAACAAAGATGAGACAGTAGCTTCGGAGTGGAGGACCGAGCATGGGACAGGGGAAGGGGATGTAGGCACTAATAATGTTAGGGTGAATTCACAAGCGCTCATTATGTTTATGTTTCATAAATTAACATAGATGCTGTGTACAATGTTATGTGTATGTTTTTAAAGATAAGAAAAAGGAGATTGAAGATAGTAAAACTGAAGGACAATTTTATTTTTTCCTATTAGGGCTGCATCTGTGGCATATGGAAGTTCCCGGGCTAGGTGTTGAACTGGAGCTGTAGCTGCCAGCCTACATATGCCACAGCTTGTGGCAATGCTGGATCCTTAACCCACTGAGCGAGGCCAGAGATCGAACCTGCATCCTCATGGATACTAGTTGGGTTCTTAACCTTCTGAGCCACAGTGGGAACTCCAAGACAAAAATTTTTTTTAAAAGACTGTAACCAAGTCTTGAGGGGACTGGGGGTTCCAGCTGTGAGAATACACTTGATTCAGCTCCGTGATTTCCCAGGCAAGGAAACGAAGGCTCTCACATTCCAAAGGATTTGCCTAGCAAATCAGAAGTAGAATTGGAACCTGGATTTCCTGATTCCCAGGCCAGTGCACTCCACATTACCTCTGTAAAAAAGCTAGGATGTTCCGGGTTAGAGAGACCCTTACTGACTTGGTCCTTTGAAGGATAGCAGCAGGGGCAGATTTCTGTGCCACACATGGGACGCACCCCACACAGATCAAAGTTAATGACCTTCATTTCAGACCTGAAGGCTGGTGTCTCTGTTAGTGAGTTGCACTGCTTAGGGCTCAGGCCTTCAGTGTGAACTTCCAACTGAGTTGCTCAACTTCCTCCTGTACCTCAGTTTACTCTGCTATAAAATGGACTATGTACTTCAAGAGTTTGCTCTGGTGCTCACAAGACATGGTGAAAGCGCTTAGATTATGAAGCTTGATTCAAATCCATTAACCATTCACTTCTACACTTACTGAAAGCCTCCTGGTAGATTCCTGGCACTGGAGGGGCAAGTAACCAAGACTGATATGACCTCCACCCTGAGGGAAGTCTGCTGGGGGAAACAGAGTATTAGAAGAGGAAAGTGTGTCAACGGGGCAGTTAAACTATGGGGTCACTCACTGCTTTGGAGTTGGGAAGATGGACTTCAGAGAGGAAGAAGACGCTAAGTGAGGACAGGAAGTGTTAGAGGTAGCCCAGCTGCAGGAAAGAGTGGGCCACTGGAGGAATTTAGAGAGAACCCAGCCACGCCCAGGGCCTCGAGTGCTGGGCCAGGGGTCTGGACTCTGTCCTGAGACCAGTGGGGAGCCCTGGGAGAGTGTTATGTAGGCAAGTGGCTGGGTCTGGCTTGCTTTCAACAACAACTTCTCAGGCCAGTAGTGCCGGGTGTCCACTGTAGAGCCTGACCTGTGTCGTTACCAGCCAGTCGGCCTGCCAAGGAAAGAGCCCGGGCCAGGGCCAAAAAGCCGCGAGATCAGGCCTGTGTGATTCCTGGGAAGCTACTGAACCTCTTTTAAGTTCTCGCCTGTACAATGGAGAATGCTAACACTTCAGAGGTTTACTCTGAGGGGTAAGGACATGCCACGTGTCCAGTACAGAGAAAGGCGCACAGAGTCACTGCCCTTACCTTCGGTACTATGGGCAAAGCCCAGCTGCCTTTGCTGCTCACAGTAACCCTGTAAAGAATCACCACTTCCCACTTTACAGCCGGTCCTGGCTCAGGGCTGTTTGCGCCTGCGCAGTGCAGAGTAAGCGGACCGCTGTGAGGCAGACGCCGCCTGGGGTCGCCTGGCAACGGGCCGGCACTACACCAAGGCACCGAGCAGAGCAGAGCACCGAGGCAGGTGAGGCAGGTGAGCACCGCAGCCCGCGGCCAATAGGGGCCCCCCAGACCCATGAAGTCCTGACAAATAGGGCCGCACCTTCCCACCCCAAGGCAGCCCGTGCCCCTTAGAAGAGGGCAGGCCCCTGTCTCTAGCACTCACGGTTCCCTGCCAGGGGAGCCCAGATCGTAAACGGCCACTTCCCTTCCAGCCTGCCCCCCTCTCGTCCTTCCCTAGTCAACTGGTGCCCGGAATCAGAGTCCGGGTCACCTCTTTTAGTGGAGTAACTTCCTACAGGCCTGAGGCTTGTCAATGCCACTGAAAGCAGTGACAGCCACCACCAGCATAATAACACAACCAACATTATCTGGAGCCCTAGTGTGCAAGGTTCATGGGTATCAGCTAACAGGTCAGCTCTAGGAGAGAGGTGCTATTATCATCTCCCTTTCGAGCTGCAGAAAGACGGAGGAAGTACCATGTGAAGGGCCATCCATTGGCTTAGGTCTGGTGCCTGTTCTTTTTTTTTGTCTTTTTGCTTTTTCTAGGGCTGCTCCTTTGGCATATGGAGGTTCCCAGGCTAGGGGTATAATCGGAGCTGCAGCAGCCAGCCTACACCAGAGCCACAGCAACATGTGATCCAAGCCACGTCTGCAACCTACACCACAGCTCATGGCAATGCCAGATCCTTAACCCAATAAGCAAGGCCAGGGATCGAACCTGCAACCTCATGGTTCCTAGTCAGATTCGTTAACCACTGTGCCACGACGGGAACTCCTGGTGCCTGTTCTTAACTACTAAGCCACAGTGCCTACAATTGCTCAAAGTGTGTGTATAATAAAAATAAATCACACTTTAACCTTAATTCCTTTTTTGTGGATGTGTGGAGGCAGCTGACTATGGGCCCCCATGGGGGAATGTGCTAGACCTGATTTGAACAACTCCTAGCCTCGTTTGTGACCTCCTCAGTTCCTTGTCCCTAAACCTCAATTTTCTCCTTCATAATATGTGGGTGGTAGAAGTCCCCTCCTCCTGGGCTTGCTAGTTGGATTTTAGTCTTACTGGCACAAGATAAGCACTAAATGTAGCTTCCTATCAGCATTTGCTTGTTTGGTTTCGTTTGTCTTTTCAGTGCCTTTGTCCCAAGGCTCATCCTATAAAGTCTAGGGAGAACTCTGCAGTTTGCATTTTGGGCTGCCACTTACCTTCACTGTGACCTTGAACAAATTCCTTCATTGCTCTCAGTCTCAGTTTGCTTATCTGAAAAATGGAAGTAAAAATATCCACCCAACTGCCCTTGCTGTTCTGAGGATCAAATGAGAAGTAGCTTTGTAAATCCCACTAGCAATAATGACAGCTTTTGGGTTCTTTTAGTCAGTGGTTTCCGCAGAGCTTCATTTCGAAAGCCACGGGGTCACCCGCACAGGCGTGGGAAGATGGCGGACGCCCGGATCTCCATGTACCTGCCCCCCGACATCAACCCCACCCAGGCTGCCATTGCCTATGGCTGCCGGGCGCTGCCCAAGCTGAACGAGGAGCTGCAGTCAGAGGACCTGGTGACAAGGCAGAAAGCTCTCATGGCTTTGTGTGACCTCATGCATGACCCCGAGCATGTCTACATGGCCATCCACATAGGTGAGTGGGTCATAGCCCAGGTGAGCAATTCGATATGGGGTAGGGGCAATCTGACCTGGCCCCTTCACACCTTCCCTCCCAGCTGGTTGCTTAATCCTGGCCCGGACACCACTGGTGGTCAGCCCCCTCTGCTGTGACTTGGCCAGGTGACCACAAATCCATCAAAGAGGTCGGTTTATCTGTCTCATCCAGAAGGCTGTCACAAAAGATAGGCACTCGCCCTAATGGAACCTCACATACATGGGGACCTATGTCCACTGTCTCCCACTCTAATCATCCAAGTAAGAGTAGAGTTGATTTCAGTGGTATAGCCACACCTTTCCCAGATCAGGGCCACCGTGAGTGAACTGCCGTTGCTCCTGCTAGCCTTATTGGAAAGGCTAGTTGGGGTTTTTTTTTGGCCACACCCACGGCATGTGGAAGTGGCCAGGCCAGGGATCAAACCCACACCATAGCAGCGACCCGAGCTGCTGCAGTGATACCAGATCCTCAACGGTCTGTGCTACAAGGAACTCCTTGAGGGCTAGTTTAATTCCAGAGGCGGCAGCGGTGGTCCTGGCATGGCTTCAGACATCAGGTGCAGCTGCGATAATAAAGGTTGCTATTTCATGAGCCCAACCCTGGCCAGCACCCTCGTAGCACCTGCCATGTCCATGTTAGCACTGGCCCTGGGAGGGAAGGAGCAGCCTTATTCCACAGATGAGAAAACGGAGGTTCAGTGAGAAGGATGAGGCTTGGGTCACCCCATGAATAAATTAAAGCAGGATTTTTATGTACTCATTCTGGCTTCTCCAAGTGTAACCCTTTCAAGGGTACATGGCTCAATGGTGACAAGGTTGGAATTTGACCTCTGGTCTCTCTAAATGCCAAGGGCATGTTTTGAACCCCAAGAAGGACTGAGAGGGGAGGCACCAGGACGAGGTGTGCAGGGAGATTCACGCGGGGGCTAGGTGACTGGGTGCCCCCGGGAGTGAGCCTTTCTAGCCCCTGCCGGTGATTCTGCAACACTCCGCCACCCACACGATGCACCCATGCTCTCAAACAGCGGAGACCTGGAACTCTTGTCCGCAACACTGGCTCACCTGGCAACTTCTAGGTCAGCTGATTTCTGAGCCTGGGGAACACTCAGATTTTTCTGCCTTGCAGGCTGCCTGGAGAACCTGAAAGCTTTGCTGAAGGATACCAATGACATGGTGCGGATCAAGACTACTGAGGTGCTCTACATCATGGCCACCCACAACGTGGGCAGGTGAGCAGCTGTCTCTGGACACTGATGTCACACTTTAGAGCCTTGCCCTTCCTCTGGGTGGCAAGTCCTTGAACGACCTTGAATGACCTGCTCAGTGGGCAGTGATTTAAATGAGTTAGTGCATGTGAGATGCTTAGCAGCGTGTTAGCTTGGTGGCCCTGGGCGCCGCTGTCACTGGGGGCTGCCTCCTCTCTCTCCCCACAGACGGTCCGCACACCCGCTTGCTCAGAGCCATTGGTCCCCTTGACCTCCCAGCTCCCCATCTCCTCTCTGGGTTCCAATGTCAGGTCCCTGGGAGGGGACTGGCTGGTCTGATTCCCCCTGCAGCCCTGGCCCAATGGGTCACTTTGAGTGGGGGGCATGGGGGGCGGTGGTGCCACAGCGAGCACCCCAAATCACAGGCTCGCCCCAAGGAGGGCAAATGGGTGTTGGGGACAGAGCAGTGGCCGGGGCACGAGTCTGGCTCCTGAGGGGCCCACCCTTTCCTGCTCTGACCTGGACTCTTGATCAAGTCTCTCTGTTCTCTGAGAGCTTTCTCTCATTCTTCATGCTCCTTTTCCCTCTTTCTGGACCTGAGTTGGATGTTAGGGTAATGCTAATGAGGGTGACAGAAGCCAGGAGGGGGGGATCACAGGCAAGCACAAGCCCAGTGAGGGTGACTATAGGTCTTTTTATCAGCATGGGAGGCCTGGGGGGTGGTTCCCGGCTGGGGCCACGTTAGCAGAGGGGACTCAGTGGAAAAACCATCACTGACAGAGGACCTGGTGTGACCGGCACACTGTCCTCCCCCATCCCTCATGGAAAATCCTGGAATTGGGGGTCCCACTGTGATCTTCTCCTCCCAGAACGATTCGGACCTCATGGCAGAGCATACCTGGGGATGTCCTGTGTGCAGGCTCCAGACCAGGCCTCTCACTGAATTCTCACTTGGTCCTGACCCGAGCCTCAAGATGCAGCCTTGAAGACCTCACCAGATATGACTGGGCCCAGCAGTTACTTGGTTAATGAAAAGAAAATGTTTACAGGGAGTTCCCTTCATGGCGCAGAGGAAACAAATCCAACTAGAATCCATGAGGATGCGGGTTGGATCCCTGGTCTTGCTCAGAGGGTTAAGGATCCAGCGTTGCTGTGAGCTTCGGTGTAGGTCATAGACATGGCGAGGATCTTGCTGATGCTGTGGCTGTGGCACAGGCCGGCAGCTGCAGCTCCGATTAGACCCCTAGCCTGGGAACCTCCATATGCTTCGAGTGCGGGCCTAAAAAGCAAAGCAAAGAAATGAAATGTTTACAAAGCCAGGAACCGAAGAAACTATATATTCTCTTCAAACAGTTCATCTTAACACCAAACCTGTAAACGATGAGGCAGATACCCATCCTGGGCTAGGGGCCCACTGGTGGCATTTCCCATCATCTTTTTTGCTTAAGCCACACCTGTAACGTCATGCAGCTTTGATTCTTTAAAGCAGAGCAAGAACTCAGATTAAGTAATCTGCATGCAAAAGCTTTCTAGAATCTTGACAATCATATCACTATTTTTTTTAGACGTTCTTGTGTGTGTGTGTGTGTGTGTGTGTGTGTGTGTGTGGTGTGTGTGTGTTTTGGGGACACACCTGCGGCATATGGAAGTTCCCAGGCTGGGGGTTGAATCAGAGCTCTAGCTACCAGCCTACACCACAGCCACGGCAACTTAGAATCTGAGCTGCGTCCGTGACCTACACCACAGCTCACGGCAATGCCAGATTCCTGACCCACTGAGTGAGGCTAGGGATCAAACCCACATCCTCATGGATACTAGTTGGGTTTGTTTCCGCTGAGCCATGATGGGAACTCCAAGATGCTCACTTTTGAGTCTTCCCAAAGCATTCAACTTTGTTTTCATAAGGAAATTTAAAAAGCAAAACCCAACAACTCTTCTCTCATCTCACTGACTTAGCTGACAATTAATGCACATCATAGTAACAGTCTGCATAACAGGACTACGTGGGCTTGGAGGCACACGACTGCCCTGGACCATCAGCGGGAGTGTGCCTGGCAGTTAGCACAGCGCAGCAGCTCAGGGAGGCTGGTCACAGGCTTCTGTTGCCCCACCCCCTGTTACAGACAGCAGGACTAGGGCTCAGAAGAGGGAAAGAAAGATCCGGGGGTACAAAGAGCCCAGAGTCCTCCACCCCCACAGCGGCCACACTGCTCTCACACTATGGGGAGCCACAGGGGTGTGGTCCACCTCAGCCAGCAAGGGCTCAGGCTCTGGGTGGAGGTGAGGGTGGGCAGTCGATTTTAGGATCTTTCTGGGTCCTCTCCAGGCATGGTCTTCATTGTGTCTGAATCTGACTTCTCCTCCCCAGAGTTGGCTTTCTAGAGCACGACGTCATCCGTGCCCTTTCCTTCCTGCTGAACGACTCCCAGTCGCTCTGCCGAGAGAACCTGCACCTGGCATTCAAGCACCTGGCCCAGCTGCCCACAGGTAGGCTCACCATGGGCGCTCAGGCTGCCCTTGGTCTCCTTTCCTGGTCAGGTACCTGCCATGCTGATCGCAGTCTGGAGCACATTTTTAAAGAAGTTATGCTTTTATCAGGATACAACACACACGTTACAAAGGCACACATCATACGTGACCACTTGATTACACTGTACTAAGTGAACGTGCCATGGAGCCACCACCCAGATCAAGGAATGTGTAGGAGTTCCCTTGTGGCGCAGAGGGTTAAGGATCTGGTGTTGTCACTGAAGCAGCTCAGGCCACTGCTGTGGTGTGGGCTTGAGTCCTGGCCCAGAACTTCCACATGCCTTGAGTGTGGCAAAAAAAAAAAAAAAAAGTGTACAGGTTGGGGGGAGGGTATTGCCAGCACCTGCTCCCACCAGCCACTACCCCTCACCCAAAGGTATACAGTTCAATTTGTCTTTAGTTTTTAAGACCATAGGTTAGTTCATGCCTCCTTAAATTTGACACAAGAGGAAACACAGTCTGTCATATTTTGTTTCTAGCTTCTTTGCCTCTGAGCCCCCCTGTGCTGTTTTTTTGCCAATTTGCACTGGAGTGTGGTAGGCACACTCGTTTTACTTGTCCTCTCCACGGCTGAGGGACACGTGAATTGTTGCTTGTATAAGGATGTCGAGAAAAACATGGCCATGAACGTTCTTACAAATGTCTTTTGATGGACATGTGTAGGTTTTTCCTTTGAGACATGCTGAGGAGAGGCGTCCTGGGCACAGGGTAACGTTATGTCCAGCTTTAGAACGTATGACGAATGGTTTCCTAAGATGGTTAGGCAGATTTACATGCCCACGGGTGGTGTATGAGAGACCCACCTGTTCTGCGTCCTCACCCACACTTGGGCTTTTCATTGCTTTGGTCCGCGGGGTGGCGTCTCATTTTGGTTTTCATTTGTATTTCCCCGGTGACTGCAGCCCTGTGAATGTCCTCTTAAGAGAAGTGCCACAGCCCATTTTCAAGGATTAAAGACCCTCCCATCCCCAGCGCAAGGTCGCCTTCAGTGGACTGTTCCTGCTGACTAGGTGTCGTGTCCAGGGTTACGGCCACCTGCTGACAGACTGCAGCTCCAGGGTTGAGATTGACAGCTCTCAGGCATGTCACACTGGCACCTGTCCTGTCACATAATGCAGTGAGCATTTTCATATGAGTGGCTCATTCCAAGAGGCATGATATCAGGCCTTAAAGGGTGGCCTGAAGGCAGACAAACAGGTGTCCCCGACTAGGAGTCTGACAGACGGGCGACCCTCTGCCCTCTGCTCATCCCCTGTGCCCCCGGACAGCTCTTTTTCCAGAGAGGCCAGGCTGGATGAGGCGGACACCCAGGTGGACACCCTACCCTGGGCCTTAGCCCACGTCACCTGGAGTGGGCCCTGCCCACATCTTCCTTAAATGTACCTGGGCCAGTTCTCCTGGGTGACCATGGCTGAGGGCCCTTGAAGGACCAGTTCAGGGGCTGAACCCCACGAATGTCTTTGCTCCTCACCACGCTGGAACATCCCTCCTTGGGGTGTGGAGAGAGGGGACTTGCTGTTTCTCACCCGGGGTTCTTAACATGACTGTGACCTGTGCAAGCATTCAGCAAAATAGATGGCAGTTACGAACATCAGGCACCACCACCTGAATCTTAACATTTAACTGTGTTTCATATGTGCTTGAGATGTTTGCTTAATAAAATACAGTCCCTGCCCCGCCCCTGGTGGCTCTCCCTTACCCAGCACCCTCTCTCCTGCCCTCCCTGGAGCCTCCAGTAACTGGTGATGACATCCCCACTGCAGATGTAATGAGATATAGATCTTGCCTCGCATGTTTTAAAAGCCCTCTGTAAGTGGGTCTTGCTGTATGTATCCCTCTGGTGCTTAAAAAAACCTAATGCTACGAGGAGTTCCCACCGTGGCGCAACAGAATCGGGGCGTCTTGGGAGTGCTGGGACAGCATATTTGATCCCCAGTGCAGCACAGCTGCACCTTAGGTTTTTAGCAACGGCTCAGATCTGATCCCTGGGCCGGGAACTCCATGTGCCGCAGGGCAGCCAAAAAAGAAAACACAAAACAAAGGACCTAATGCTATGATTTGGAGATGTACCTATGTGGTCTCCCAGGCTCTCCTCGGTGATTATGACCCCAGCCTGCCTGCCCATCCCTTGTTGGAGCGTATACTCACATTCAGGAACTTACCCTTGCCCAGAGACCAGCATGTGGAGCCCCCCGGGTGGCATCATGGAGCTGTGGAGGGGCAGGCCTTCAGCTGGGCTGGAGGTCACAGCTGCTACCCTCCCAGCCGGGCAGAGCTGCTGTGCACCCTCGCCGTAGCCTGGCCACTGCTGTGCCATTGGTCCCCTGAGACTGGGAGGAGGTGTCCTCTCTGCCCGGTGCCTCCTGGGAGCCTGAGCCCATTCTGTTGACCTGTTTCTCCATTTCCCACTATTTGACCGAATATTTCACTGTCTGAGATTCCAACCCCTCCTTGGACACATATGCTGCAAATACCATTTCCTGGGCTGTTTGAGTGGCTTTTTACTGTTTGTTTAGTCATTGGTCCAGCAGTTTTCATTTGAATAGAAGTGAGTTTCAACAATCTTTTCCTTTGTGGCTTTTGGGGGGGGGGGGCGTTTAAGAGAATTTGGTGCCATGAGCTCATGGGGATATTCTGCTGCATTTTCTTCAGAAAATGAAAGTTTTGCTTTTCATACTCGGCTCAGGAAGGTACCTGGGGTGGGTTTGTTTGTTTGGAAGCCTTCTTGTCCAGCCCATGCCAGACCAACACCGTCTTAATCACAAAGGCTCTATGGTCTTCCGGGTTCTGATGGACAGGCCTCCCCCCTCCTCCCTGCACATTCCCCTGGAATCCACAGGCACTGGGTGACGGGGAGGAGTGGGAGCTGCGGTTCTGACAAGCCTCATCAGGGCAATGGTGGGAAGCCTTGGCCCTTTATCACAGGATTTCCTGGGCTGCTCATCTGTGACATGTCCAGAGGGAGGCCTGGGACACCCTGGGGAGGGCTGTGTGGCAGTGGGTGGTTGGCTGGAGGGAGGGGGGGCACATGCAGCAGGGGAGGGCTGTTAGCTCTCCTGCTGCACCTCCCTCACTCCTCTGATGCACGTGTTAGGGTGTCTGCAGGGACAGAGGTCTCGCCTGGTCCCCAGGATGGCCAGCAGGGGGCGCCACAGGACCGCCAGCTGCTGGGCAGGGCTGCAGTGCCTCTCAGGCCTGGGCTGGGTGTCAGGCCAGGAGAAACTGGGATGGGGAAATGCCAGGCAGAGCTGCAGCCAGGCCCTGGGTGACTGGCCGCCAGGGACGCTGGAGGAACCTGTCTCCTTCCTGTTTCTGCTGACCCTGTGTGGACACAGCATCCTGGAGGAGAGGGCTCCAGGCTGACACAGAGGATTTGTAAATGGACTAGGAGGCCCCCGGAAGTGCCCCCTTACTCTGGGTCCTCTGACCGTGCCCCAGTCCGCCTGGCGCACACAGGGCTGGGTGCTGACAGCCGCTGGCCCAGCTTTAGAGTGGCACCATGCAGGGACCGCTGTCCCCAACATGCTGTGTGTGGCTGGGCCTGGGTGTTGGGTGGCGCTGTGGGGTGGAGGCAGGTGCCCTGCCCGCCCAGAGGAGAGAGCCAGGATGGATGGGACAGGGTGTGGCAGAGGGGTGCTCCTGGAGTCCGAGCTGGATGATTGTGTCCAGGGGAGCTCAACATGGGTGCAGTCCTGGTGGAGCTGCTGCAGAGAAGCCAGGCATCCACTGCCCTGCCCCAGCCTCCACCAGGCCCACACTGTGCCCTTTCCCTCTGTACCACCTGGCTGGTGGCCCAGAGGGGCCCCTGCTCCCCCTGCGCGATGCCACAGGGTGAAGGGTTGTGCGTCCTCAGCTTCAAAGCTACTAGCAGTAGCCCCCCTCCCAGACTTAGCAAAGCCCCCGTCTGCACAGGCGATCCCCTCCCCGAAGGGCTGCCCTCCACCAACTCCAACCCCCTCTCCCTTTGCCGTCCAGCTCATTTCCCCCAGCTCACAGCTAACTCGCATAGTCCGTGGACCTCTCCTGGTCATCAGGCAGCAGAGGGAGGTGGGTCAGACGGTGCAAACACTCCTTTCCTCGCGCTAGCCTTGTGTACCAGAGGGAGGGGACTTCCAAGGCCCAGGGAGCTGGGCCCTGAGGGATCAGGCGGACTGTCAGGTCAGCAGAGAGATCAGCTGGTCAGAGGAAGAACAGGGTGGAGGGGCATCCCGGGAGGCCCCCTCTCCTCCTTGAACACATCAGGGCAAGGACAGGGTCCTTCTATTTCCCTCTCATGTATATTCTGAAGTTCCAGATGCTCAGGGAGAGGTTACTGCTCTTTTCAGTTGGCATTTAAGTGCAAAATAAGTCTTGGGGTTTTAAGTCACAGGCTCTTTCTTCTTATCAAAAGCCCCTTTGGGTTTTTGTTATTTGGAAAGGCCTGAAGGGGATGGCCTCAAGGGCTGGGGGAGCGAGAGCCAAGCCTGTGTGTCTGAGTGCTTCCTACCTGCACAGGTGTGCCTGTCTGCATTCCTCCCTCAGAGCTCTGTGTCTGGTCCTGGGTTTGAGTAGGTGATGTGGGAGTGGCTCTGTGCCCCCACCCCCGTGGTCTCCTTCCTGGCCATCCGGGTGCAGAGCTGGGTGAGGACCCAGGTCCCAGGAGGCACTGGTCCCCTGTGTTACTCCTGGGGAGGATGGTGCCACTGTTCCCTGACCTTGGGCATCTTTTCTCATCTTTTTTTTTTTTAAATTTATTTTAATTAATTTATTTATTTATTTTTGTCTTTTTGCCATTTCTAGGGCCGCTCCCGCGGCATATGGAGGTTCCCAGGCTAGGGGTCCAATTGGAGCTGTAGCCTCCGGCCTATGCCAGAGCCACAGCAACGCGGGATCCGAGCTGCGTCTGCAACCTACGCCACAGCTCACGGCAACGCTGGTTCGTTAACCCACTGAGCAAGGCCAGGGACCGAACCCACAACCTCATGGTTCCTAGTCGGATTCGTTAACCACTGCGCCACGACGGGAAATCCTTTTCTCATCTTTAAAATGGGTCACCACTGACACCCTGCTGCAGCGGTGAGGGTGAAATAAGATAATTGGTAAGGAGCCTCATGCAGTATGAACAAACTTCCCTGACTGCTACTTGGTGTCCCCTACCCCCGCTCTCTTGGAGATGCCTCTAACCACACAAGCAAGTCAGCCAGTGGTGACTTACTGGTAGGGGGAGTCGGCACCTCTGGGCTCTCCTGGCACCCCCTCAGCTCTGTGGGGATGACTCTGACCCTGGCGGAGGCATCTGTAGGGTGTGAGGAGTTCAGGTGATGGTGCAGCCTGGGTCAGTGCCACCTACCCCCACACACCTGAGCCCCTCGGGCGCACGGGCCTTGCAGATCTCGCCTCTTTTGCAGCTTCTTTTCTCTCTTGGGGTTGTTTTATTCTTGACGTTCACTTCCAAATGGTTTTTCCTAAATGTGTGGAGGTGGGAGACAGAAAGGAACCTGAGTGTGGAAGGTGCCCCCACTGTCCCCACCGCCCCATCAGATGGCACAGAGCACTCAACCAGGCTTGGCTCATTCAGGGTATTTTATTTTCTTAAAGTAGACAATCTCAGACTTTCGGACAATCGCCAGATCCTCTGTCCCTCTCAACATCTTTTTAAAGTCCTTGGCTGTGACTCCGCACTGACCTCAGGCTCACCGTACCAAACGCAGGCAGAAAGGAGATCTGGCCAGGGCTCTGGTGGTGCCTTTGTATTTACATATGGTTCGGCCAAGGTCCTGGGCAGGAAGGGCCTCCCTCAGGCTACGAGGCAGCCGAGCCTTCACAGGAGTCTCAGCTGCTCTTGGCGGGCAGGCCGGCAGGCCGTCTCTCACCTCCCTTTCCTCCACTTGCAGAAAAGCCCCCGATAATTCACTCTTTAAATACCAAGACGTTGAGCTACTGTCCATCCGCTCCTGGGTGAAGGGCCTTCTTTAAATACGTCACGTTTGTTTTCCAAAATAAAAACGAAGCGGAAACCTCACCAGTAACAAGAGGACGCTGCACGAGCTTATATACAACACTGCCCCCAAGGCTGCCACCGGGCGCAGGGGGACAGACGCGTCCAGGTTAACAACTTTTACACTCAGCAAGCCAGACACAAAAAGGACCACCTGAAAAAAAAAAAATGTTTTGAAAATCTGCCTTTAAAAAAGAATACTCAACTGCATTTGAAATTTTCTGTATTTCTGCGAAACACCACGAGATTTGGCCAAAAAAAAGGACGTGAGAAGAGAAAAACCAGATTTCGGTTTATAAAACGTCCGACTCATAGAAGAAAAGCTGGCACCCAGCTGGCCTGGTCTGAGACAAGTCGTGCCACTCGTGTCACCGTGTGGGGTTTGGCTGCATATTCCGAAGCGGTTTAAAAAGAGCTGTGAGTGGCTGCAGGGCTGGTCAATGCCGTGGCCGGCTGGCCTCCCCATCCCAGCGTGCACGGGGGCTGAGCGGCCCCTGCTCTGGTTCTCCACCCGGGGAGCCGGCTGCCCCTCCCCATGGTCCCTCGTGAACCCCCATGCAGAGCAGGGCCACCTCAGGAAGGCAAGGGGACAGGGCAGGAGGGCTTGGAGTGGACTTGGTGACGGCTCCTCAAGTCTTCAGGGGGCCTCAGAGTGTGTGTTTGTGTGTGTGCATGTGTCTACCTACCTACAATCTACCCATGTATACTCATGTTTGCGGAAACGTGGGGGCCGAGGAGGCGGGGCGGGGGGGACCCTCTCCAGGCCCCTTTTTCTGCCCCTGGGCTGGGCTGGTCTCCCGAGTGCGGGTGGGGGTGTGACACCCCGGTTTCGCCACAGCTGAGGGCCGGCTCCTCAGCAGAGGCCGATGTACTTGAGGTTGTTCTGGATGATGACGTCGGTCACGGCGTCGAACACGAACTGGATGTTACTGGTGTCGGTGGCGCAGGTGAAGTGGGAGTAAATCTCCTTGGTCTCCTTGTTTCGGTTCAGGTCCTCGAACTGCCGCTGGATGTAGACGGCAGCCTCCTCATAGGTGTTCTGGCCGCCGTACTCAGGGAAGCACACGGTGAGCGGGATGCGCCGGATCTTCTGCGCCAGCAGGTCCTTCTTGTTGAGGAAGAGGATGAGTGAGGTGCTGACAAACCAGTTGTTGTTGCAGATGGAGTCAAAGAGGCGCAGGCTCTCAGCCATCCGGCTCTGCAGGGGTGGGGTGGGGGGTGAGCAAGGCGGGTCAGGCCCTGCGGGGCGGGGGAGGCCCGAGAGCACCCTCCCCCCTGAGCCCCCTGCCCCCTCCACTTCCCTTTGAGCATCCTAAATGTGCTGTGGAGCCTGGGGGTTTAATTTTAAGGAAACTGGGGCCTGCGTCTGACCCCCACACACATCTGACCATCCTATTTCTAAAGGGACTCCTGCTTCTGGTGAAAGCTGTCCCATGTTTTAAGAAAAAGTGAACAAGCTGAGCATCCCAAGTGTGGGACCAGTTAGATCTAAGGGATTGGACTGGGGGCTTTCCTGACTGGATCGCTGGGGATGGTAACAGCAGGGACACTGGCTGGGGCTGATGGGGTAGACATGGGATAGTGGCCTGCTCGATCCTCACACCCTCCTGCCCTCATTGTGCAGGTGAATAAACCAAGGCTTGGAGGGACAAGAAATATACTCCAGGTCCCATGGCCTGGAACTCCAGGTAGACAGGCAGTGCTGCTGGCCCCAGTGTGGGGAGAGCTGAAGCCCTGCTCTCCCCAGAGCCCCTGCCTTTTCTGAGGTTCACATCTGACAGCGTCAGTGCTGAGAAGGGAACAAATGTCCAGAGGCACCTGTTGAATCCCATCCCCACCCCACCAGCAGAGAAACTGCCCTGGGGTCCTGCGTTCCACCTGGGAGGTCACGTTTCCCAAACCTGTCTCGTGCCTTCTTTGGAATGAGCTCCAGAATAACACAAGCTCTGAACAGTGGGTAGTCTCAGATCACAGGTCTGGGGCAGGGGGCTTTCTGCTGAGAGAAACAGAATGCGGGGAGGAGCCTGTTCCAAATGCCATCAGTGGTGGCCCAGGAATGCTGCCCTCTACTGGGGAGTAATTAGCTCCGGGGATTCCTGGAAGCCACCTGATAAGGGCTAGCAGCTGTCACATCTCACGGGAATGGTGTCATAATCGAAGGGTGTGCTTCTGGCCCCAAATTTCACATCTGATAAATATGTGGCCATTAGCACATATTCATTAATCCACTGGGCACTTGCTGGGCAGGCTCTCAGGCCACCGGCAGGGCCTAGCTCTCGGGCAGGTGATGGAGCCCCAGAGACGGGAGGTCTGGGGCTGTGGGAACAGAGGCCAGTGGCTGGGCTGGGCCCTGGTTGTGGAGAGGGGAGCAAGGGTGGGTAGACAAACATGGAGTGGGGCTAAGCAAAGGGTCCTGGGGTGGGCATCTGGGCAGGCACTGGGCCTGGCTATCAGAGCCCTGCTGGGTCACTGGGGGTGAGAGCTGGGTGGCTTCTGCTATAATGGTGCACACAGGGCTCTGCTGGTTGGTCCCCCAGGGTGTGTGTGTGTATGGAAAAGCTCAGCTGCCCTGACCTGCTTGGAGAAGGCCTCATGGCCCATCGTACCCCAGGCTGATTTCAGACACCAGGGGCCGGCTCCTCTGCACTACGGGCACCCCTCCCTTCACCAGGCAGTGGAGGGCAGATGAGGCCAGCAGGACAGGCAGTGCTGTGTGGCCTGGTCAGGACAGACAGGTGTCCCTTGTGTCTGTTCCTTGCCCGTGGCTCCTCTTCCTTTGCAGGCAGTCAGGGCTCAGGTTTCCTGACCCCCCTCCCTGTTCCTTAGGACAAACCCTAGGGAACTACATGGGCCATCACTTAGGCAGGCAGGGTTCAGGGAGCCCATGGGAGGCACTGACAAACACAGGACCTTGAGAGCTCTCTCTCAATACCCACTGGTGTGTGGGCACAGGGGGTGCTGCACCCTGGGGACCCACTGGAGAGGAGAGGAGCCAGCCTAGGAGGCACTAGGTGGGTGGGGGGAGCCCGTGCCACCACTGCTGTGTGTGCTCTTGCAGGCTAGCACTGCCAGGTGGGCCAAGTAGCATCCTGACACCCAAGTCACAAATCACTGAGAGGAGTGTGCTATTCTGGGCTATAACTGCAAACCTTGTGCAACATACACGAGTGTGAGTATGGGGATAGGGGGAAGATGCTGGGCAGCCCCTCTCCCTGTTCTGCTCCTTCCTGGCCTCAGCCATCTGGTGCACCCTGGTGCCAGGATGAGGCGGGTATATGGCCTGGGGGCCAACTGTGACCGCATTCTCCCTGACCCCTCCCTGGCATCTAGTTCTCCTGCCTCTGCCCACCTGGCACACAGAGTCAGACACCACCCTTGTGGGCCCTGGGGTGAATGAAGCTGGGGCAGTATTGCAGCCATCGGACTCTGCTTGTGGCCAGCACATCTTGTCCTGCCACAACTTCCATCAGCCCACACAAACATCCTCTCCCTGCAAGGGGGAGGCTGCCCACCTCACACGGGGCCTGGGGGAGGGCCCACGTCTACACCAACTGCAGTGCTTTTCTGGCAGGATGTCCTCCTACCCCCAGCTCAGGAGCACTTCTCCCGGGAGGAAACGCCTCACCTGTGCCCACTGTGATGCCAACCCAGAGCCCTGTCCCGACGCCCCAACCCCCCGCAACAGATCTCTCCCTCAGGGCTGCTCACAGCGACACACTCTTGTACGTGGACTCCCGCCAGTGGTGCAGTGGTGGGGAGGAGGCAGGGACCAGTGACTTGTAATAGCGCACGTCAGACCCTGGGAGGCAGCTGGATGGGTGTGGTCCCCAGGGTGGTATAAAAGTCATTTCTCAGCCACTTGCAAAGAGAAAGCTCCTGCTTGGACAGGTCCAAATACTTTCAACACCACCAAATGGGTGGACTTTCTCCTGGGGGCGCTGGAGCTGGTGACCTATCCCTCAGGGCTTCTAACTTGCAGGCCAGAGACAGAGGCCTCCACACTGTGTGCAACTGCCTCACCACAGCACCCGTGGTGGCCTGGACCAGACTAGCTCTTGGAACATCCCGAGGAGGCGGGGGACTTGGGGAACAGGGGCAGGAAGGGGAGCCTTGGCCCCTCAGTCCTGATCCTCCATGGAGGCTCTCCTGGAGCCCCTGTTAAGGGCACGGCCTTGGGGCCTAGGGTTCACTCTCACCAGCTGGCCTCACCATGCCTCGGACAGTCACGTCTCTCTCAGCCCCGGAGTCCTGGTCTCTAAAACAGGCAGTCATGGTCCTTGGCACCAGGACAGCTGTGGGAGCAGCGCAGGTACTGGGGCGAGAGGAACCAGGTCTTCAGGGCCTTGTCCTGCAACTGATACCCCAGTGAGACCCTGCGCTCTGCTCACTGCCCATGCCTTGGACCTCTTGTCCAAGACCTGCCTTCCTCCACCCACCCCCCCCGCCCCGTGAAGGACCTTTGTGGGGTGCAACACAGAGGTGGGGGGCTGGACCCTGGGGACCCAGCTCAGCCGCATCCCAGGCTCCCAGCCAGCAGCACCTCCCTGCTGGCTGCCAGCTCGGCCTACTTCCTTTCCTCTGGGGTCTCCGTAACTGCTCAGCCTGCAGACTTAATGCTTGGCCCCTCCCGCTTACCGCTGCAGGGGCACAGGATGGCCATAAGTGCCAGGCGAGCATCCAATTCCCTGATCTCACAGGGCAGGAGGGCTGTCTTTGGTTTCCTTGTGTGCCATCTGGGGGGTGGGGGAGGGAATGGCTGGTTTCCAGAGTTGGACCCGACCGTGGACACCCAAGTTCAGCCCTGCCCTTTACAGACAAGGAGCAGGGCCTTCTAACAGGCAGAGGGGGTCATCCAAACACTGCCTGCCCGACCCCTCCCAGTGTCTCTGTCCCCCGGTGGCTCAAGAGCACACAGGCCTGAGGGAGGGGGTCCCTCTCAGTGAATTCTGTGGTTTCTGGGGAGGGGGTGGCAGGGGATCAGGGTAAGGGAGCTGGGTACCGCCCCCTAGGCTGCCAGCTGCCTGAGGCCCATCTCAGCCTCCAGCCTTCCCTCCTCCTTGGTGATGGCCTCCTGTGTGGCATGTTTGCAGTTTGACAAGCCCTAGCCACCGCATGGGGCTGATGGATGGGAAATGGAGCTCAGGCCTCAGAGCCCCAGGTGCCAGGTGCCCAGAGGGCAGCTTCCTTCCCATCCTCTCCCACAGGTGTTGTTAGGTCACAGGTCCTGGTGAGCAGACTCCCTGGGGACCAAGCCCAGGTGGGAGGGAGACATGCACCCTCTCTTCCTTCCCACATCTCTTGGCTGAGCTCTGTGGACAAAATCTATCCTTGAGGGGGAGCCTGCCAGCCCTGAACGACTGGGGACCTCACCCCACCCGTGCTACTCTGGGCAAGATGCTTGTTTCTTGGTGCCTTGGCCCCAATACCAGCCTTACAAGGGGTGTGGCTTTTACTGGAAAAAACGCATGAGGCTGATTTTTCATGAGTCCAGGGCCCCTGGCTGCAGGGTGGGTGGAGCCACAAGTACACTGCAGCATCTGTCCAGGTGCACCTGGCTGGATACAGGCCCTTGCCAACCTCGTGCCTTGCTGTCATCATGCAGGATGCACCCACCTGCTTGTGGGGACCCCAGCACCTCCTCCCATTCCGAGAGCCCCTCCAGTTGCCTTGGTTTCCATTACAGCTCTCCTAGACAGACCTCCCAGGACACTTTTCAGTGCACCCGTGTCTCTTGTGGATACACCAGAAGAGGTGGTAACAGCACGGTGCAGTATATGGCAGGGAATGCCCTGTCTCCCTGACCACTTTCCCCACCAGGCCTCACTCCAGAGAGCCCCACGCAGGGCTCGCTGTGGGCATAGCACAGGGTAAGGCCAGTTGGCCCACCCAGGGGTCCCCAGAGTCTCCAGCCTGAGTCCTCATAAAGTGCAGGTGATGTCTGAGCCCCTATACTGGGTACCAGTGACCACAGCAGCCATCACGTTGTCCCTTGGAGGTAAAAGGGGAGGCTTCCTGGAGTGGGGGGAGGCCAGAGGCCTGGAGCCAAAAGAGGCAGGCCAGTGGGCAGAGAGGATGCAGTGAGGTTAAGGACTTGGCATCAGTTGGCTACTTGAGGGTGGAATGGGGGAGGGAGGGTGGGGACTGGGACTCAGTTTCCTCATCTTTAAGCTGAGTTCTCAGTTCTGTTTCAGTCTGGGAAACCCAGGTCTGCCTGTTGTAGAGCCTGGAGTGTTTGTTCTTGGGAACTGTGAATTCAGCTCTTCATGCTGGAAGCAGAGCTAGGGGGTTGGGCTATGGGCATGAATGCCCTCCATTCTCCACGATGGTGCCAGCCCCAGGGCTGCCCATCCCGCAGCCCAGCCACCAGGCCTGGCCCGGGCAACAGTGCCAGGCTCTGAGGGCACAGAGGGCAGGACTGGGCAGCAAAGCTGCCTGGTAGCACCCCGGCTGGATGGGCTGAGGGGGAGGGTCCAGTTGGGGTTGGACATCAAACTGGCACCTTCACAGCCAAGCCTTCGGCCCCTCTGGAGTGGTGCAGCTTGCACGGCACAGGGGTGCTGCTGATTCAGTGAGTGGCATATCCCAGGGGCAGTTTGGGGTCCATCCTCAGTGTGGCACTGCCCACCCTCCCCCCTCCACTGCCTGGAGTCCTGTGCTCCTGGCCAGGGGGGTGGGAGGGGCCCCCAAGACCTCCCTGCCATGAGAAGTCTGGGCTGACATACCCAAACTTCTTCAGTGGGGAGGGGGGGGGGACCTGCATCAGATGCACCTGCAGAGGTGGAAAGGTGTGAAGACAGGCTTGTGCCTCCAGAATAAGACCATTCCAAGGCTGGCCCTAGTCACTCAGGGAAACAGCTTATTCTTTGTCTCCAAAGACATGGGGACCAGTCTTCGGAGTGAAGGCGGGGTGTATGCCTTTTCCTTCATGCAAAGCTGCATATAAGTCTAGTGAGGACTGGGGGTATTTGGGGGGCTCTGGGAGTGGCTGCAGAAAGCAGGCGAGGGCTGTACTTGGGGGGCCTCTGGCCCCAGGCTCTGTGGGGAGGCTCCTGGGCAAGGCCCAACGTGCTGGCTTCCAGGTGGCTTGAAGTCCTATGCTCCCCGCCCATCCACGGGGGTCCTCGTCCTTCTGGAGCTCACTTCCCTTTTGGGTTCCAGCTTGTCCTGGGTTGGGGCGGGGCTCAGAGGTAAAAGGCCCTGGTCTGTGTCTGCCCTCAGGCAGAGGGGTGTGGGCAGGAGGGCTCCCTGGGAAGAGGGAGGAGGTGGCAAGAAGCAGAGCCAGAGCTGCAGACTGGGTTGGAGGCTGCCCGCAGGGGAGGTTGGAAGGGAGGATTCGCCGGGGGGCAGGGTGGGGGCGGACCTAGGGAGGCAGTGAGGAGGGCAGGTGTTGTTGAGAGCAGGGGACAGTGTGGAGTCTGGGGGTTGGAGGATGCTGAGGCCAGCAGAGCCTTATATGCTGCTGTCACAAAGATGCTGTCCAGTCAATGTGAGGATGCTGAGCTTTCCTTCCAAAGGCGTTACTGCCGCAGTGGGGAACTGTGGCTCAGAACTGTCCAATGTGGGCCTTCCTGGTTGTTGGCCCTTCACTTCCTCTGAGAAGCCTCTCTCAACAGCCCCCTCCCATCTCCGGGCTCCACCACACCCAACACAGACATTGCGGCAGCAACTGGGTTTGGCTCCCAGCACCTGAGACCTCCTTGGGTCTCACTCTGCTGCTGGATTGTCTCATGCTGGCCTCCTGGCCTGGCCAGGCCTGGAGACTTGCGGCCATAGCCCCTGATCAGTGGCCGGCTGGCTGTGCCGCAGGGCAGTCTCTCTCTTGGGCCTGAGCGGGGAGGCCATGGTACACTTGTGGGTCCTCAAGAAGCTCCTGATGCCCCGCGTATGGAGGCAACAGTAGGAGACAGAGATGGGCAGACAAACAGCAGGCAGCCAGGCAGTAAGGCTCTGCCTTCCTGGCAGAGGCCCAGTGCTGAGCTGGTGCAGATGACTCAGACCTCTGCTCACACCCGCAGGGATGGGGATGGGGTGCTCAGTCCTCCCCAGGCAGCCCCAGCTCCCTGCTGTCACCAAAATCTGTGTTTCTCCACCCTTACCCCCCGATACTGGGTCCCTTGTTGGGAGTGTTTGCAGGTGGGCAGGGCCTGTGTGCTCAGCTCACCCAGGCCTGGATGGAGTCGTTACAGCGTCGTACATACAAGAGACAGATGTGGTCGTGGTCTGGGGATGTGCGGGCCAGAAGGCCTCAGAGTTGCCCTCTGCTTGCCGGGCTCAGAAGCATGCAGCCCCTTGGGCAGTTCCCAACACCAAGAGTGTGACAGCAGCTACCACCCAGGGCAGCCGCTCCCCTCCCTCCACTGAGCTTAGGTTAGTACTCAGACGCTCAGCATGCTGTTTCCATGGCAACTGGGAGGAAGCCTCCACCCTCAGCCTCACATAGCAACACGGATGGTAGGAGACGCTTCATCCTTGAGCTGGGCTAGGCAGCCCTCCACAGAGGGCTTTGGGACTTGCTCTTCCTTGGTATGGATGCTTCCATGATGCCCAGATGTCCAGCTCTCTGCCCATCTCAGAGGAGTGGCTGTGAGGGCCGGCCTCTGCCCCAGGAGCTTCCGACTGCCAGAGCCCCTCGGTGCTCGCTATCCCCATCCCACTCCTGGCATCAGAACATGGGGAGGCACTTGGGGACAGAACTGGATGACCCAGTCACTTCCAGACCAACTGGTTAGTGCCCTCCACTTCTTCAGACCTAAGTGCTGGCTGTACTGGACTGGAGAACTGTATCAATGAGGCTAATGGGACCACACAGTGGTTTGGGGTGCGGGGTGTGTGCCACAGCCAACAACGACCCCGGGGGAACCGGCAGTGTGCTGCCCAGGGTCAGTGCATCCGCTCCCCGAGCTTGTGCCCTGGAGCCCACAGAGCTGCACTGCCCTGTTCCTGTGTGAGCCATGGGATGACCAGCCTTGCTATACAGGGACAGTGGCTCACACTCCACACCCCTCCTACCACTTCCCCTCCACCAGGCCCAGCCTCAGGGCTCCTTGGCACCCCTCCTGCTTCCAGCCCCTCATGTCCCCAGCCCTCCCAGCACCAGCCCTGAACTCCCACTTTGACCCTTGGTCAGATGCATACCCAGCCCAGCCCCACCTGTCTCCCACATGACTGCCTTCCTCCCTGGCTCACTTCAGCTTTAGGGCCCCCTGGGTGATGTAAGTGCGACATGTCAAAAGGGGCAGAAATAGCCCTAGAAGGGGCCCTGAGGCAGCTCCACCCCAGGCCCTGTCTGCTCCACCGCCAGGCCCACATGGTTGCCTCAGCTGGCCTTGGACTTTACCTCACCCAGGAGTTTCAGATCCTGCCGCCAGGAGAGGCAGTTATTCTGGGCTGTCATAAAGTGAGTCACAATAGAGACGTGGTCGACAGACAGGAACAGGAGGCTGGAAGCCCTGTGTCCCCACCACTGAGTACTGGCATCTGAGATCCAAGCCTGGCCCCCTGCCCCTCCCAGCACTTTCCCTGGACTCCACACAGCCACTCTCAGATACGCAGGGAGGAGAAAGGGGCAGTCCTGGCAGAAGAGAACTTTATCCCTGGGGTGGGACGAACCTACGCCAGTGACCCAGTAGCATACCAGCCCACAGAGGGAAGGTGGCATGGAGAGAGGGTGCAGTCTGGTTCCTTCTCCCAGAAGGGGCAGCACTGTGGGCCTGGGCACAACGCCCCACAGAGGCTAGGGGCTAGGCGTGACATGCAGGGGACACACAATGGGCCACGGTATCCGCCCTGTTGATGCACCTCCAGACACACATGGAGGCCCCTGCTTCTGCTCCATGACTGCCCTGCACATGGCCCTCCAGCAGCTCCTGTCTCACTGGGTGGCCCTGCACCTTCTGCCTGGCCCTGACTCATCCCTGCCCAGGGCCTTCGCAGGGTTGTCCTTCTCCTGCTTCCGGGAGAGGGAATGGCTCCTGAGGTGGTCGCCGAGCCTCCCTGAAGTACCCCAGTCACCACAGCAACCCCTGGTAACATGCTGCGGCTCTGGGCACCATGGCCCTGTTCTCACCACCAGTCATAACATAGTGCCCAGTGGGGCAGGTGGCCTGCTGGTCTCCGCGTCACGGCAGGCAGGGCCAAATGCGAGGGCTGTAGGTGGATGCGAGGGTGAAGCAGCCGTATGTGGGGGCTGTGTTGAGGACACGGGGTGCACCTGCCCTGGGCTGACTCACTGGAAGTCTGACCTGGCCGGTGCAGAAGGCCCCAGCCGGACCCTGACACATGGCTCTCAGCACAGTGGGCTGGGCCTCCTGCCTTGCAGCCCAGTGTAGCCCAGCCCTTCTAACCTCATCTCTGTTGTTCAGCAGAACAATGTGGCAAAACAAGGAAAAGAGGATTTATAAGCAGGTGCTTTTCTGGCTTTAAATGATCAGGATCAACCCTGATCCTATTGGTGCATGAAGCCTCGGGGTTTATTTGCCTACTTCAAACCTGGGGTTGGAGCACTGTCCCCAGGACCCCAGTCCACTGTGTGTTTCCACTGGCACCTAGGCTCCTGCCCCCCAACCCAGCCTCTGTGCCACCTGCAGACAGCAGTCCCATGGCCTGAGTGGAGATTATGGAGCAGCACAGAGAGATTAGCAACGCAGGCAGCACACCTCGCACCCTCATAGTACCAGGTGTTCACGGGCCTGCAGCTTGCCCCCAGGATGGGGAGGGGGTTCGGCCAAGGGCTGCAGCCTCTGCCCTCCCTCATCACTTCCTCTCTAGGTGGAGGGTGCTGCTCGCTGCAGGTGGATAAGGGCTGCCCATCTCAGTGTGCCCAGCCCTGCAGGCCTTGGGCCCGTGACAGATGGGGCTCCTCTGGGGTGGGGCTGTGTTCTCACGGGTCCAGACGTCAAGACTGTCCCCTGCCCCCCTATCCGGTGACAATTGTGATGCTCATAGTAACAGTACTGGCCAGGCCTGCCACTTCAAACATCAAGGGCTGTTTAAACAAGATAACAGTCTGCTTCACTCAGCCCATAATGGCCTGAAACCTATCCTGAAGCTGCCAGAAACAGTGGAAGCTCATGTGATTCAGCCTAAAGCCACCTGGCTTGATGCTTCCGCCTCATTCATGCCCACCCTCCCCAGGAGGCTTGTGCTGGTTCCTGGTTTCCCCAGGAGTACAGCTCAGAGGAAGCTGGGGGACCCAGAGTGGCAGTAAGTGTGGCAGCCTCCCAGCAGCCCCAGGCCCCTGGCAGGGGACAACCAGGCTCCTCCCAGGGGCCGAGGGTCCAGGTGGCAGAGGGTCCGGCTGTGGCTGGTGGGGCCCAGCCTCCTGCCTCTGCCCTGCCCTTCCACCTGGACGCTGGCCCCTGGAGAGAAGCGACCGTGGCCTGGGTCCCATCTCCCTTTAACTGACCCTGTGGACGACAACAACACACAGCCACCCTGAGTTCACACTGGCCTTCTGGGTGCCCTGATTCTTCGGGAGCTGGGCAAGGGACCAAGTGGCCATATAATGACCCTGGGGCCACACAGGCAGGTCAGTGCCTCACCCCAGGACCCCAGCATGAGGTGGAGGCAGCCATGCACCCAGAACTCTCAGGTTCTGGGTGGGAGATTTGCCCACGTGACTGGGCTGTCCCCCAGGAGTCAGTGTAGCTGGCCCCCCTTCCCCCAAACACACGTATCACTCTTTTGCTCTCTGCTCCCACTAAACCTCAGTATCAACGACCGACAGGAACTTAAGAGTCAGAAAGGATCATTCCCAATCCCACAAGTATCTGCCAGAGCCCCAGGCAAATGCCTGGGGAGCAGTGGGCACCTCTTAACTTCAGCAGGTGACTCCTGGATTCCTAGGGAGACACAGCTCCTGCATCTGCTCCCTAGTCCCCATCTCATGCCCAGGCAGAGAGGGAGGGTGGTGGCCTAGGATAAGGTCCAGGCTCTGGGTCTGGGTTCTGCCTGCTCTCACCCGGCCCCCTCCACCCCCCATCTGCCCTGCAGGGAGAACACTTCTCTCAAAACCCCAGTCCTTTTCTACTGCACTGAAAGGAGAACTGCTTCTTATTTGTTTTTGTGTTAAATCTTGCCCCCTTGATCCAAGTCACTGGATCCCCCCCACCCCCACTGTCAGTCACTGACAGGAAATTAGCAAACAGCAGGATGCAGGTGCATGCAGACTGGAAGCTGCCTGGCCCAGCTTGCAGAGCATCATGGCCACTGTGGGAGGCAATGGCAGTGCAAACAGCCCCTTCTGGGACCAGATGGAGGACCCCTTGAGCCCTAATGCCCTTGCCTGACACTGTTCAGCAAGGTGGTGATTCTGGTGCAAAGGCTGGAGAGCCATGGGCAGCCGGTGGCTGGCTTCTGCAGGGACATGAGAAGCTGGTGTGGGGGCATTTCATCCTTAGGAAGTATTTGACTCATTACTTCCCTAACCCTGGCTTCTTCTTCAGGAGGGGCTGGGGCTGGGCCAGGGCCTTCTTCCAGGGTCTCAGTTCTGTTGAGAAACTGATTAACATGGTTTAAGGAATTCCACAGGACCCGGGGACCACCGCAGGGCCTTGAGCCCGGGAGTGCTGCTCCTGGTCTGTCACTGCACAGGTCTGTCCCTGCAGTGGGAGCTGGTACTTTACCTGGCCTGGGGATGCTGTCACTGTGATTGACATACCTCCCACCCTGTTAGTGCTTAGTGGCTGACAGCGTTCTTGTGGCGCTCACTCTGGCCAGCAGTGTCCAGGCCCCTCAGCCCCCTTTCAGGTGAGGCAGGGAGGGAAGGAAGCCGGGCAGGACCCTGATTCTGGTTCCCAAGCCCTCATCTTGATGAGGGAGACACGATGTTCAGCTCAGGTGTCACTGCCTCCTGGGTGGGTCCCCAAAACCTCACCCCCCCAGCTGTGACCACCCACACCACCCCCCAGGACTGTGCCAGCCCATCCTCCAGACTGGCAGTGTGGCAGAACCCCACGCTGAGCCATGGGGTCGCAGTAGCTGTGCCACGGGACAGAACACTGGGCAGGAGCAGGGACAAAGTTAGTACCAGAAGCCAGGCTGGAGTCACACATTGTTCCATCCATGTCCTCCATACCTCTTGGTGACAGGTCTCCAGTCCCCCTGGCCTCCTTGCTGCCCAGAAGAGACCTCCCACCCTTACCAGACCCTGTGCTGGACCCTGTACCACTGTGGGCGGGGAGGCGGTGTTGCTGGGATGCCCCAGGAGGCACAGGTACTAAGCCAGGCCCAGTGGTACCACAGCATCTTTGCTCTGAGACCCCAGTGCAAGGTCCCTTGGTCAGGTGAGTCACAAAAGGCCAGTGTGCTAGGTCTGGACATCAGAGGAAGGCATGGTGGCAGGTCTGCCCAGCACCTCCCCATCCCAATTCAGTGTGGTCTCTGGCCTTGGTGCCGCCACACCCTCAGAGGCACTTACAGCCTGGCTCTTGGAGGCCTAAGCAGGACCGGGGTGGGCAGGATGGCACCGACAGAACCCCGGGGAACCAGGCTCAGCTCAGCCATGCATGGCTCTATCTTGCCACGGTGGGCTAGCCTCGGCCTTGGGGCTTCGTGCAGGCTCAGCCCACTTGTTGGTCCAGGGGGTGTCTGTGGCTGTCTCTCCTGAGAGGAGAACAAAACGGCAGGAGGGCACTGTGTTCTCTGCAAGCCTGTGGGGTTCCCACAGCCTTCCCAGCCACCCGGACCAGGCAGGGTACCAGGTGTCCTCCTCCATCAGAGTCCAGACCCTGCAAGTGCCAAGCGCAGGTACAGGTAATGGCAAATGTCACCAGAACCATGTCCTGTCCTTGAGCCGCGGGTCTGTCGTCCTGCTTTACAGACAAGGAAGCCTAGACTGGATCCACTCATCCAGCTGAGCCACACAGGGCTGGCAGCCACATGTGGCCAGGTGATGCTCCCTTTCATTCCCCAGGTCCTGTCCTTGGGCGGATGGGTTTGAAAAGAGGAGCCAGAGGGGATGGGCCTGGTAGCCGGCAGGTGGTGAACCAAGGGCCCAGGTAGGAAGCAGCCCAAGAACCACAGGTTGCCCTAGTTGGCTATTCCAGACAGTTCTCTTTCCCCAGCAGCTGGTAACTGGCTGCAGACTGGTTTCCTGGAGCCTGAGACACGGGCCCAGAGACTGTGGCTTCTGGGGACTGTGGGGCTGGGCCACACGGCCTTGAGGCTGGGTGCCTCCTCAGTCAGGATGCTGTTGGCCTTCCCAGGGTCACTGAAGTCCAGAAGAGGTGCATAGGGGTGTGGCCAGAGGCTGCCTCAGCAGAAACCTCGGGACGCGACGCCCAGGGCTTCTGGGTTACTGTGGTTTATTCATGAAATTAGAGAAAGTATGTGAGCCGAGGAGACGCCAAGCAGGGGGTGAGGAAGACAGTCAGGCTTGCAGGCCAGCCTGAGCTTGCTCTCTGGATCTGAGGACATGAGTTGGGGCAGGGGCAGGGGGCACATGCAGGGGACAGGGCACCTCCTGCTCCAGCCTGGGCACCACCCTCAGGGGACCAGGTTCCCTCGCCCCAGCTGACTGTATTCAGAGCTACCAAACTCCAGACTGTCAGAGCCAGTGGGGCCTCCTCCTACCCCCTGAGACCCGACAGCACAGCAGCCTTTCTCGGTGTTGTTCAGGGCCAGTCCTGGACTCCCTGGGGGTGGAGGGGTGGAGGGGTGGAGGGGTGGAGGGGTGGGGGGTGGGGGAGTCACCTCACCCCATGCCTATGCTGGCCACCAAGGGTCCCAAAGTCAGCCCAGCCCCCAGTGCTCTCAGCCTCTTCCCTAAAGTCTGTTCTACATCAGCAGAAAAGTTGTTTTTCAGTTCTCAGATTATAGAAATCCCTTGAAACAATAATAATCTGCATCTTAAAACCCACAGCAGTTCTGATGTGTGCCTAAGGAACAGGGCTAATGCGCTCAGGAAATTAATTACCCCACTGGCCTGGGTGCTGGGTGGGATGGAGGCTGGGAGCCTCCTCTGCGCTGAAGCCCCTGGGAAGTGCGGAATGCAAATGTCCCTCTGCCACTGGAGGGGCAGTGAGGAGAGCAGATAACGTGGCAGAGGGGCCTGCACAGATGCGTGGGGTGCAGAGGCCTCGTGAGCCCCAGCAGCACCATCCACCCCTGACCATGCTGGTGACTGGATTTGGCACTGGGGACCTCACCAGGTGGCCCTGTTCTCCATGGACTCCCATGGCCCCTGTGGCCCAGGCTGGATTACCAACCCACCTTCACCCTAGTCCTCCAGGCCCTGCTCCTGATGTTTGCTCCTCTCCCTTGCAAGGTGGTCTCAGGGCAGAGGTCTCCTGGTTTTCTAAAAGCAGACAGCTCTGCTCAAGGGGCCAATAAATGGGGGCCTTGGGGGAGCCACTCTGGGCCTCAAGGGGCTGCTGGACAAGGCCTCCATGTGACCTCAGGGGAGGAAAGGCATGGTCGCCAGGGCTGATCCTTAGGTGGGGGACAAGGAAGGCCTGGCTGGAGCAGATTCTTATGTTGGTCTTTAATGGGCTGACAGAGAGAAGGCAGAGCCACCCAGCTCCCAGGTTGCTTCTCTGCACAGAGGAGTCTTCATAAATCTGCCTGGGCAGAGCATGGAGCCAATCTGGCAAATTACCATTCTCAAACGGGACAAATGTGAACAGGGTTCCAGGGCCAGAGCAGACGCCCTGAGGAGTCACAGAAAAGGCTGGAAAGCAAATGCTGTCCAGGTCTTAAAAGGGTTGTAGCTGGTGAATGTGGTAATTCATGCTGAGTGAGCTTGATGGGCAGGCCCTTCCAGCAGGGGTTTGGGGGTCACTGGCATAGGAGGCAGGTGAACATTTCACATCCGGCTGGAATGGGGCTGAGCGCATGTTGGCCGCTTTCTGTGGTGTAATTGCTTTTACCTGGCTGATTTTAAGCTACCAACATGATGTCAAACAACTCAAACTTCCTAAAAGCTGAAAAATTGGCTCTTGTGAGCTGGTACTAACAGCTGCGGCCCTCCAGGGGATGGCGTGCAACATGGGAGGCTTTGCCACCACTAAGCCTGGTCTCCTGCTCTGCAGGTGTGGGCCCAGCCCTGCCAGCTCAGTTTGGCAGCACTGGCCTTATCCCTCCCCCAGGGCTTGTTCACCATGAACAAGAGGCTGATCCCAACCTGCTTATAAGGGAGGCCCTGCCCCAGTCTCAGAGGTCTGGGGAGCACATGGACACCCAGGCAGCCTCTGTCAAGGCAAGGTCTGTGTGTGGGACAGCCAGGCTGCACCTTGGGGGTGGGGAGTGGCTCTTAGTAACACAGCAGGAGGCAGCCACCCTGGAGGTGCAAGGCCCCAAGGATGAGGAGCCAGGGGAAGAAAAGGCCCTATTAGTATCCCAAAGTGTGGAGTGTGGTTGCAGGGAGGCCACACTGAGCAGTAAGGGGGGCCTGACCAGGGCCTGTCCTGTCTGGTGGAGTTCTACTCGGGGCATGAGCTGAGCATGAAGGGGAGACATGAAGCAGGAGCCCTTGGCAGCGTGGATGCCAGAGAGAGAGAACGGAGGAGGCTGCCACTGAGAGTGGCCTTGAGCTGTGGCTTCCCTGGGAATGGGGGAGGGAGGGAGCAGCCCGAGGAGCTGAAATGTCAGGTGGTGTGTGCCAACCAAGGGCTGCACATAGCCCCACTCTCCCTCCTCCTCCACGCTCTCTCTTCCCCCAGGGCCCACTGAGGTGAGGACCAGACAGCCTTAGTCCCCTTAGGGCTGAGACAAGGGGAGGCAACTGAGGGGGATCTTGATGGTGCAAGAACCCAGGAAGCCTTCATGGAAGGGCTTCACAAGGGCTGGCAGAAGCTGGGCCACCTCACAGCTGGCCACACGTCTCTAAAGCCTGGGAGGGGTAATAGGCCATAGAGATAACACGCCGGGCCAAGCTTCCAGGGAGACGCCAGCTGGAGAGCATGTGGCCAGCTGAGCCCTGTGCCTGCTATACCTGGTGTGGGATGTGCCACCATGGCCCAGCAGGAGCCTGGCCCTCTGGGTGCCCAACCTCAGGGAACCCAGGCTCCTCTGCCAGCCAGGACCAGCCTTCTGGCTCTGGTGCAGGAGGCCTCTGGAATCCCAGGTTTGCAGAGGTCACACTGTATGTGGCCCTGGCACATCACAAGACCAGAAGGGAGTGGCTCAGGGAGACCAGCACCTGGTTGCGGGAGGCTGGTGGCCTACAAGCAGGTCAACGACATGCCTCTGGCTCCGTCTCAAGTCCCCATGGCACGGTTCCTGGAACTATGTCCTCGACCAGGTCAGGAGCAGGAGGCAGAGCGGGGACGTGTTCTGCTTGGGCTCCTTGTGCTCCAGTGTGGTGGGGGCAGTGCCGATGATGGCTACTCAAGTCTCCCGAGCCCAGCTCACTGCCCCCATCCTAGCTCCCAGCCCCGGGATAACATGGCGGGTGACCTCTGGGCCTGTTTCCTCACGTGCAAAAGTGGCTTAAGGACATGAAAGGGTATGTCAGGTCCCTTCCTAATCTAAGCTGGGTTATCATCCACATGTGGAGTCTCTCACTTGTAACTGTGTCTTTTGAACAAATGCCACCTGCTTTGTCACCAGCAGGTGACGACCTGTCTTGTTGCCGTCCCAAGCAGCACCATTCTATGACACAATGCCATTCTTAAAGCACCGAAACATGCTCCCTTTTAGGCTGAGTAACAAAGCACAGTGGCAGGGAGGTGGGTACACACTACTTGTAGGACAGCCTGGAGCAGCCCGCTCCTCAGGGTACGCTGCATATTCCTGTTAGGAACCTGCTGGGGCTCCCCAGGAAGGGCTGAGTGTCCCTGCAGCTGCACACCCAGAAGCCAAGGCCCCAAACGCCGGCTCTTTCCAACCCTGTCCACTTCCCACCCAGTTTGCTGTATCTGCTGAATGCTACTGTGTGCCAGGCCCCGTAGCCCTCTGGAGGTGGGGAGGGGCTCCCCAGGACCAGGAGGGCCGCTGGCCAGAAACTGACTCCCAAAGGGCATATCCTCGTGTCCCACCTGCCCCTGAGAGACCCTCCTTGACACAGTCCACTTAGCCGACCAGCTGCTGTTGGATAAGCAGTGGGAACGGCAGGCCTTGCACAGTGAGCCCTGCAAGCAAGCAGAGGGGGCACATCCCTGGGAGCTCCGCCTGCCAGGTCCTGAAGGAAGAGCATGAGCCCCAAGCAGCATGAGGGTTTCTAGTCATGATACTCAGCCATGCTCCGTGAGCACTTCACCCCCAGCTCCTTGTGCCCCAAGAAACTTGCTCACCTTGGCATCTGGCCCCAGTCTGGCCTTGTACCCAGAGCAGGCGCACAGCAGGTACACAGCAGGCACACAACAGATATATGGCAGGTACACAGCAGATGCACAACAGGTATACAGCAGCTACATAGCAGGCACATAGCAGGGACATAACAGGCCCACAGCAGGTACACAGCAGGCACACAGCAGGCCTGCTGACTGCTCCACCAGGAAACAGCAGTGAGTGAGCTGCTGTGGGTGTTGCCATGAGAATGCTGAGGTGTCAACCTCACAGCCAGCCTTGTTTGCTTGCCCCTCTGTAGGACCTCCCCATCATCACCACGCAGAGGCCACAGGTCTGTCAGCAGGTCCACAGGCCCAAGGCTCAGCGCAGATTCCCAGCAGGGTGCACAGAAGGAGGTCCAGCTGAATGAGGAGTCCATATGGGCCCTCGGGTATGGCCTGGCAGAGCTATCTGTGCCTACAAGGGCCACAGCTGAGCTCCCTGTCTCTTTACCCCTGGAAGAGGCCAATCACCAGGAGAAGGTGGTAGTGCGGGACAGGGAGGCCTGGCTTCACCCCCGGCAGCAGGTGTGACTTGGGGAGGGCCCATAGTTGTGTGGGCTCGGCCTGTGACCTGTCTGCCCCCCTGTGACAGGGACACCAGGCACAGCTGCTGAAACACAGGATCCATCAGGTGATACATGCCTGGGCTGTGCTCTGGCCTCCTGTGCTGTCTGGGGCAGCCCAGGTGGGGATGATCAAGGCCCACCCAACTTTAGAGCCCCTGGCACCTACATACAGGACTGCACAGGGTGAGGGAGGCAGGCCGAGGACCCAGAATCATCGCCAGGACTGGGGATGGTTCCTGGTGTTTGCCTGCTGCCACAGTCCACAGACCCTCCGAATCTGCCCCCGCCCAGGTGCTGCCCTGCATGTACTGCAACCCTCTGTGCTCAGAGGCCCAGCCTTCCTGATATCACCCTTGGCAATGTGTTGACGCAGGAGCCAGCGGGAGAGTGGGAGTGGGGCGGGGGCTTGGCCAGCCCTCCATCATAGGGAAGACGAGCCTTTGGGCTCCCAGTGGGGAGAGGAGCTCTAAGGAGCCATGTCTGGAGCCTGGCATCAGGCCCTGGGCTGCTCTGGTTTCTCTTGGTGGCCTGGCCTCAGCCAGGGCCCTTCAAAAGAAGGCAGGGCGGCAGCCCTGTCCCAGGCCCTTGGAGGAACTCGCCCGGGCCAGGCAGGAGGCACAGGTATGGAAAGGCGGGCTCTCCTTGGGGGGCTGGCCCGCCATGGCCGTGGCTGCAGAACTCACGGCAGCACAGTCTCTGCTGAACACTTTGTTTTCCACCCAAGATACCACTGGTAGAGCATGAAAGGTCAGAACCACTTGGAATCCAGTCAATTTCCAGTCTCACTTGAGTTTAT
This sequence comes from Phacochoerus africanus, assembly GCF_016906955.1. Lineage (NCBI taxonomy): Eukaryota > Metazoa > Chordata > Mammalia > Artiodactyla > Suidae > Phacochoerus > Phacochoerus africanus. Next base: position 49,346,219 of record NC_062558.1, on the reverse strand, counting down.
CCTTAAGAATCTCCTTTCTAGTGAACAACCACCTTCCCAGGCCTGCAGGGACCAGGCGGTAGGCAGGTGGCGGAGGGGGGAGGTGCAGGCCTGGCTACTGGCCTCTCCCTTTAGGAAACTCGGTGATGGCTTCAGAGCCTGGCCACCTCTAGGAGGCTTATGCAGGCCTCACAGAGAAACACACAGGGCCAGAGCTGGGGGAAGGCCAGGGATACAAGGCCCTGTGGGGGCCACCTGTCCACCCCACCCAGTCAGCCACTTAGCTCAGCTGGGTGGCCACTTGCTCAAATACAACGGAGACCCACCTATAATGCACAACAGTGATGGCGGGGTGTTGGTCCTGGGCTGGGGCCAGGGGTGGCCTCAAGGAGCTGACACCAGAGATGAGAGCTGGAGGACGTGGCAGGTGGGCAAGGGATGAGGGGCAGGGGACAGGTGGTTACGTGCTGAAGGCTGGAGAGCATGGGGCTCGTGGGAGATGAGCCCGCAAGGCCAGAGCAGAGATGAGAGAGGCAGCGGGAAGGGGGAGGCCGGACAGAGCTGGGGAGGCCTAAGGCAGAAGTTCTGGCCTTGGGCCCATCTTTGAAGACATTTGGGCCACCACTTGGTTGACAGGTTCAGAGCAGTGATGTAGCCAAATCCCTCCATGGAACACAGGACACACTCAGGCCCTGGTGTCCTCCTGCCTCCTGGCACACTGTGGTGCAGGCCTGGCAGGCAGGGCGTGCCGACAGACAGTTTGGGAGCCGGCCAGGTGCCGAGGGAATCCATCAAACCTGTCCTGGGGATGACAGACCAGACAACCCGGAGACCCGGACCCCTGGACAGCCTCAGAGCACAGGCCATCGCCAGCCTCTGGACACAGCAGAACTGCAAGGACCACAGAGCCAACCGCCTGAGCTGCCTGTGTGGCCGCAGACCAGCTTGGGCACCCTCTTTTGCCTCATTCCTCACCGGTCAGCCCCAAGCCCTCTGCTCATGGCGATGCCTCATCAAGAAGCCTGGCTCACTCCTCCGTAACCGAGAACCACTGCAGTGAGGACAGGTGGATGAGGGGTGAAGCCTTGAGGGGACACAGGGCTGAAAGCAAGGCAGGCGGCCCACAGGGAGACATAAACCTTCCCTGCCTGGGGACACAGAGTCTTTGGCAAGGCCCCACCCTGGGGACACTGGCACCACCTCGGCACAGCTCAGGGGAGACCCCCAGACACAAGGAGGGGTGGCGAGGAGAGAGACCTGCTTCCTTTCTCCACGGACTCCTGCAGCTACTTCCTCTCCACCAGGCTAGGCCTCTGTGTAAACCTGATGAGAGCTTCAGATCTCCTCCTCTAGCCAGAAAACCACTCATGCACCTAGGGACTTCCTGGGGCTGCATACCCAATGAGGACCCCCAGCTGCACCCAAAGAATAAAGCCACCACCTGCCTAAAGAGACCAGGCAAGGGAGCAAGCCCCTTCCTTGTCATTGACCCATCCTCTGGACCCCAGAGGCTAGTGCCCCATTTCCCAGCATGAAAGGTCCCCTCAGGGGAATCATCACCCCTCCCCTAGGTTCTGGCCAGCTCACCACCTCTCAAGCCCTGGCACCCAGCCCAACACGACTTACAGCTCCTTGCAGATGCCCTGTTTGCTCCCATGCCCCAGACCCCAAGGATCAAAGACTTCTTAAGGGCTGATTCCTGGTCTCTGCCTGGTTATCCTGTCTAGCATAGACTCTCTGCTGTGGGGCAGCTCCAGCCATGCACATCCCTGCCCTGTTCAGTGGCCTTCACCATGACCACCACTCCTGGGCACCCTGGGAAGCTGCAGCACCTTGTGTCTGGGCCTCAGCTGGCCTGTGGTGCAGTGCCCACTCTCTCCTTGCCAGGGGCATGGCTCCCATCAGCTCTCTTCAAGCCCCCACTGGCTCAGTACTGGGCTCAGGGTGCCCCTCGGCACCTCCTCCATCGCATCAACCCCTGGGGTCTCCCTGCCATGTGACTCTGAGTGCCCAGCCCACAAGGTGGTTCTCAGCCTGGGCAGAAGGCCTGAAAGAACTCCTACCCACATCCCACCTTTGGGGATTCAACCTCAGAACCGGTTCTTAACCCCGTGGCCAACAGACTCTCAGGACCTGGATCTGGTTGTGGGGCCGATGCCAAGGTTCCCTGGACACAGGGCAGTGCCCAACTGGTAGGAGCTACTGCATTTCCTGAACTGCTACACAGACCAACAACTGGACACCTGGTCTGGGCTGCATCCTCCATGGTCCTGCAGAGCAACCAACCGCCTTCTTCCCTCAGGAGTTACTCCCCATGCACCTGGCTGAACCTGACTTCACCTGCAGCGAAGTCCCTTGTGGTGCCAGCTTCCCCTCTTCCCCAGCCAGCCCTCCCCACCCTGAGGTGGCCAACAAGTTCCAGCGTCCAAAAGCATCACACTGGGGTGTGCAGCTGGCTCACGGCACCGGGGTGCTGGTTGCCCGGGCACTGGGGCCTTCAAGCACCAGGAGGGCAGTGCTATCTGCAGCCAGAGAGGACAGCTGTGGCCAAGGGTATCTGTGCTCCATGGAACCAGAGTGGGCACCGCAGGCTGGGGTGGCCACTGAAAGCTGACCTCCAGGCAGACATCCTGACAGCAGGCACTACCCTGAGGTCCTTGCTGGACCTGCCATCTCCCTTTTGGATGAACGATAGCCGCTCCCACCTGCCCTGTGACACACCCAGGAGCCCGCACGCAGGACCAAGAAGAAGAAATGCCCGGCCCACTCACCGTCTGGTTGTCCTCATAGAGCTTCAGGTCGTAGCCGCTAAGCTCCACGCAGAAGATGATGGCGGTGACGCCCTCAAAGCAGTGGATCCACTTTTTGCGCTCTGACCTCTGCCCGCCCACGTCCACCATCTTGAAGGTGAGCTCCTTGAAGGTGAACTTGTTCTCCACGATGCCCGTGGTCATGTCCCGGGAGCGCAGGATGTCCTCCACGGTGGGCACATAGTCGGGCGCGGCGATGCGCTCTAGGTCGTTCAGGTAATAGGCCGCATTGTCCTCCAGGTGGTACTCGCTGGAGCGGCCGAAGCAGGCCTGCGCCCCGGGGTCAGCCCACAGCCGCCGCATGACACCCAGCAGCTCAGGCGTGATCTCACCCTTGCTCTCGGCGGGGCCCGTCAGCGCGAACAGCTGCACGGCGTCATAGGCGCGATCAGGGTTGTGGAAGTCGATCTTGAGCGCGGCCAGGGCGCGGATGATGCGAGTCAGCGAGTCGATGGCGTTGTAGATGATGAGCGGCTTGTACTCCTTGCAGGCCTCCAGGTTGAAGCCACCGCTGTGGATGATCTTCATCTGCTTTACGATGGTGCTCTTGCCTGAGTTGCTGGTGCCCAGCAGGAGCAGCTTGATTTCACGGCGCTGCCGCTGGCTCTCCGAGCGCAGGTGGCGGTCAATTCGCCGGGACCGCCGCGCCGCCTCTTTCTCTTCTGAGCTTTGCCGACATCCCATGGTCCGACAGCGGCAGGCCCAGACGCAGAGCACAGGACAGGGCGCCTCTCCTGGTCACTGCTGAGCGGGGACGCTGAAACGTGGGGCAGGTGCGCCCGGTGGACAGGAGCCCTGGCGCACTCAGCACGGGTAGGGGGATGAGGCTGTGCCCTGCTGCAGCCCCTGCCCCAGTGCCCCCTCTCCAGCTGGCATGGCGCTCTCACTGCGGGAGGCAGCTGAGCCCTCCCTCAGTAACACCCCACCTCCCAGGGCCACCACGGGTCCCAGTGCACCACAGTCATTCCCAGTCCTTCTGATGGTGGGAAGCCAGCTCGTTGCCGGTTGCTGTGGTGATGCTGCCAAGTGCTCCTGGATGGCTGGCCACCAGTAACGATGTCTCAGGCTTTCTCTGTGGCCCCCCTGCCTCGGGCATCCGCCCTTCACCTGCCAACAAGAAAAGAGCATGAGCCTTCTCCCACCCGAGGCTGGGTGGGCAAGGGAGCCCTGGACGGAGGGCAGGAAGAGGCCTGGGGAACAAGTCAGAGCCCCATGGAGCTCAAACCCCAGCAAAACACCCCTGGCTGCCACCCTTACCCCTCCTGCTGGCCAGCTGGCCTGGAGCTGGTGCTTGAGGAAAGAGTGCCCAGAATGGTGACAGGACCAGGCCTGAGGGTCTTCAGAGGGAGAGAGCCTGGGGTGCCACCCCTCTGTCCTGCCCCCTGGACGCGGCGCCCTCACCCTCCCTGAGCCTCAGTCCCTTGTCTGGAGATGCTTGGGACTCCACACGAGGTTCTGTGCCTATTCCTGCAGCTGCTGGGCTGTCCCCAGGTCAGGGTGCTCCCAGTTGTTACTGCCTCCTGGGAGGGAGGCACTCCCCTCTCCACTGGGCCAGGCAGCAGCTAGGCCAGAGCATGTGCAAGGGTAGCAGCAATCAGTGAGGCCAGAGGCTCTCAGTCCCAGACGGAGCCTTTCACATCCCCGCCCCCACCGCTGGTCAATAAGGAGCAGCTGTGCTCATACCTGGCATGCGGTCTCAGCCCGGCTCTGCCCGCCCAGCCTGTTGACCCAGCATGCTCTTCCCAGGGCTCGACTCGCCCCTGACCACCTGCAGCAGCTACAGGGGCCCTGCCCACAGGGGCCCTTCCCATGGGGCAGCCCCAAAGCTCTGGCTCTGCCCCAACTGAGACCCCAGGACCCCAGGACAGCACCTGCCCCTGCCCGCACAAGCCTCTGTCCCTGCCGGGCTGCCCCCTGAAGCCCTCTTGACCTGCCATGGCCATTGTTCACCCCTCTAATACCCCCTTCCCCATACAGCAGGCCCTGGGCAGGAAGGACCTGAGGCCAACAGACCCTGAGTCTTGTCCGTGTCCCCCACCTCCACGCCTGCCAGCCCCAGCCATCCTGCCCTGAAGCTGTCCCTGGGCTGAGAGGCCCACCTCCCCCAGCACCCTCTCCCTACAGAGACCTCTCAGGTGGTGAGTCTCACCCTGGCTGAATGGCAGGGCATGTGACTCCCCGTCCCAGAGCTTGTCCCTCCCTGGTCACAGCTCACCTGGAGCTGGTCACAGTCCGGAGCTGCTCTGCGACAAATAACGAGTCCAGGCCGAGCCTGGTACCCAACCAGGCCCCCCATTCCATGCCTCAGCCTTTACCCCCACCCTGCCTTCTGTGGCAGCACTTGGTAAAGTGTGTCCAGGTATGGCCAGCACAGCGCCCGGCACACAGCAGGCGCCCCATCAGCACAGGGGGACGTCGATTGTCTCTCCCGCTTCTCCACAGCCCCACAGCCCTTGGTGAGCAGTGGACCAGGAAACGCCCCAGAGACGGCTCTGCTGGGAGCAGTGATTAAATGGCCGGCCAGCTAGCACGGCCCTAGTGAGGCTGGCGATCATGCTTAGAATGGAGGTCCTGCAATAACCCCAGCCCAGCAGGGGGTGGGCACTCTCAGAGCGTGCATTGTAGAATGATGTGGATGTGGCACAGGCAGCACATGCACCCACACGTGTGTGTGCACACACATGCATGCATGCATGCACGTGTGAGCAGAGGTCTGCCAAGTTACTCTCCAAGCATCAGGCAATTCTAGGTTGTGAGATGACAAGGGATTTGATAATTTCACCATGTTCCTTATACTCCCTCCATGAACTGAGAAATGCAAATCAAAACCACACAAAATACTACCTTATAGCTAAAAGGACAGCTAGTGAAAAAACCCCAGAAAAGAGTGAACACTGATAAGATCTGAAGAAACTGGAGCCCCCTGTACACTGTTGGTGGGAAAGTAAAATGCGGCCACTGCTGTACAAAACAGTATGGAGATTCCTCAAAAATTAAAAACAGAATTACCATACACTCCAGCAAATCCACTTCTGGGTATACACTCCAAAGAACTGAAAGCAGAGTCTCTAAGAAATTTTGGTAGACCCATGTTCCTAATAGCATAGTCACAACAGCCAAGAGGCAGAAGCAATCTAAGTGTCCCCTGACAGATGAATGGACAAAATGGGATAAATACATACGAGTGTTATTCAGCCTTAAAAAGGAAGGAAATTCTGGAGTTCCTGTGGTGGCTTAGCGGAAACGAATCTGACTAGCATCCATGAGGATGCAGGTTCAATCCATGGCCTTGCTCAGTGGGTTAAGGATCTGGCATTGCCATGAGCTGTGGTGTAGGTCAGACCGGATCAGATCTGGTGTTGCTGTATCTGTGGCTGCGGCATAGGCCAGTGGCTACAGCCCTGATTTGACCGCTCGCCTGGGAACCTCCATATGCTGCAGGTGTGGCCCTAAAAAGACCAAAAAAAAAAAAAAAAAAGGAAGTAAATTCTGACACCTGCCACAACATGGATGAACCCAGAGGACATTATGTTAGCCTGTCACAAAAGGACAAATACTGTATGACTCTAATTATACGAGGTCCTAAGGAGTCAAATTCAGAGACAGAAAGTAGAAGGGTGGTGTGCAGGTGGGGGGGATGGAGAGCTGCTGTTTAACAGGGACAGAGTGGCAGTCTGGGGACACAAAGAGCTCTGGAGATGATGGCGGCGATGGCCGCCCAACACCATGAATATACTGAATGCCATTTAAAAGTGGTTAAAATGGTAAATTTTGTTATTTGTATTTTACCACACTCCTGAAAAAACTGGGGCTGGCCTCACAGTCCTTGACCAGTACGGCCACAGAAAAGCACAGAATAAAGGGGGAAGGTGGCTGGGCGCAACTGTGTGCATAGGGCCAAGTCTGGAGCTGACTGCCACCTGCATGGGGAAGCCACCGACAGGGACACCTGAGGGGGGTCCCTCTTGCAGGTCACTGGAGCCAAGCAGAAGGCCCCACTCAGAATTCCCCCTGCAGCTCTGTGGGGCTCAGCCACCCCAGGGGCAGGGGGTGCGTGCTCAATGCCATGGACTTGGTGCAGGAAGCCGGGGCTCTGCACGAATGCGGTAAGGGGGCTGTCTGTGAGCAGAGGGACCTCAGGAGGCCCCATCCACTCTGAGGCTTCTGTCAACCTGACCTCTTTGGGTCTGACTGGGCTTTTCTGGATACCCAAGGAAAGCCCAGAGGCACAGGGCCTAGGGCAGGACAATCCCTTCATTCCCTGGCCAGTAACTGCTCACAGGTTCCCAGGGTCTGACATCCAGGACCCCTTGCCACAGTGTGATGGGTCTGGTTGGAAATGACTGAGGAGCGGCTGAAGGAGGGGGTGGCGGGGAGGGGAGAGGTGCTGGCTGTGACTCAGGGTCTAGAGGCAGGGCAGCTGGACACAGAGGAGGCAGGTTGACCATGAGGAGCCTGTGGGTGCAGGTCTGTGACTGTGTGGCTGCATACGTGCACATGTGCTGCACTGTGGTCACACGTATGCACATCTGTGCCTATGTCTGTGTGCAGGACTGCACACATGTGCAGGCACCAGTCTAGGCATGCGCCTGTGTGCAGGTCTATGTATGTGTGTATGTAGGGTTCCTGCACACCTGTGTGCAGCTGTGCGTGGTGTGCAGGATGCAGAGGGGCATGTGGGGAGGAGGCATGGTCTACAGTGTGAGGGTGCGAGAGGACAAGGGGAGAAGTCAGGGCCCTCTGTCAACCAGAGTCACTTACTGGGCCAGCTAGGGGACATTGCCGAATGAAGCAAAGACCCTTATGTGAGGAGGGTGGGTGTCAGACCAAAAGGCAGCAAGAGAACCATGATAAGGGAGACACCCAGCTCCAGACAGTGGGGTGAGGGGTGGGAGTGCTGGGGTGAAGGCCACAGGGCTGTAAAGGTGGGGGTGCCGGCCTCCTTTGAGGTGACAGATGAGTGTGAGCGGGAAGTGAGGAGAGTGGGACTGTGGGCCCAAAGGCTGCTAGGACAGGAGCCCAAACCCAGGGCCCATTCAGAGCTGAAAGCTGCTCTCCTTCCTGTGGCCTCAAGGCAGACACTTCCCTTCAAAAGCCCTGTCCCTGACCCCCCAACCCTGGTCCCTGGCTCACCACCTGGCGGGCCTCATCTGCCCTCATGTCATACTTCCCCTTCCCCAAGTCTCAGGTTGCGGACATCTGGTGACAACCCTGAGCCAGGGGTAGGGACATGCTGCTGCCACCTCCCTAGAGCCTTTGCACACCTGACACAGTGCACCCTGGATGCCCCCCACTGCCTGGCCCAGAGCTCTAGTCACATAACACGGAGGTCCGCTGTCACCCTCCTCAAAGCCAAGCAGGAGAGGGGGCAAAGCAAAGGCGTGGAACTCCAGCTCCCACATCACTCTGAACAGCCCCTTCTGCCTCCCTACCCTGACACAGAAGGGAGCCCAGGGCCAAGGTCACACCCAAGCCGGGCTAAGCCAGAGGGTCTCCAAGGACAGAAGACAGCTTATCGGCTTACTGTGCTGAGAAGGCCTGGACCCGGCGGGCGGGGTGCCCTCCTCACAGGCCCTTACCTCCTGGGAGGGAGAAAGAGATGGGACAAGGTCAGGCCCTCACTCTCCAGAACCCCCTCTGTACCCTAAGGAAAGTCCCCTCAATGCTGAGTCCTGGGCTGCTGGATAGGAGAGAGCTAGGGAGGGGGTGTTTGAGGCCCAGGCAGAGGTCACTCAGCTGGCCAGCCCTGTGGGGAATGGGGAGAGGACCCTACAGGCAGAGGACAGTGCAGGTCACAGGGCCAGTAAGGCCCAGTGAGACCACACACCAGTGGGCCCCCAGCCCCAGGGCGGGAACCAGGGATGTCTGAGTCCTGGGCTTTTCCACCCCCAGTGCCCGCCCCTTGACCCGTGGAGCTGGGTGGGGCTGTGACTCAGCACCGCTGTCCTCCCCCACTGCCCCCTCCAGCTGGCTTGTGCAGACATCTTCCACCTGCAGCCGTACCTGGGCCTCTTCAGCCCTCTGTGGGGACCTGGGGGGGCCCCTGCCTGAGTCCCAGCGCCCAAGTCCTGTCTGCATGACTCTGCCACTGACTTCCTGGGCTTGAGCCCACCCAAGTTTCCATCTTCTGACTAGTGGGTCCCTCTGCACGTATCCCTGGAACCACCAGCCCTGCGTCAGCTCCCTCCAGAAAAGCCTGTGGCTGCGGCTGTCACCACTGACCCGTCTCCTCCCCTCTTAAGAAGGACCCCTTTCCCATGGTCCTTGCACACCTGGCGAGCTAGAGTGCAGCGTCCTGCTCTGGGTGGACATTTCTGCACACTTCATGCTCCCTCCTGCCTGAACGCTTGTCTTCCCGTGCCAGGCCTGGACCCGTCTGTGGCCTCAACAGACCCACATTCTTCGGCTGTGGTTCCGACCTTCCTCCCCTTTTACTCCCCGCCTCCAGCTGCCAGAACATGTGCTGCAGCCCCAGGATGGTGCTTCGGCCTCCGGGCTCAACAGGCCCTTGCTGACCAGCCTGCGCCCACAGACTCTGGTGAGGCTGCTTGCACGTGTCCTTGGACATCAGGGGAGCTGGGCACGGTGGGTCAGGGAGAGGGCCTGGCTACAGCTTCCAAGTCCATAGCTGCCTCCTTGGCCACAGGAGCCCCAGGGGATGAGCCCACGCCACCATCCACCTGTGGCTCCCTCCTTTACCCTCTTGGGGTGCCCAGAGCTGCGCATGGCCTTTCAGATGTGAATCTAAGGCTTGGGGAGAGGGAGCTATGTTCTTAGGGCTGCTTGCAGGGTCCCAAGGGGCCCCCTGACCCCTAGAACCCCTGGCACCTCACCCACAGCATGACCTGGTCGCCTGCTATTATTTGTTCTGCAGTCGTCCTTACACTGATTTGCGCTTTCCCTTAGACACTGTGCTTCACCAACGGCCTCGTGCTCTTGCTCTGAGTGGATAGCCGGAGTCACAGTTCAAACAGCTGCTGGGGAGGCTGTGGCCCCACTCCTGCTAAACAGCAGGATTAGTGAGGGCCGTGGAGGGAAGCCACACTGGCCACACTGGCTCCAAACCAGGGTTTTCTTCTTAAAGGAAAGGGACTGAGAGAGAAATAAGAAAGGAAACCTCACTCAAGGGAGGGTTGGTGCTGTCCACAGCTGTGGCCATCCAGCTGCCCCCCACCCCAGGGATATAAAAGGGTGTGACCAGACCTGTGCTCCTCCCCCCTGGGACCCCCAGGCTGTGGTGCCAGTGCTGCACCCCTTAGCCTCACTCAGTCCACAGGCCCTCTCATCTCAGAACCATCTCCACCTTCCCACCCACTTGTTCCATCAGCCTGAGGCCCCCACCCTCAGAGCCAAGGGCAATCCCCTGGGCTGGCTCTGATCACCACAGTGCCATCTGTGAACTGAGCCTGTGTCAGGCTCTGGGCTCGAGGACACGGGGGTGAGTCTTCAGGGGGCTCGTGTTCTGATGGGGAGACTACTGATGGGCAGTGCTATGGAGGGGGAGCAGGGGCGTGTGTTGGGGAGCTGATTAGAGAGATGAGGGAGTTGACATGGGAGGAGACAGATGACAAGAAATGGCCAGTCATGCAGGGGTGAGGGGAAGGGGCCAGGGCGGGGACAGCTGGGAGGATGCTGCCTCAAGGTCTTGGCTGGGCAGTGGGGGAGCCTGCCTGGCCTGGGTCCAGCTCAGAGCAGGTCTACCCTAGCAGCATCCCTCCTGGTTCCCAGGGGAGCTCAGTGATGGCTGTCCTGGCGGGGACTCTCAGGGGCTGGAGGGCAGGAACTGCCCCCGCCCCCCCTCCAGCAACCATCCCAGGGAGATGCTGTTGTTGGTGGTGGTGGGTGTGTGTGTAGGGGGGTATGCATCATCCAACTTGGATCCAGGCATCAGGGCAGCCTGCTGGTCCTCCCAGATGGGAAGCTAGACATGGGCTTCCTTAGAGGGATCAGCAAAGCAAGTGTAGGCCATACCTCCCCCATACTCTACGGCGCATGGGCCTGGCCATCACATACAGCAGAACCTGGCGCACCACTGTGCATCCCAAACACTCTGATGGTTTTTGATACAACATATACTTTTGAACTCAAAAGCCACATCTTCCCCTCCAAGGAGATAACTCTTGCTTGTCTTGATGCCAGTAACACTGAAGGGGGACAGGGACAGGCCACTCCCCAGGAGCTGCCCTCTGAGGAAAGTTGACCTCCAAGCCCCCAGGAACCAGGTCCCAGCCTCCCATCCCCACCCACAGTGCCCTTCCCGGACCACCTGTTCCTTGGAGACCAGGCGAGAGCTGCCCTCTCCAAGAGGCCCCCACCACTGCAGTGTCTAGACCTAACACCTGCCTGTGACCGTGAGCTGTGTGACTGGTGCCCCTGCTGGGCAGTGGGATGGACCTCACACACAGTGGGCCTTCCTTGGCCGCTGGCTTCTCTTGCCCTGGCCATGCCCAGTTCCTGTGCCTCCTCCCCTGAGTGCCAGCTGCACTTCCCCCGAGCAGGTGCATGAGGACATGAGAGCAGATGGATGGTCCAGTGTGAGAGGCTCCCAAGCTTCCAGCACCAATTTCTGAGTGTGTCTCACATAACCTTGACCAGGAACCTGCGGCAGGGTCCACTGTGCTTCATGCTGGACCTCTCCACTGACTGATGGGCTCACCTCTGGGCCTCTGGGGCCTCTGACTGTGCCTCCTCTCCCCTGAAGGCTTGGGGGCATTTCACCCTCTTTGGACCCCACCCGGAACAGCAGGCTGAGCCCCCAAGACACCAAGCTCAGCAGGCAAACTGCTTTGTCACTGCCTATCTCCCACCCCCACTGAGTGGCACGTGTCCTTCTGAGTCCCCCTCCCCCTGCCCCCCACCTCAGTCAGCCTTGCCCATCCAAAACCCATCTTGGCTACTTCCCATCCAGCTGAATGTAAAACAGGGGCCTGGGGGCGGGCAGTGTGGATTCTACAGTGCCAGTGCACCCCGGGCTGACGCCCATCCAGTCTGGCCGGCCTCCCTGTGCTCTCATGCCACCACCCCCACCTCCCGCATGTTGCCCCTGACTCTCCCTGGGTGTTCCTGAGGAAGGGGTTTCTCCTCTACCCCTCCTTGTTTTAATGCTAAAAAGCCAACAAAACCCAACCTTGAAGATCCTGCCATCACTATAGATGCATTTCTAGGATCCATCAATGACCCAGAGTTGCCTCCACGTGGGGACCGCCCACTGGCTGTCATCCTGAAAGTGACTGAAAGCAGGGAGTACTTTCATTCTACCTTAAACAGACAGGCACATTCGCCTGCCAACACTGGGGTGGGCCAAGACCCCCTCAAGGAGCACAGCTCCCTCACAGAGATGCCGCGCAGATGCAGTGGGTGGGGGGGAATATCCAGGGGACTCTCTACCTGGCGGAGGTGGTGGAAGGATCCAGACTGAATCTCAGGTTGCCTGGCCCCCCAAACCCAACCTCAGAGTGGTCTTGCCCCCATGCTGACCGTAGCTTTTCCTGAGGCTTCCCAGAGCACCACTAACTCTCCATTAGCACATACAGCTGGAGACAGATCCTGTGCAGCGAGCGCCTGAGATGGGGTGGGGAGAGTCTGTAAGGCTTGTAAAGGACTATACATTTCCTTTATCAGTGGGGGAGATGATAGCACATGCATGTGACATGGCTGGCTAGGGGCTTGGGGCCACCAGAGTCATGCGTGTGTGTTTCTGTAGCCACTGCCCATCTCCCAGCCCGCGTGCCAGGCCTAGGGCGGGTCTCTGCTCCAAGCAGCCCTCTTTCTTTGCCTATTCCTTTGCTCCCTGGTTCCTCTGGAGCCAGAGTCCAAGTGGACGGGAGAAGGGCCAGGGTTGGTGAGCAGTGCCCCCAGCTGCAAATGGCCCTGCCCTGGCCAGGCAGCCTTTCGGCCTCGGGACTGCTAAAGATGGCCTTATCTAGCTAGGCCCGCGCTGCCCTGTGGCTCTGGGTGCCCCTAGCCACGTGTCTAGCCTTCCGGCTCCCAGCCACCACGGCTGATCAGACGAGATGTGATAGCATCGCCTGAGGAACACTGACTCAGGAGGAAACCAGGCCAGAGATTTCTCCAGGCCAGGAGGAAATAAATAAACCCGGAAGGTTCCACACTGGAGGGGAAGGAGGCGGTGACGTGCAGGAAGGAGGTGCACCCCCGAGAGCTTGGCTCCAGGCCTCCACAGCCAAAGTAACCGCTGACTTTCCCTCAGGCTCTGGGGCAGGGTGGAGACTGATTCTCCTGTCCCCTGCCTCTATGCGTGGCATCCCACGATCCCATCCCCCACCCTGGCTACTACCCCCAGGCAGGACCCTCTCTGGTGTGGACTTGGTACACCTCCCGCCCCCGTCCTGTTTTTCCCCACCTGGAAGGTGCGCACCACCTCCTGTCTGCCCTGTTCCCATCCTGGCCCTTCTCACGCTCTGCTTCCCCA